>NC_090880.1:14332742-14372742 GCF_036669935.1 Montipora foliosa
ATTGAAATATTAACGTGAGGTCTCTTTCTCAAAAAGCACGAAAAGCCCCTCGTGAAACTACGATCTACCACATGTGGCACCCGAAAAACGCTCGCAAAGCTTCGGATATTTTAAGGACCAGGCCCTAGGTACATGTAACTTGGTCGCTAGACGATGACGAGAAAACTGTGGACGCCTTAGAACTGCACAAGGCTGTCTCTCTGTTGGAGGGTGGTCCACGCCGCCAATATCTAAGCCGTCACACTTCTACGGTGTAACCGCACTCTTTGCCGAGGAGCTGCTTTGTTTGTTGCTACCCTTTTGGCTGTTGGTGGAAACCGGAATCTGCTGTTAGCGTTCAGTCTGGCTAACTGAAAATGGGTTTTGGTTGGGGTTACATCACTTCAATTAGCCTGCGACCAAGCTTTCCAAAGCGAAGCGGGGCAGGGAGAGGAGAGATCGCCCCGCCTCACTTTGGAGAGCTTTAACGCCGCCTCACACTAGCCCATTTCTTGTCGGCCGACATGAAAATCCTCACTAGTCGGCTAGTGTGCTGTGAATAAAGACAACTCTGCTTATCGGACGATAGTGCTAGATCCCAAAATGTCTTGTCAGGCTTTGTGTACAGTGGCCATTTCGTGCTCAGTTTTCCTGCTTCAAATTTTTAAACTCGACATTTTGAGTTTAGAAACTCGAAATTCTGAGTTCACGAACTCGAAATTTTGATTTCACAAACTGGAAATTTTGCGTTTGTAAACTCGAAATTTCGAGTTCACAAACTCCAAATTTTGAGTATACAAACCGGTCAGTGTAAAATACAGACTTCAGACAAGGGGTAAATGAAGACTAAGGTTATAATGCAACTGTTAAAAAAGCCCAAACCCTTCAGAAGTGCTAATCTTAGTCCTAATTAGGCACAAAACAATATTTAGGCTTAACTGTAAGCACTTCTAAATTGGGCTTGGGCTTTTTCAACACTTACATTATAACCTTAGTCTGCATTTTACCCCTAGTCTGCATTTCACACTGACCAGTTCACAAACTCGAAATTTCGAGTTTGTGAACGTCAAATTTCCAGATTGAGAATTTGAAGCAGAAAAACTGATCACGAAATGCCATGTCCCCTACGGGCCACCATACTTATCGGGTAGTGTACGGTGGACCAAGATTCTTTGTCGGGCCTCGCGAGCGCCGCAACCAAATTAGGAAGTGTCATAAGAGTTACGTGAGCAAGCGTCTTTTCCAACATGGTGGAGATCGAACAGATTTGTCCGATTGGTGGGCACCAGAAAAAGAGGACAAGCTTGCTGCAAAGCTATTGGATGAGTCGGCCCCAACCCTCGGAGCAGTTAGTCGCGACAAAAAGTCGGCTTGTGTGCGGCCAAGCTGGTGGCCCGTAAAAATTTCAGCCGATTTCTCCCCGAAAAAAAAATTTGCAGTTATTCATCAAAAAATAGGCTAGTGTGCGGCGGCCTTAATTACCATAACATAAGATCAAGGTATCTATTTAGGGATTACGAAATTCCACTAAGATGCGGCCCGCCCATTCAAGACCACTAAATATACATCTCTCTTACTTTTCTCTCGCTCTTGACTTGGATACTTTTTCCTCGGTAGCCTACAATTACTGAACTCTATCCAGAAATCAAAGACCAACGACTAGAAAGAAAGTTCAGCCTCCAGCTAATTAAAGGTATGGAATAGCAATGAAAAAACTCGACTTCAATTATCGCGTTCATGAAGCGTTAATTTACTGTTATGAGCTAGGGAACCCAAACCCTGATCCAAACCGCTTACTGCGCGCCGGTACCTCTCACACCGTCCAGTCACCGTTGTTGCACATGCTGTCATGTGCCGTCAACAAAAACGCTGACGCTAACACAGGAGAAGGCAAATTGTAATAGTCATCAAAAATGAATTTGGATCGCGCATAAGACAAGCTCTTTGAAGAGTGATGCATTTTTTCTCTAAACGCAAGTGAACACTCGAATGCTTGCAAGATAGTGAAAGCTTTGATTAGCAAAAGAAGAGATAAACTGTCAAGGTAAGTAACTATTATAATCTATTCAACTGTTAAACTTACTGAGAATGCCGTGCAGGAGTTTTTGTTTTGTCTGGAGTTGGGCTATCAGGCTTTCTCGGCGAGCTGGTTTGGTAATGAGGAATCTATAAAGTAAAGAACCCGTCATTTCGTCGCATTGTGAAGTTTTTTTTTTTTTGTAATAGGCACGCATTGCGTACGTGTGGTAGTGCAGACACAGCGCTGTATTCCATAATTGTCAACTGAGCTGCGTTTTCTCTTCCAGGAGATTCAAGTTATCTTTGCGTAATATGTAGCTCTAATAGTACACGATATTAATTGTGTTGGTACGGTATATCACCATAGTGCCATGGTGATCAAATTACCTTGTATGTTTACTCGCGAGACAAAGGATGGCAAGACACCGGGTTTTGGTTTGTTAGTTTGTTTGTTTTTTCTTTCAAGTGTTTTAAAGGTTGACAAGAAATGTGCGAATTCAACACAAAGATCACAATCGCCCAACTCTTGCGGTTGACCATTGTTTCTGCAAAGTAAAAAATTTACTCTCCTAGACGAGGTTATTTATTACCAGGTAATTCCATCGTTTTGGACATAGCAGTTGCTTTATTATTCATCAGCGTCACAAAGTCTTTCCGATTTTGGGGCTCATTTTGTTGAAACTCAAACTTCCTACAGACTTGTTTATTTTCGTGATTTATGCACGCGCTGCGGGCCTATTGGCACCACGGACTTACAATCTCTTACAACCCGGCGATATAGTGTGTACTACCACGAAAACGCATTAGAAAGAGGCAGTGCAGCCCACTGGTTAGGACGCTTGCCTTGAGATCCGGAGATCCCGGGTTCGAAACACGTTTTGACCACTCGTTGCATTTGTTCCAGGTAGTCTCTGGTTCAATTTCCTGGCTGCACTTGTAATTACAAGGAAGGATTACGTTTTTGCAATCGTTGGCCGTGAAGCATTTGAAGAGACTTAACTGGTTAGAGTGTAATGTGAAGTGCTAGGTTTCTACCCCATATGAACCTTGTGAGCGTTAGCCCTACTAATGGAAATGGGTCCACACAAGGACAGAGAAAAACTCTGACCAGGGTGGGAATTGAAGTGAGTGCTTCAAGGCCAACGTTTGCAAAAACGTAATCCGTCTGACCTTGCAGCTCAGTCGGTAGAGCAGCGGGTGATCTAACCCGAAGGCCGTGTGTTCATTCGCACCCTGATCAGAGTTTTTCTCTGTCCTTGTGAAGGCCCATTTCCATTAGTAGCGCTAACGCTCACGTGGTTCATATGGGGTAGAAACCTAGCACTTCACATTACACTCCAATCAGTTAAGTCTGCACTTGTAAATAGCCAACTGGTTTGCACCGGCCAGTTGGGATTCTTAAAGTTGTTCTGTTCAATGCTCGGAGATATTAGCTACAACTGCAGCTACTTATATTTGTTTACTACGGCTTTCATTCTCGCATCTTTCAATGTTTTCCGGCTTCGCGAATATGTTTGAACTTTGTCAACACAAAGGAGGTGTGACTGTGATTTGACGACTGAGTCAATGCAGTCATGCCAGGAGACCCAAGGGAATAAAGAAATTCGCGGTTGACTAACTACGGTCACCCCGATAAGGGTCAGTTTGTTATCAACGGCCGAAGCCGTGGCCACTTTGGTGATAAAGCACCGCCTTCGCACGCTGTTTTGTTACAATATTCACAGCCTGACGTTGCTCGCAGGACTGCTATTGCGTTGGTGGTGGGTTGAGAGAAAAGTCCAATCTTTGTCAATTGATTATGACGTGAAATTGTGACCGTGGGAATATTTTATCCAGGAATATTTGACTCAAATTGGTGGCACCTGAGAATTAATTTAGTCTCCAGCCTTGGGATTTTATTATAACCGTTGACAACCACGAAATTGTGAAATGGCTCAAATCGCGTCGGATCTGGAAAATATTAAACCACACAGGAAGGAAGTTATCCACGATGGCAATAAGGTTTGACTTTTTAATTGAGATTTTTTCATATAATTATCTTCTTAAGTCTCATACAAATCCTAATATTTTTGTCGGCCATGTTGACACTGAGCTTGGGAGACCTGTTCTTTTAATTTAACTTAAGCACCACGTTACAACCCCGTGACCATGATTTTCCCGCCATCTTTCGAGTTTTCCGGTTGCCGCTTGTCGTTTCTACGTGAAAGCATTTTCTTCTCGTTTTTCTTCTACATATTAACAAGTTCTTCATGGAAAAAAGAACCCAAAATTATTTTCCGGTAAGTCAAATTGGGAAAAGCCAATTTTTTTCGGCCCGTTGATGACCGTAAATTAACGGGGTCCACTGTACGCGAGATTAGGACCATTCCATTCTCTATTTTCGAATTCCCCATAATACACTTTGTTTGCCCCCCAAATTTGCCATAAACCATTGTTTTCAAATGCTCTTGGGAATATGCAGTGTACCCAACAGCATTTGAAAACAATAGTTTATGCAAAATTTGGGGGGCAAACAAAGTGTATTACGGGGAATTCGAAAATAGACAATTTAAAATCCACACCACCCTGTTGACGAGATTTTCTGAGGGGGGTCTGAAGAGCATTTCTGAGGGGGTCCATGTGTCGGCACTCTTTTATCTTTCAAATATTTCTGAAGGGTATTGGGAAAAATCCCCATTCTTCTGAGGGCGGAAATAAAATATCAACTTTTTCTGAAGGGGGGGGGATGGGTCGGCACTTTGATTTCCTACTTCTTAAAGGGTGAAATTCACACAATCTCGTCAACAGGGGGGAGTGTGGATTTTAAATGCACATCGACGTTTGTCGTTAAGCTTACTACTATTTACGTGAGACGAAGGCCAACCGACAAACCAACCTTGTTTTGCCCACATGCATTTTTCTGCACTTAAATGATAAATAGAGCCAGCTGAATATATATGCTTTCCATGTGTGACTGGCTGACATTTAAAATCAACTCTACGCACAGAAATTTTTGAGTTTATGGCACCCATGTATTGGCAGAGCTGCTGTATACAAAATGCCCGGCTATCTCAATGCAGCGTTTAGAAAACACTGATGCTATTACAAGCCCTTGCTTACCGAGATCCTGATCTCTCGTGTAAACTTTTCCAGCAGCTTTTTCATGTCCAGCTTACATGTTCTCAAAGGACTTAACGTCAAGTACTGCAAATATATTCAAAATTGTATGGTTCAGCTTATGTGACATTGGGTTGCCTCTGACCCCTGAGAGTGAGACTTGACAGATTTTACTCTGTCTAACACCAGACGAGTTTACTTGTCGGCAGGGGATGTCGTAGTACACCTAAGGAGACAATGGGTTCTACTGGCAGTTAAAAGAAAGCCCTAGGTGGAGACCAGGATTGGTGGAGACTCGATCTACGCTGGACCTGTCCAAGGACAGAGCACTTAATTGACTGAATGAAATCACGCATCACACTTTCAGTAAACCACATTCTAATAACTCATCATGTTGATGTGGCCCATAAAATTTCAGGCCTGGAGAACTTCTTACACTCCTCTGAGTAAGTAATATACATGTCATGAACAGTACCCGGTTCTCCAAAATGTGAAAATGTTGTGGCCTGTTCACGTGTTGAGGTCTCATGAAAAGCATTTATACCTGACCATACTGCATATAACTCACCTTCCAGTAAATCTTCTCACAGCTATGAGTGTCATGGACAATAGGGATACTCAGTTTCATTTTTTTTACAACATGATGATCTGAGTTAAAAGAGAACATTGCAGATTATTTTTAAGAAAAGTAAGTCAATTTGTCAGCTGTTAATACAAGTACATGTATAAAATAGAGGATATATTACATGGCCGTGCAGGGATACAAATTTTATCTTTGACTGCTAAAAGTATCTGAGATACTTTCAGCACGAGAAGATAGAATTTGTATCCCCACGCGGCCATGTTATGTTCTGTGTATTATATAGATATTGTCGATGAAATGTCCAGATTTGAAACAAATTGTTTTGCTCATTTTCGAAATGATGAAAAAGTGGTCATCAACCGCTAAAACATGCATGTTGTGTAACATGAAACAAGATATGAAAGTTATGAAAAACAAATCATGAAAATGTAAAATTTTGCAACAAAAATGTTAATGTAGAAGAGAAGAATTTTAAAGAACAAAATACCTTACAATGAAGAGGAAGCTCGCATTTTATTGGCTTATCATGTTCGTTACCATGACGATACCTATATTCTCACATGTGAAAGATAAAAATGATATGTTCACTGCACGTGGTGAAGATATGATTTTTTAGTAAAAGGAAAAATCCTGGTATTTCATCAGTATCTATATAATAGTTATACGACCACTCCCCAATAGGGGCTTTTCAGGGCCAACAAAATGAACAGAACAATAGTTTAAGAATCCCAACTGGCTGCAGCCAAACCAGTTGGATTTACAAATGCAGCCAAGACATTGAACCAGGGACTACCTGGATCAAATTCAATTAGAACTCTCCAGAACTCAAGGCAAGCACATGGAGCAACACCACCTCCTGCTAATGATGAACAAAAAAAATATATGTAGCAACATAATAAGGACAAAGCCTTTGTACATACACTTGTTGTATGACATTGTGAAGTCTTCAAGCAGGTCTAAGAGGCTCTGTTGAAAAAAGGCCATTAAAAACCATAAATTATTTATTACACATTATGCAGAATGCTCATTATTACTATTCAATATTGTTTTTGTGACATGCAGTTTTGAACATGCATGCACCAAAGCCAAGAAACATCCCCTGGGGCAGGGGAAACATTGTTTGCTTGAAGGATGAAATTTCTGTAAATTTCAATTACTTTAAGTGCCCCTGTGATCATGAAAACCACTTCCTTCTTTCCTTCAGATTTTGAAACCGTGTTTGCTTAACACCTGACTGGCAAAATTTTGAGCTTTGATTTTTATCCAAAGGCCGTTTACTTTGAGTGTAAGTTTTGGATTTCACGGTCCGCCGGCCATTACTCACGTTCAAAACTGACTGATTGGGCCTCAGACGGTTGGATCCAGGGAAAAGTGACGTCAGAGGCTCACTAGCTTAAAATTTCAGCGTGTGAACACAGCTTATTATATATATGCAAAGCGTGAGTTTAAAAGTCTGAAAGCCCAAAACCCCCGTGCTGCATATTAATTCTGCGGCATACACACGTATTGCATTCTTAAACTAGTGAGCCTTTGACGTCATTTTCTCCTCGATCCAGCTCTCTCAAGAACATGATGTTAGTAATGGCGGACCATTAAATAGGAAAATTCCAGTTAAAATAAAGAGGTGTCTTTTTGAAATCCAGGCTTAAAACGTGGCTCACTTAGTGTTTTGTTAACATAGTTTTGAAATCCAAAGAAAAATATGAATTGATTTTTTGGTCACAGAGAAACTTTAAAGTCAAAAGATCTTAGCTGATCTACAAGAGGTCAACTGAAAGCTCAGCTCAGATCTATGACCTAGCTTGTCCACAAAGTCCTGGATTACACCTTACATTTTGGATTTTGGTCTCACTTAGGGTGTTCTGGGCAACCCTTCCCCCCCCCCCCCCCTTCCCAGGGAAAAAACACAGAAAGTGCATGGTTGCCATTTTTGACCTTTTTCTTTGTTGCTCAGCATGCATGCATTCAGTTCAGAAAATACTTCATAAAATCTGCAAGTAAGTCTTGCTCACTGTAAAAGACTACATGTGGGTCAATCTCACCCTTTTGCATGTCTATTAATCCTCACCTTAAATTTAAGTGGTTTGAACATAAGGTCATCTCTTCTGCTGAGTCCCAATGTACCAAATCTTCCATTATGGTGAACACCAAGAACAACATGCCTGTTAAGAAAAGAAACCAATAAATGGGTTGGGTGGAGTAGTATAGGTAAAGGTAAAGGTAAAGGTACACGTTATTTAACGTCGGAAGTTCCTTTACTCTCTAGAGAGTACTCTCCCAGGAAGCCGACGGTGCGCTCATTTTACCTCCCTCTTTCCATCAGTGCTCCATTTTAAGGGTATTTAAAGCTACTTAGGCTACACTAAAAGGAAAGAAGTCGAAACAAGGATGTCAGATCCGGGGATCGAACTCAGGACCTTATGCACCAAGGCTGCGCACTAATCGACTGTGCAACCCTTGCTCCTTGTATATTTGGTTTCTAAGTAATGCAAAAACCTGTAAGCAGTTTAAGCCCACTGGAGTCATGTTATGGTTAAATAATAATTATTATTTTGTACCTGTAGAAGTGGGCATTAAACTTTGTCTTAAAGCTGATTGTAAATCTTTGCAGCTCTGTCATTCCACAAGTCAGATATCTATTAATAGAGGTTTTAAAGTGTTAAGGTATGGATGCAGTTTAATTATTATTAAATAGTTCGAGCTGAAAATATCATTTTCTCTGATTGGCCACTTAAAATGTAATGAATTATTGTCCTGTATTAATACCTCCATGGCCAAAAATTGAGAAATTATGAGGAATTCAACGAAGCAACATTTGCTTTTAATTAATTTTGGATGAGTCCATTTATGCTACCCTATGAACGAATGTCAATCACATGCATAAACAATTAAGATAGCCACGAATAAATTTAGACCTGATTTTTCTTTTACGTGTAGATTTCCCCGTTAATTCATACCAAGGCTGTGCTCTAACGGCGCCCGGTCGCCTGAGGCGACTAACATTTGGTTTCGGGCGAGTGAGAAAAACTACCCGGTCGCCCGGCCGGGCACTCTGGCTTATTGTATTGCTAGCAGATAAGGCGGCTAAAAATTTTAATATGTTGGTGGTTACAGTTTACGAAACCTCTCAGAAAATGTTTTTTCTTCGTACGAAACAGTCGGTTCAAAGGCTGTTCCACATGATTTCATATGTAACATAATCTGTGACTTTGCACGTGACGGCAGGCGGCCGCACGAATTTCGATTCTTTCTCAAAAAAATAGTATTAAATTTGGAACGTAAAGTTTGGCATTTCTTGGTTATAGTTTTAAAAAAGAGTTGTTACTTCTGCTCTGACAGCGGTAAAGCGCGGCCGGTGATGCGGTGTAATTTACTTTTGTATGAACCCGGGAATCGCAGTTTATGCGACAGTTTATGCAAATTTAATATTTTTACATTTTTTTGCGGCTGCGCCTGCTTGGCTGAAATACATTTAGGTTATGGTTGTTTTCCCCAGTATATGAAATAACGAAATAAGAAAAAAGGAAAGATATCATGTCATTTTGTTGTTGTTTTAGAAACAGAGCAATCCCGCGTTGTCCTTAGTTCGTGACAAACCATTCCGTGCTGTAAACAAATAACGTTGTGACTGGCGCTTCGACTCAATCCACAAAAAGCTCATTCCACTATTAAAACATTTTACTGATAATATAAGAAAAAAATACTTAAGTTCTGTCCTGTAGCAATGATTTTCGTCCAAATCAAGATGACTTGCTCAAAAAAAAATTGATACCTTTTGGGTCGCAGTGGTTTAATTGTTTCACGGCAGTTTTCACAAAAGCTCCACGTGAATCAAGCGGCATTGATTCACGTTTTGAAAATTCATTTTTAACCCAACTAACCAGTAAAAGCGTTTACCTGTATTAGACCCAAACGTTTTTACATAAAACTGCCGCAATCTTTACTTTTTCACTTTAAACCTGAAAACATTGGTGGCATTGCCACTTTTCTCGTCTTTCTCAAGTATGGCGTGAAAAATTTGACGGGTTGCGGGTTTTTCTCGCACTAGCGAGTTTGACGATCACCAGACCAGTAGCAGCAATGTTTTGTTGAGAGAGAGATGGATGAAGATCTTCCTGCATTGCTGATCTCAGATAATTAATTAAATAATTAATTAATTAATTAATTCGGGCGACCAACTTGGAGGGCTGGGCACCCCAGCTAAAATGCTTGGGAGCCCGAAGGGCTCCCCGAAATTTTCCTTAGAGCACAGCCTTGCATACTATTTGGGCTTATATCCCCCACTGATTAAAAATCAATTTTGCCATTAATTGGGTTGATCTCAGAAGGAAAGAAATTAAAATTGTTTGCTTAACCCATCACCCCTCAAATGCCTTAGGATGCCCTCTATTAAGTGTAACTTTCAGGGGTCAATAGGTTAATTAAATATTATTTCAGTTTTGTTATGGTAATTTTCCAGCACAAACATACCTCAAAATGCATTAAAAAAAATATATTTAGCCCAACCCAAAATTATGCAGGCCACGTGTAATTGTTAAATTGACAATTTTCAAGCCTTTCAATATAATTAGAGTGCATCACAGGTCAAAACTGCATGTAGCTGAAATACATAACTGTTATTGAAGTTGATCCATTACTTAAGTGTACAAACTGGTGAAAAATAAAAGGATACAATCCAACAATGACAGCTTCAAGACATTTTATGGGCAATGACTCCTTTATTATCTCCCGTGCAGTGTCCATTAATCTAATTTTACAGAATGGAATTTACACAGGTTTTAAGAGATTAAGAATAGGAAGAAATGATTATTGTACTAGTGGGATTTTATAGCAATACTCACATACTGTTTTACAAACAATTTTTTTGGAAGAACCTTTGTTTCCACAGCCAATATTACAGCCAATAGATCTCTGGTTGGCACATTAATAACAAGAAGTGATGTAACAGTGAGTATCGCCACTGGGAAACATAGTTGCAGGTCATATTAATCATTTTTTGGCTTTGTATTTTGGTTAAATATTAAACTATTTAATTGGTCAGAAATTGGTCCTTTCAGCCTCGATCATGTCCTTTCATAAACGGTAAGACAGGTAGTAATAAGCCTTCATCCCTTATAGTCAACCTGAGCGAAGTCAAGTGATCATGCAAGTTATTTATCATGTACATGTAATGGATGTGACGATTGGGAGACACCTTATATCGACCCCTGTCTGCAAATCCGACACCAAGACCAAAACATGCAAGACTTCACACCGAAATAAATGCAATATAAACAAGACTTAGAGACTTTTCACAAAGGCTGTCGAGATTTCGAGATCGGATGAAAAGTTTGTGAGTGCCAAGATTTGGCAGGGTCCCAAAGGGAGGGTCCCTGGAGACCTGGAGCCCTGGATTTTTTTGCTGTGGAGCCCGGAGCCGATCATTTCTCCGCCTGGAACCCTGATCATTTCTAGCTGTGGAGCTTGCTGGAGCCCTGAAAGTAGCTGATATCGAGCCCTGGAGCCCCGCTTTTTTAGGCCCGGAGCCCTGGAGCCCTAAACCCCTTTGGGACCCTGATTTGGAAAGTACCATTCACTACCCCTTACATATAATTGTAACATTAATGCACTCTCACTAATACTTTAGTTGCATTGATTCAGTTACCCTGAAAGTGGCCTCCACTTTTTAATCTCAAAAAACTGAGTGCCAGTGTGATTATATCTGTTATCCTTAATGTCAAGGAAAAAAGGGGTTCTCCTCCATTTTTACATGTATTTTACTTTATAAATCTTTTTTCTGGCAAAAGCAATAGGGTCAGGTGGGACACGACAGTAATTGTTGTTGCTTCTGCCTTTGAGTTTAAATGCATCTGATGATGTTCTTTAATGATATTCTCACGTTGTCTGCATGTGCAACGCACACAACCTGTAGCTCATCTACAAGTGGCTCAGGTTTCTAACCAAATTAAGTCAGCTGATCATGGACTTCAGAGAGAATGTCATTTAATATACATCCACAAAAGATTGCCATGTCAAAATCCAAAAAAACTAAATCTTGGCTGTTTGAAATAGTTGCTAGCAAGATGCAAACAGTTTTGCAGGACATGTTAATGTAACTGAAACATACAACATTTAAAAACTTGCTAGAGAATGTTTAATCGAAATTTCAAATTTAGCGGGCCATGTTCTACAGTTGGCCAATCACGGCGTGCATACCACCCTGCGAGCAGAGCCTGTCTAAAACTCAACAGAGGGCAAGCAAGAGAGACTCTGCAAAAGTTGAGTCAAGTCTTTTAAGACACTGCAGCCCAAGTTTCTGGGCTAGTCACTCCGGTCAAACCAATTTAGGCAGCACGCACATCATATTTTTGACAAGGCGAAGGTCAAAATCAAGCCTTCAGAATGAAAATCAATATTTCATCCAGGAGTGTGAAACTGTCTCCAAGCAAAGGCTTGCCCATACTCAATAAAAACTTAACACGATTTCTGCAGAGTCCTTTATTCTTTCTCGTCGAGTTGAGAAAGGGTCTGCTGGCAGGGTGCATGCATGCTATCTGACAGATAATTATAACAATATAATTTACAAGGATACTGAAGTTGCTGTAGATAGCTCTGTACTTGTCCCAGTTTTTCTTCAACCGATGAGATTGAAGTGAACACAGGTGGAGCAACATATGGTACCTGAAGGTTGAAAAGGATGCTTTAAGGTCTCGCCAAAGGAAAATGAGGTGTCCGCCGCTATTTTTGTATAGGGTTAAAGTTTGTATCATATTAAAGCCTACAGATTGAATTATTTGAATAAAGTTTTACTTTTTTGGTATTTAAGATTGCCTTTTAGCTTTGATACCTCGAACTCAGAACAACCGAATCTCCTGCAGAAGCTCTAGCTGGGCCCTTCACTTTATTGCCAAAATAACCCCACTTTGTTGCATCTTAGTCACAGACGAATGCACTCCAATACCGTGTAAGGAATTTTGGATATGTTAAGAACTGAAGGAAATGTCACGCACCAAAGTCAAAACTCTCATCTCATACTTAATTTGGGCAGAAAAAGTGCCATGTAAAATCAGTCTCCGAAGACAAACGAAAAATTCTTCACACGGTATTTGGGGTAGTACAATCAATTATTAGAACTGAAAATTTGGAAGCAATATCTTAAAACCCGTCAGGAAAGGAGGTCCAAGAAGTGGTAATTTTGTCGTCAAAATACACCCCTAGAAAATCGAGCTACTTGAAAGCCAATTATGCTGAGCCAATCAGCGTTCGGGCACATGCTAAAATGGCGGATCGCGCGTGATGGCTGTCAATTGACACCCAATCCTTTCACGTGTGATTGACAATATATATTAATATGTCAATCACTTTTTGTGCGCAGATTATGGAGGGAAAGAAAAAAAAGCGATTTTCTAATTAAATTTTCAGATTTGCAAAAACAAAACATTTGAGCAAGACGCCCAAATTTGCCTTCACCGAGACCTTAATGCAGCCATGAATAAAGGCCAGATTATGCACTTGTGAGGTTTTATTGAATAGGCATGAAAGCTTTGAAATACAAGTTATTTATGTGAAGGGTGGAAATTGCAGGTTAGGGTTGCAGGTCATTGTTTTACCACAGCTGAAACAACCCAAACCTTTACTTAAATGCAAAGCTTTAATGTTTAAGCCTAATGTTTCAGTTATGGTAATAAAAACAATGACTTGTAGCCCTAAGCTGCAACCTGCACCTGCCCAGTGAGTTATAGCCAACTATTAGACTCAGAAAGTGAGGGCGTGGGTTGCCATGCACAGATAAAGGCTGTTCTCCTTTCAGAAGTAAATGCTAGCTGTTCTCAATCTTGTGCAATAATCAGCATATTATCACTAATACAATAAAACCACAGAGAAAAGCCGAACTGCCATGCAATTAGGCCAGGGTACACATAGCGCATTGCTCTTAAAGATGGTCTATTGTCTTTCTGAGAATAGGGGAGGGAGGGGTCAAGGTTCTGAAGGTGCTGCTGATACTTGGCAAGAAATTCTGGATTTATTTTAAATAAGCTTGTACTTCAGGTTGTCATGTAGTGTTTTATAAATCCTCTGAGTGAAAAATGCAATGAGGAGAAGTCACTGTTATTCCACAGATGAGCTAGTAAGAAGCATGAATCTATCCCTGAGAAGATGTCACATACTAGCTGCTTTGAAATGAAGAACATATTTCAAAACTGGCATGCAAAGAAGTTTGATACATTATCTGTGGGATTACTAGCTTATAAATAAGCTTTGAGATTTAGGCACTGCCAACCCTTCTGAAATGAATTCCCAGGGTTTTGGGAATTCCTAGGAATTAATTTTGTCAACTCAGCACCACTTTTCTGGCCTAGTGGAAGCAAAATATTTGCAAGGAATTTACACAGAGATGTCAACTTATGGAGATCTAAAATCTAGAGATTTTGGAATATTTTTGATTTTTTCTTTGCATCAACCCTCCCTATCATCTATCCACCCCAGAATTTGACACCCCCTAAATTAACTTTCCCCTCAGCCCCCCTTCAACAAAAAAAATTGACCGGTTCCCTGCAGTATCAAACTGCACTGCACACCTGAAAAAGTGGTCTAAGGGAATTATGATCTTCATCTTTTGAACTGTAAAATTTCTACTAAATCTGCCTGAATACAAGGGGCTTAGGCCCGGGTTAAACGCCGTACTTCACATGAGCCGAACTCAATTCAACTAATTTACATGAATTAAGTTCATGTGAAGCACGGTGTTTGACCCAATTAAGTTCGACTGGTTTTATTTGGATCGCCTGAGGCATTCTTCACGGCCACTCCAGGTGGGAATAACGGCTGAAGATCGCCTTTGGGTCAAACGCCGATCTTCACATGAGCCGAACCAAATGCATAATCATGTCAACGTATGAGACAGTCTCGATCTCGGTTTTGCTATTTATTTTCGTGGTCAGTTAAAGTTCGGCTGAATTAAGTTCAACGTTTGACTCAACAGGCGAACTTAACGGCTCATGTGAAGTACGGTGTTTAACCCGGGCTTTAATTGTAATGTAATATAAGCTCCTTCTGTATGCAAGAAAAATCTACCACCATAGTATTAAAAATCCTGCATAAATGCCCTCACGAGTTGGCACAGCCAGAAGCCAGCAATTCGTGGATTCTGGGAAAATTTAGGACTAAAATATTTGATTTCCGGAGAGGAAAGGTGGCCGTCCAAAGTCACTTTATCCGGGTCAGATTTGGTGGCCCATACAGGCGGACATTCGTTTACTAAGCGGAACTCCCTGATAATCCGGGAGAGTTAATACATATTTTAACATGAAATTTATGTCTTGCTGAAATGAAATTTGACTTTTGCAAATTAGGACCTTTTGGGTTTTGGGGGTTACTTTAAAAACCTTGATTGCAATTTTCTGAAGCCTGTAAAAGTTGTGCAGGGTAAAATGGTGTTGACACTAGCTAATCACCGCTCAGATTATGTTCTCTGATGACACTCTGTGTCCTATTAAAACTATGCTAGACGTTTACTTATATATCAACCGCACCTTGTCTAGACTCTGACCATTCCGAATGTTCTGTACCATTTGAGGTCCCTTGGGATGGACCTTTTCAACATGGCGCCACATTCTTTCCCAGGTTTTCTCCTTGATGGGGAAGCCATCTTTATTTACGTAAAACAACACACCACTTTCATCCTCACTTGAAAGATTCTTGTTATCCTCATTGTATTTGTTGTCTAATGCACTTGACGTTTCTGGGTCGCTCATGGGGAGCGAAAGTCTGGTTTACTCCCGATCTGCAGATATGCAAAGTAAATCAACTTCGATCTCTCCACACCGTCAATTTTTGGAGCGACAAGTTCATGCCAGCTACCTTTCCAGGAATCATTCCTGATGAGCGTCAGCTTTTTTTCTTTTTCCGTCCGGAAAAGAAGGAAAACAAAAACAATGACTAGTCACTGTTGCTATGCAACGAATCCTTTTCCTAATGGTAGAGTACACTGTTTTACAGCGGACTCATGAGATCCTCGAGCAAACATGGCCGACTCAAGTAGCCAATCAGGGCAGCTGTAACATTCTGCCACATCACACAGCCAAAGTTGCTCGAAGGGTGAGCTTTTGCACCGATTTTATCCTTTCATTTATCCTAAATATGTCCTCATGGCTGAGCAACAACCTAACAGGCAGTCTTTCAAGTATCTCTAATATAACTGGACAAATTTCTTCTTTTACCCGTGAGATATTGACAGAAGGTGCAGACGAAGTATCAGGTATGATCTGTTAAGCTTTCTTGTGCCTAAGTCTAGCCTGTTTAAGCGTTATTTTTAGCCTTTTTAAGGACAAGAAAACAGCTTCCTTTTTTCCTTTATATTTGTTGTTGTCACACGCTTCAGATGATGGCCATCTCCAAACATAATTTGTAGTGCACAGCATAATCTTGATTTCTGTTCATGTTAACGTAATTCAGTTAAGCTCATGTGTAATCTTACAACGCAGATCCTTCAGCAGAGCTCCAAGTTGCACAAGCTCGTATAAATGATCTTGAAGCGCACCTGTTGACACAAAAAGCCGAGGTAGGGTTTGCTTAGTGGATTAGGAAATGGGCCAGGGTTTATTTACGTCCACGTCGTACTTGTTTACATATGAATGGTGTGCAAATTATGTTTGTTACATGTACAGCCGTATTTCCTTCGTTCTTCAAACGATGCCGCTACAAGAACACAATAGTGGCCAGGTATTCTGCAGTCACTCCCATGGTTTATTTACACTTTAGGCATGCTGCATCATAAATATGTGTGCGAGGAGTGAGGAACATGTACTGTGTACACAATGTATGTTGTGGTTCAAATTTTTCCTGGTTCAAAAATTTACACCAGTTCAATTTTGATTTTTCTCTGTTTCAGTTTATGATGATGAATATTAGCCAAAGAAGAATCAAAGTTGATTTGGTTTGAAAATTTTTGAACCAAGAGAAAATTTGAACCACAAATTACCGATGTATTTACTACATGTACTTGTCTCACTTGACTGCACCTGTTTGTATAAATTCTCTCAAATTTTACTTGAAAAGGGTTTGCTTACAAGCAGGAAGTTGTCATCAAAGGTAACCTGGTATTGTTATTCAAAGCAACTGAGGCAGTGAGCAGGGTCTCTCTAAAAAGGCGAGCAAGAGAGGCTCTGCAGTCTGTCAAGTCTTTTAAGTCACCGCAGCCCAAGTTTCTGGGCTAGTCACTCCAGTCAAACCTGTTTAGGCGGCATGCACATTACATTTTTGACAAGGTGAAGGTCAAAATCGAGCCTTCAGTATGAAAATCAATATGATGTCTGGAAGTTTGTAACTGTCTCCAAACAGCGGCTTGTGCATACTCAATAAATACTTTACACGATTTCTACAGAGTCCTTTCTTTCTCATCGCATTAAGAAAGGTTCTGCTGGCACGGTGCCGAAGCAAAGGTACTATTCAAGACCCTCTGACACAGTGTCTTCAATAATTATTATAACTTTGTAAGTTGTACTCATTACTCCAAACCTGATTAGTATCAAGCTATGTCTGTCAACCTGGTGTCAACGCAAACCTTAATCTGCGTTATTGTAGAGGCATTGAAAAAAGGATTTGGTAATACAGAGTAGGGTTGTCAAATGTACATACATGGTATATGCAGCTAATAGCAAAAATCACCACCTACCTTGCACTTGTACATGTACTTTGTAGTCATGATTGATATTTTGTTCTACCTCCTACCTCTCAAACACTACTGTCCACTGTGAACTAAACAATTTACACATGTAGTTTGGCTGACAAATGGTCAACTCTGATTCAATAATAAAATTATTGATGTTGTCCTTGTAGATTTTGAAAGCAATTTCAACAGTTATTTATAGATTGTCAAGTGAAATTTGTTCTAGTGATAAGTTTTAGTGTCTGCATTAATTAAATGATGGCACCTCCAAGATTGGACTCATGAAAAGTTAGAGATCTGGACTGAGCTAAAAAAAATCTTGTTTGCAACAAACATGATTAGGTACTTTTCTTTTGCCTGTCTTACACTGCAATTCACTTGCAATACATGTAGTAATTTTCAGTCAAAATTATTAGATGAAGGACTGGCCCTTCATGTAGAATGACACTCTCAGTAAGAGTTTTAGAAGATTTAGACTGTTCACAGTCCCCTATTTTTTCGTTTGATTGTCGGAATCGAGCACAAACTGCCACCATCTTTGTTTTTAAACAGAAAGCACAAACTGGGGAGAGCAACATAATTACTGAGTGGGTGGGAGGAGTGAAGGGGTTCGGCGGGAAAAATAGGGAGACTGTCCGATCTTTACTGAAACTAGTGTTCAGCAAGTTCCGTTCCACCAGCAACAGCAATACCTGATTGGTCCATAACACAATGCATCTGTCAATAAAAATACAGACAAGGCTCTCAAGTTTCAACGGCGTGACTTTCGTCGACAACTACCAGCGACAGTTGTCTCTTAGGTTCATCCCACAACAATCGAAATAAGTCTCTCGACAAAGCTTGCTCAGCGGAAGCATAAATGACTTGAAATTTTTGTTGTTCTTCATTTCATTTAATACATCTACAGTTTTCTCAAAACCCTTAACGCTCAAATCAAAATCATTAGAATTAATCTGTTCCTCACCTATACTTCGTAACGGTACAATAACCAAACACGAGGGCCGATCTCTCCCAGAAGTGCTTTCATTTTCCATTTGCTTGACAAGTACAAAGCTTTGGTAGATCAGGCTCTTCCCGAATCCTGTAGTGAAGAACAGTCAATACATCCTTGCCTTGCAGCAAAAGCGTAATCACTTCCTTCTGTTCTTTTATTAGGACTAATCCACCAAGTCGCCTAGATGGCCTTTCGAAAACTTGAGACTCTTGAGATTCTTTCTCTAGATAAGCCATGTGGTTTTTGAAACTTGAGAGCCTTGTCTGTATTTTTATTGACAGATGCATTGTGTTATGGACCAATCAGGTATTGCTGTTGCTGGTGGAATGGGACTTGCTGAACACTAGTCGCAGTAAAGATCGGACAGTCTCTCTATTTTTTACCGCCGAAACCCCTCCACTCCCCCCACCCACTCGGTAATTATGCTGCTCTCCCCAGTTCGTGCTCGCTGTTTAAAAACAAAGATGGTGGCAGTTTGTGCTCGATCCCGACGATCAAACGGGAAAATAGGGGACTGTGAACAGTCTATAGAAAATTAATCACATCATTTTTGTGCACAACCATTTTTTCTATTGTTCCATAGTATGAAAGAGTTAAACACAACAATGAGGAACTTCATGTTAGACTGGAGGCATCTGAACTTCAAATCAGCAATATTTCAAAAGAGTACAGAATGCAGCTGCACAACCAGGAGGTAATGTTAAGTGAAGCATCCTTTTTCCTGATTTCTCTTGACTTGAATAGTGTTAACAAAGAAGGATGGGGTGGAAGTTGCGTGGCAGGGTTTTGTATAACCAGGACACATATTAATAATATTTATTATTTTTTACTGAGCAGATTGTCTCAAATGGTTCATCTTTGCTGATTATTACACTAACTTGCTTTGTTCTTTGTTTTTTGTGCATGCCTAGCAAGAACTCATTAAACTCAGAGAGTCAAGCAGATTTCATGAGCAACATGACCACAGCTTTGGGCAAAGAGAAAGACATGACTCTGCAGACAGCAGTGATGAGCCTTTGGAAACCAAAAGACTACATAATGAGATATTAAAACTTCAAGCAGAATGTCAACACTGGAAATCTGTTGCACATGGAGCAGTGAGTTGTAAACTACGTTTATTCCCCCTGATAAATACATTTGTCACTTGCCATCATTTTTTTGTCTTCTAAGAAGACTAGTATTACATCATTTTGAAAAGACCTTGTTTTACAGAGATTGATCTTTGTGTAGTAAAAATTGTTTCCCTAGCAATTTGGCATGCAGCGAAAGAAATAACCTTTCTTCCAATTTGCAAATCAGAAATTCTGTTACGTGAAAATGCAGGGCTTCAGCAGGATCTAGTCCACAATTAATTTTGTTTAATGTGGTCAAATGCAATTTACCTGCCGGTAGGTTAGCAACAAAACATTGCCGGCTTTTTGTGTGTTTAGGTCAACAACTAGAGCTTTTAACTTCATAGTGGTCAGCAGTTTGTTTCCTTCTGTACGCCTTCTGCACAGGCTCATGCAGGCCAAGCAGTCTCAGTGTAGCAGCCATTTTTTATCTGCGTTGGTGCAGCTTTGTGTGGTTTTTCTTGTAGCATCTAAGGAGTTCTTATTGTTTCTGCCTTCCCCACTACTTCCATTTTCTTCCACTGTTGACACAGTCAGTTTGATGGGTGCCCAGATGTCTCTGTGTGGGAGCTCGTGGCTGGGTTGCTGGGATTGATAGCCATGGGAGCGTTTTACCTTCTAGAGGTCGGGTGATCACAGTGGAGACCCCTGGAAATGCCAGGCACCCACTGCCCATACAACTCAATGCAGTATTTACATTTGTACGGTACCAGTGCTTGTCATTTTCTGTGCACTTCATAATCACCTCATTTCTTGAAAGAACATGTTATTCCAGCAGACTGACATGCATTGTACTCTAAGTGGCTTTATACAATGTAGTGCTCATGGGATTTGGGACTGGGACCATGTTAGTACTGCAGAGGTCATGGATTTGAATCCTGTTGAATCTGTCAATGTTTCATGCTTCTTCAGCTTATCAATGGCCTTTCAACTTGAATTCATTCTAGTAACTACTTAGTGTTTACTTAACAATTTTTGTTCCAGACGAAGGGAATTCCCTATGAAAAGAATTATCGATGTTACAAGGTTGGAAAAGAAAAACTCATTATAAATTTCCAGTCCATTAATTTTCCAGTCTTTCCATGAAGGGCAATTTAAGGTTTAAAGTCTTTTGGCTACAATGATATTTGGCAACATGCAAAGATATATATTTTTTATTGTGTACTGTACGTATACTGTATATTTGTTGCACCTGTGTGAACATTTACAGTACTACACTTACGGTTCATGTGTCTCTTATTTCTGCAAGGAAAATCAGGATAAACTACATGTTAAAGAAATTGACCAGTATCAACAGGAATTGACAGCTTTGCAGAGTAGTTACTTGCAAAAGATAGCAACCCTGAACAAGAAGCACAAACAAGAACTGCTAAAATTGCAAGACGAAAAGGAAGAATTGACACAAAGATGCGAGGAGTTGGAAGAGCAACTTCTAATAAAAAATAAATCAGGTGTGTGGATTAAATTGTCCCTATTGTTCCTTTTTGTAGCCTTAATTATGAAGTCAGTAATGCAGTATTATAGCCTTATACATGTAGGTTTTTTTTTATGATTCTTCGTCTCATTTTTGTTTAATATCTGTAGTTTTTGCCTCTTAACTGTGTCAAAAATCAAATAAAATTAATACTTGTAAAGCAAATTAATCAATCATTTTCTTGCATGTGTATCGATACAATGTAAATAACTGTAAATGTAGAGTATTCATTGGACAATGATAAGAAAACAGTCAGCTATGATTGTTGACAAATTCATGGAATAACCTCAATGAGGACCTGATAAAAAACTGTAAAAAGAAATTTTAGTTAGGTGTTTTTTCAGGAAATTTAACACTTTTGTGCAGAGGTGTTTTTATTCAGTGGTCTTGGTCTTATTTATCTAGTGGTCTTGGTAAATTTAACAAATTTAAAGTGGTTCCGCGTTGACTGTACTCTTATTGACAACGACACTCATCATCACGCGGAACCACCTTCGATTTGTTTAATCTTCACCACAATATTCAACACGAAAGAAAGTAAAGTGTTTATTTCAGAGCATGACCAAAGTCATGACATTAAGAAAGAGCAAGCATTGCCTAACTTTCTCGCAATATGATTGGTTTGTTTCACAAAGTGAACATTCCTGATTGGCTATTACATTGCTTGACAAATTGACGTGAGCATCATGCGAGCAGTGTTGTCTAGACTCTCATCGATAACGATAAATTAGCGAATCAGATTGCGAGATTACAAGCAATTGTGGTAAAAAAGAAATTTGAAACTACAGCTTGAAGTAAGGTAATTGCTTTCTAGCTATTTTGGGAAACCTGAGTTTGTTTCTTCTCAAGCAACAAAGTACATTGCTAAATTTAAGGGAAGTTTGACAGACTTTTATGATAACAGGGAAGAATTAATGGAATATTATTATAATATAATGATTCTGCTTCTAAGGGCAGCTATTAATATTAATAGTAATATTGTTTACAGCTAATGGCTCAAAAGTCCCATTCTAGCTCCATGTCAGTAATTCAAATGAAAAGGAATAATGTAAAAATCTTTGTTCTTCGCAGAAATTGAGGGGAGTTATCATACTCTTGCTGCTGTGGATGACATGGACAAAGTGTTTTCCTCATCATTGAAAGAGCAGTTGGTTGCTGCAGAAAAAAGTATAATACAGCTAAAAAGTGAAGTGCAAATACAGGATGAAAGAATAAAGGTCTTGAATAATGAGCTTCAGGAAAAGAAAGATGCTATTGAAGCAGTGCAGAAGGATTTGGATAAAAGTCAAGCAAAGTATGAAGAATTAAATAAGTCTCGTATTGATGCTATGTCTACTTCAGAAAACAGTTTAGAGGTAAGCAAGAAATATGTAGAAAAACTTCAAACTGAACTTAAAGATCTAAACCAAGAACTCATTGGTTTGCAAAGTGACTCTGAAAGCTTAAAAAGGCTACAGGAACAGTTTCATCGTGTAGCGACGGAAAATACTGAGCTCAAGGGACAGTTGAGTTGTACCCAGGCAGAGGCACGGAGGCTGCATCGCTGTGTTGAAGAAGTCAAGTCTGAGCTTGATCAACTTAGCTTTTCAACTATGGAGTTGATGGAAGAGCTGCAAATTTCTCATGGTCTGCAACAAGAACAGAAGATTGAGCTGGAGAATTTGAAAAGTGTTAAGTTTGTCAAAGGAGAGGCAAAAGAGGAGATGGGTAAATTTAGGAGTGCTTTGGCCGGTGAGTTTCATTCATTTTACAGTTTATGATGTACATGTAATTATACACGTATAGTATAAAGAAGAACTTCATAAGTGCTTGTCATGCCTGACACAATAACATACTATTAGACCTAATCAGCTAACTCAATGTTGTACCCAATGAAAACCCTTTAGGAATAAAATGTTTCATTCCAGGCATTTCCATATCATTTAAATGTGAATGCTACATTATAATGCAAATACAATAAGCAAAGGATCTTAACCCCAGGAGATTTGAATCGGGTACAACACTAAGTTAGCTGATGTGGTCTATCATCTCCGTTGTTTAGCATAATGGACTGAATCATAAGGGGATCTATAAACCCTGATGAGCTACAGTGCATGTTGCAGCTGTAGTGGAAACTAAATTAAAGTTACCATAATAATTATGGTACATGTACATATACTGGAGTGCTGAAGGCATTGATTAACCGTGAGCCAGTGACTAATCTTGTTTCTGCCAAAATTTTAATGTATCCTCGGAATGTGATTGTCACACAATTTACTGTACATGTTTTATGTGGCTTTGTTTAATTGAGTTAAGGTTCTGTTTGCCTTTCTTGTCATAAGCAGCCAGTAGCCATCTTCTCTAGCCCTCTATTGCAGCTGGTTTCTTAGAGTTTTATAACAACTGTAAATAACCATACATGTAGTAAATATAGCTGGCTATAGACTCCTTTCCTACTGTACATACATGTACCTTCTTGAAATCACAAAGACTCTTAAGGCTTGTAAATTGATAAAAATAATGTAGTTTCTACTCGCTGGGGATTTGCAATTAAAGCAAACAGTGTAGTAATAATAATATAATTACACCTCATTGCAGTTTCAGTGCGAAGATCTGTCAGCAGGGAGTTAGCAGGGGTGAATTCAGTGTTTTTACCAGTTGGCCTATAATGTGTACATTACATGTAATTTATTTCTTTCCTATAAACACAGCTATTTAAAGCAGGATTAGCTCTAATGGAGGCTAATAACTTATTACTAAGCCAATTGGTAACATGTTGGTTTTGCCAAAGTTCAGACCCAGTGTTGGTGCAAATTGGGCTTTGAGCAACATGGCACTCTGAAATGTAGCTATCCGAGGGATGCGAATGCATTGGTTTATGATTACTTCACTCAGTGATTGGTTCAAAGTTCTCGTGTCACTTTTTCAACCAATCAGAAGTGAAACCAAAACCAGTTGTGGCTCACGCGTGCACATTTTCCCGCGTTTCGAGTCGGCTACGTGTAATTACTTTGAGTTTGATTGGTTTATCGGATTGTCTCCATCCTTTTTGATTGGCTAAAGTAATTACTTTGGTTTTGGTTTTACAACAATCGATTGAAACTCGCTCTAATCCCTTTTTGACAAAGGATGTTTTTGTGTGTTGCAGCTCTGTGGGAACGTCACCTGTGTCTTGCTCAGCTTTACCAGCAGGTCAGACAAGAGTTGCACACCAGTAACGCCAGGCTTGTGGCCATGTTCCAGGCCCGACATGTAATGCATCATCAAACAGGATGCTGTGCAGGGTGACATGGGAGGGAATACTCTGAAACCCTGCTTATGTGTTCCTTATGTTAATTTTGGTTGTCGGGTACAGTGAGCGGAGGATAAATATAGCCATAGTTTGGCTGTGTAATGTACTTTTGTGAGTTACATGTTTCTACTGTAGCTCATTCTGGCTATTCATCGATTGGAAAAGGTCATTCTTTTGTGAAGTTACAGTGGCAAAAGATACGAATGTAACTGTGCAGTCGCTGAGACTGCTGTCAATGAGAATTTCTTTTGCTTTGCATGTATGATGTATCATCATTTGCTAGAAAAAACTGAAAAGACTGAGTTTGGACAACAGATGATATAGTACTACAGACAAAGTATAGTAGCGGCTGCTCCTCTTACAATTTACACCTGACTCTTCCTTGTTTCAAAAATTCCCATGCATGCATTTGTGACTCATCTAACTTCTCAAAAGTAAGTTTTTCCTCAACCAATCAGCCTCCATCAGCAATTAATAAGCATAAAAATATGAAGATTTGCATTTAAGCTCTCCTATAGATTGTTTTCAGCTAATAAAGTACATAATTATACATCTTGGTGGTTTGCATCTGATGTCGCGGCAGCCATGTTTGTGTACAGAACAATTAATGTCTTTTGGGAATTTGACTCTATTATTACCGGTATGCAAGACTTGTGGGGTCATTTTCTATCGTTTTCTACATCAACATGGCCGTCTCATCACGTGGATGCAAACCAAGAATACAGTATCAGAAGTTCATAACCAAGACGTCTTCATCTGCAATGGAATGTGGCCCATCAGTTTATGGTGTGTTCTACTTTTAGAACGGCTACTGCTAGATTTTTGCGGGAGAAAAATGTAGCAGCATTGCTTTTCGCGCATGATCTTGCATTTGGTACGAGCAACACTCGTGCGACTACTTGGTTACGGACCAATCAGGGGCATTGCAGTCATTAGACCCAATCTGATTGGCCATTATTTAGCAGGACCTGTTTGTTCTACATTTAAATAATAGGGACCTTTAGATTGGAGGACGAGGAAGACTACGAATACGAGTTTTCGGTTCTGAGCATGCGCACTTCGAAAAATATCAGTCTCCAAACCTTATGCACATGCTCAGTACGGAAATTTCGTACTTGTAGCCGTCCTCCTCCGATCTAAAGGTCCCTAATACCATAAACTGATAAGCCTTAGGCCAAATGAGAGAGATCAACTTTGTTCTGAGTTATGGACTTCTGACAGTATTCAACCACCATGTATTTTTTAACTGACAAATTTTGTTCCTGTCATTTCATAATCTTTTACTGTATGGATCTACAGCTGCAGTTGCGTGAAAAGTTTTACTGAGTAATGATTATCAAAGAGCTAATAGCTTGATCTAGGGCTGTACTAATGGGTTTTTCTGCTTATATTGTGTAACACAGTCTTCCCCAACTCATATTGCCTTGCCCAGCATCCTTTTTAGTCATACGTGTGTTTGTTTATCTTTTAACTCTCTTAACTTATTTTCTGCACTCTCAACACTTCCACACACTCTTTTGTCTGTATATTGTACAGTACATGTAATGTTCACCAGCACTCTTTTTTTCTCAATGCACCTCACACTTGCACTTGGCACGAGCTGCACATTTTATAAGATAAGGTTAGGAGGGGGAACCACTCGGAAATTATTGGACTACAAGAAAAATGGGTAATAGGCAACTTTCACCATGGCGTCATTTGACTACAAATACCAGAATTCAGTTTGTTTTTCTTTTCTTATTTAAATTTTGTATTCCCAGTGGGGTAAAAATAACAATAGCTTTAATTAGCATGAGACAAGCAAACCCTGAAGGATTCTGGTACTTGTAGTCAAATAACGTCATCATGCAAATGTCCTATTACTCTGCCGGGTTTCCCTGTCTGCTTTTACTAAAACAACCTTTATTAAAATGTGGGGAAAAGTTAAGATTCACTAAATTCCACAGAATGTCTTCGTTGTCATGGTAACTGTAGTTACCGATAATCTTGGCCTCTTTTGATGGACTCTGTTTTCTGAGATTTCGATTCAAATCAAAACACTCGAGACGGAAAGGAAGAAAACTGTATATCAAGCTTCTGTTTGGTTAGTTTGGCTAAGGGTATTAAACATCAACATATATATGTTGCACCCTTTTTCCCCAATGAAAACTAGTGGTAGCTTCCGATAACCGCACTGTAAATGAAATCTGTCAACATTTAAAGAAGGTTATGACGAAAGTGAATGGGATATTTCCTTTGACCAGATGAAATCGACTTTTAACTCATTTTTAAGGTCTAATTGTCATTATTTTTCACAGCTTAGTACCAATTCTGTTCGTGAAGACGTTAAAGAACTTAAACAGCGGCTGGTACAGCGTAGTAGGGCCAAAGTGGACCATGTCGTGAAAGAAAAAGAATCTCTGATGAGCAGATCAGCTGAGCTGAGAGTTACAGTGGAGGAGTTGGAAGGTGCTGTGATGGACTTACAATCAGACAACGAACAAGTTGCGCAAGAAACAAAAGACCGTGTGACTGAGATGGGACGGCAGCAAGACATGGGGGATGATGATGACGACGAGGCACCTGATATTGTTGGGGCTCTGCATGCAGAGAAGGCTGTGTTGGAGAGTACTATTGTTGGGCTCGAACAGAAGGTTCAGGATCTACAGGAGCTGGTAAATGCTCTCCAGAATCAGAAAGAGTGGAGCAATGATATGGAATCTGGTGGGGAGCAACCGAGTCCATCCGGGTCATCAGAGAGTGTGGCAAGCTTCACGGAAAGTACTCAACAGAATGATGAACCGCTCCTAGGCATTTCACCTGAGCGGGAAATAATACAGGAGGCTGCAGTGTCCCTTGAGGTCGAGCCAAAGAGCCTGAGCCAAGAGCTGCAACAACATATCCAGGGACATCAGCCTGAAATATCACAAGAGACTGCAATGTTACTAGAACAGACAAGCGAACTTGGCCAGGAGTTAGAGCAGCAACTGGAGGATTACCAGCGACAAGTACAAGAGTTTGAATTGGTGCAGAGAGATTGGGAAGGAGAAAAAGAAGCGCTAGAGGGCTTGGTGCTGAGCCTTAGACGCCAGGTGAAAGAACTGGAAGGTCTTCCGTATAACAACTCCGAGGATCATCAAGAAATAACACGATTACAACATGAAAACTACGAAATAATGGCAGAGAAAAAACAGATTCTTCAGGCTTGGAAAACTGTAGAGGATGAATTTGTGACTCTGAATATCAGTAAGCCCCTTTCACAAAATGAAACTGAGTTTGACATGGAGCGGGCAGATGTACTGCGAGCTAGTCTGCATGAATGGGCATCATATCACAGGCAGTCCATGATCGATTCCAGTGATAATATCAGTGTGAATGAGGGCTCACAGACCGATGAAGGCTTCCTTTTGTATTTGAAAAAGCTTCAGGAACTGGAAAAAGATAATTCTCTCATGCGAGAACAAACACAACGGCTTATTCAGGAAATAGACGAGAAAACTTCAGAAGTGGCTGATGTTCAAATTGAGCTGGAAGCGAAAAGTGCTGAGGTGCTTTCCATTAGAGATGAAAAACGGGATCTGATGGATATGATAAACGAACGAGATGAGAGGATATGTGAATTGGAGGAAAGTTTCAATGCTCATTTGCTGGATTTGACTGCTTCAAAAGACAACGAAATAAGCTTTTTGCGAACGGGGCAAGAAGATGTAGCAAAACTTCTTGAGGAAAACAGGAAGGAGTGCAGTTTGCTGAAAACGAAAAATGATGAGTTGCTTGGCGTGTTAGGACAAAATCAGCAGACCTGTGAAGAGCTTGGCGAACAAAACAAGAGCTTGGTTATCCAGTTAGCTGAGAGGGAAAGGTATCTTGAAAGCGTGAAACAAGACAAAGGCAATTTGCAAACGTTTCTTAAGGAAAAAGACCACGCTAATAGGTCGCTTTCTGCTGAGAACAATAAACTCTTGATGGAAAGAGAAGTATTACAAAGTTTAGTCGATGAGTACAAAGACAAAGTCAATGCTCAGTCTAATCAAGGCATTGAGATTTCCAAACTAGAGAAGGAAATTGAACAACTAAGTCAGCAGGTTCAAATGAGACAGGAAAGGTGCATAGCCTTGGAATCAATGCAGGCCACTATTTTGCTTGAAAAGGACAACCTTGAGGCTGAGCTGCAAAAAAGCAGTGCAAAGGTGGATAATTTCGCCTCTGAACTCAAAGAAGCGTTTTCCGAGATAGAAATGTTGAAGGTGGAAAAGACCAAGCTCGGTGATGCTGTTGAAAATCATGTTTCGGCCTGCAGAGACTTGGAGAAGAAGTTAGCGGACACCACAATCGAAAAGGAGGAGATCCTGAGCCAGTTGGGAGTTCAGGACTTACAAGTTGATAAACTCGAACTTGACGTAATGGAGAAAGGAGCCCAAGTTGATTTACTGAAGTTGGATATAGGAAAATTGTCTGTGGCACTCAAAGAAAAAGAACAGTTGATCCATACTCAAGTTGTAACGGCTTCAAACCCAGACGATGCTAGCTATCAACGAGTACAGCTCCTGAGATTGTTGGAGGGAAAAGATCAGGAGATAGCTGCTCTAAAGCAAAAAGACGCTTCATTAGTGGAGCTGGTGAATCAAACAGACGACAATTCGCGCAGATCACAGGAGGCTTATGAAAGCAAATTACAACAACTGAAGGAGGATAAGGAGAGGCTGCTATCAGATTTGAGCCTGCGAGAGGAAGAGTTGTTAAATGCGGGTGACAGATTAGAAGCTATGCGCGAGAAGATGCAGGGAAAAGACCAAGCTTCGCAGCTACTGCACACCGAGCATGCGCGACTACTTGCCTTGAATGAGTCACAAGCAAATGAAATGGGTAAACTAAGAGAAAAGGTTTCGTTTCTGCAAAAACTTGTCGAGGAACGTGGTAAGGCAAAATCCGAGGAAGACCAAAGAATGCAAAACGAAAACGCTCAGTTAAGGCGTCAAATGGGTGCACTGCAGGTGGAACACGAAACTTTGTCAGTGCTTATACATGATAAGGACAAACAGATTGCCGCTTTGGCGCAGTTGGGAAGTACAATCACTCCCATTCCCTCCTCTCAAGGGTCTGATGTGCAAGTCAGAATGCTTCAGGACGAAAGAGACTCAGTTTTTAGGGAAAAAGTAGCGAAAGATGAAGAAATTTCTCGACTGCGGGAAGAAATTCTCTTACTGAGTGAAGCTTTACAACAGAAAACTGATTTAGCTACGAGGACATCATCTGAAAATGAGAAGATGAATAGAGAAATGGAAAACATTCAGTCACAACTTAACAGGCTCTCTGCGGACAACATGAATGTGGTTAGGAATGATAACAGAATTAAGGAGTTAGAAGATGAATTATTTTTGTGTAAGAATGTTATACTGAACAAGGAATCAGAAATTAAGCAGATTTTGGACGAAAGTCAGAACGAGAAAAGTCTTATCTTGGTTGAACTTGATGGTGTTAAAAGCGAAAGGGATTATATTTTAGAACAAAAAGAAGTTGAAACGAACGAGCTAAAGAATAAAATTTTACAGCTGGCAAATTTGCTTATTGATTCTGAACATGGGGGAAGTGTTGATGACATTGATAACAACTTTCAAACATTACTTTACAATGTTAAAAACCAAAGAAATAATGCCCTTAGAGAACGAGATAACAAAATCCAATCTTTACGGGAGCAACTTTCGAATGTGACCCTTCTGACGCAAGCCAGAGGAGATCGTGACTCAAGGTTGGAAGAAGTGTTGCGTGACAAAGAGGATTTGCATCGATTATTACTGCAAACACAGAATGAAAAGCAGGATCTGTTACAAGAGAAAGAGTCTATAGTCGCAGATTTGCAAGATCAGATCGTCAGCTTGAGTAAGGCGGTGAGTGAGAAAGATCGTGCATCACAATTGGATCTTCAACATGTAACTCAAGAGAGGGAACGAATTGTGAAGGAATTAGACGAAGCACAAAGGATCAGGGAGGAGATGGACACTGCTAAGTCCCAATGCGAAGCTGAGATAAGCAGATTACAGAGTGAACTGTACCAGATGAGAGGCACATTGTCCCAGGAGCGGGAGACAATTACCAAGCTGCTTGAAGCTGTGGATCAACACAAGGTGGCGGTGGAAGACAAAGACAGGATGGTGAAGGGATTGACGACGGAAAGGGAGCAGTTGGTTAGGACAGGAGAACAGCTTCGCAACAGAGTACAACAGCTACAAGAGGAGTTATCTGTAGCCAGCAATGGACAAAAGATAGCTGAGACCAAAATGGCCCAAGAGTTAGACAGACTCAGGAATCATCTTGTGCAGGTATTTACGCCCGTGTTGAACCCACTTGAGCATAAGCGCTAACTGGAAACGCTAATTGCTCTTAAAAACGTTCCTTTCCATCTTTTCTCATTTGAAAAATATTCCTGCGGAACGAGGAAGAAGTCAAACAAAGAGGAAGTTATCGATAGACAGCTTTTTGTTGAGTCCAGAATAGGCGTGTTCGAAAATGTTGACACTGACCGCGGATATATCAACTTATCCATTGGATAAAGTTATCCATGCAGCCTTTCTACTACTGGGGCTTGGTGACATTTTACGTGTAGGTAATTTTTCAGTGGAAGCAGTATTTGGCTCAAGTGAGTTCAAGAAAAACATTCGAAGTCATTAACTCTGAGTTAGGGAATCAGAATGCTTGTAACAGAAGCAAAGTTAAGTTGAGTTTTATAAAATAATTACAGCCTTAGAGAGAAAAGAAAAATTCCTGTATAGCCAGCATCGATCTGTTGCCATTTTCCGAAGACGCGAATCTAATTTTCGGTCTTACGTGGAGACTATTTTTTCGCCGCCGTTTTAAGGTTTGTTGACGAATACCAACCCCTTTAACACTGGTGACAGCAACCTTCATTGAGGTTGCATAAGCAGCTGTCCTACCGACAGGTGAAAGTCCCCTCGCTGTATGGTAAGAACAAAGCGAGTGTCTTTTAATCTTACGAAAATGTAAAGCCTTCCTCACTCATCTTAACTGGCGCTCTGCAAGGCTTCGCAGCCGTGTGGTTACGGCACCGGACTTGGAACTAGTACTCCCAAAGAGAAAAGCTCACAGCTCTCTCTGTGATTTGAAGCAGAAATCGTTCTGCGCCGGGGTAAAAGAGTAAAGAGTTTGTATTGAAACACGGTCGTATTTAGAATTTAAAGGTTTTTGAGCCGTTTACAAAATGCAACTATTTAAAGTGCCCCTGTGACCAAAAAATCAATTCATATTTTTCTTTGGATTTTAAAACTGTGTTAACAAAACACTAAGTGACCCACGTTTTAAGCCTTGATTTCAAAAAGACACCTCTTTATTTTAACTGTAATTTTCTTATTTAATGGTCTGCCATTACTAACATTATGTTCTTGAGAGAGCTGGATCGAGGAGAAAATGACGTCAAAGGCTCACTAGTTTAAGATTGCAATACGTGTGTACGCCGCAGAATTAATATGCAGCACGGAGGTTTTGGGCTTTCAGACTTTTTAAAAACTCATGCTTTGCATATATAATAAGCTGCTTTCACACGCTGAAATTTTAACTAGTGAGCCTCTGACATCACTTTTCCCTGGATCCAACCGTCTGAGGTCCAATCGGTCAGTTTTGAACGTGAGTAATGGCGGACCGTGAAATCCAAAACTTGCACTCAAAGTAAACGGCCTTTGATAAAAATCAAAGCTCAAAATTTTGCCAGTCAGGTGTTAAGCAAACACACTTTCAAAATCTGAAGGAAAAAAGGAAGTGGTTTTTTTGATCACAGGGGCACTTTAAGTAAACATGACGGCAGAGGCCCAACTGGAAAGTATCCTACCAAACAGACGAATCCAGGTGATGATCGGAGCTGGACCCGAAGCTGGACCCGAAGCTGGACCCCTGATGATCGGAGCTGGACCCGAGCTGGACCCGAAGCCTCTAACCAGAAGCCATGTCACCTCCCCAATCCCACTAATTGGTTCGATGTCTATAAAGAACCAACTTTTGGTTTACCTCCATCCAGCTGAGATTTTTAGATGTTGGTTATTTTAGTGACCTGTTTGTTTCACTGTCCCAGTTAGGCTACTTAGTAAGCATTAGTTATCTCGACAAAGTTAAGCCCTTGAACTTTTAACTTGATCTTTCAGGTTGAAGAAAGTTATACACATGAAGCACTTGAGGCCGAGGAACGTGAAAGGGACCTCAGAGTGAAAATGGCCCAAGTTGAAGAGAAGCTTGTGTCTAGTTCACATTCTATGCTGGATAGAGAGTAAGTGTTCTTCCTTCTTGAGCCAAGTTTTTTCTTATTTAAAAATTTGCCCTTCTCAAGTATGTAAAACCATGTTTTCTGCTACTGATTCGTCAAACACTAAATCGACATTTTCGTTTTCTCAGGGTTCTCGCGCAGTCAAGTTTTCAATTTCCATGCAAACGACTATATGGCGGATCGTAATCTTCCAGTGTTTTTCTTGATCACGCTTTTAACAAGTTCATCAATTGTGGCCGCTTACCACTAATACTCTCCTTTTATTTGTTCTTTTTATTCAGCCGACAAGCCTCTGTGCAGATTGAAAACCTCCAGAAACAACTCCAGGCCTTTGCGACCCAGCGTGACCGCGCAGTCATGGATCTGACCATATATCAAGAGCAGGCGGACCAGTACCAGACTTCTCTTAATAATTTGCAACTTGTTCTGGAACAGTTCCAAAGAGGTAAAGTTGCTTCCAGGCAAGAAAATAATCCCATTTTTGCTAACTGGGAAGCGTCCTAGAAATATTTTGAAATTGTCCCTGCGGAAGTTGTCTTGGCTTGGTTCCGAAAAAAAGCTTTCTCTTCATCTTGAAGGTGTGTAATAGTGGTGTTTCCTCCTCTTCAGCCTTTTTAATTGCGTCTCCTGTCCTGTCATCACATCAGTGTTTTCTGTTGCTCTCAGACTTGTAAGTCTTGCAAAGCGAGTCGCCGGGTTGGTAGTGATCTCAGGAAATTACGGAGAACTGCCTTGCATTTTGCCAGAGGGCGCATACCACTATGTTGGTCGGGCGAACAAGAAATGAAGGCTAAATTGGAAACGCCTTAGATCCATACTAATTCATGTTGGTGTTAACTGACTGCTTGTTTCTATGGTAACCCAGAGCGCGAGGCACAACTAAAAGGAGCTCAGGAGGAAGCACAGAAAGAAGTTGTGAAAGCCTGGGACAAAGTAAAAGAGCTACAACAAAGGGAGAATCACTTCAAGGTGAGTACATAGTTTAGTGGAGATGATATGAAGATAACTTGTTTTGAACATTGTTTAAGTGGTAGGTATGGTCATATTCACGGCGCTAAGAAGCGGAGCTTAAGAAATCCACTTTGACCTTACCTTTTCATGTTTCGAACTTGATTGATTTCTGGTAACCTCAAATTAAGAACAATGTAGCTTTAGAATTGACGAAAAGCTACTATTCAACAAAAAAACTGACTCGAAATTGTTTAAACGTTTTTTTGAGAAATTTCCACGTTCTAGGATTTCCCGGAAATCAAAGAACGTGGAACTTCTAAACCCGAGCTCATATTGTGAATGGTTCTCTATTTTCTTCAATCAGAGCTGCTCTTTCCAGCGACTTTCTACGGTCAAATCCTTGTGGTGAGCTCTCTAGTGCCCGTGTGCACTGACTCAGTTCATTACATTCCTGCTTTCCACCGGCACCTTTGAAAATCTTACAAAAATGTTCTTCTCAGGCTCAGTAAATACTAACCCATGGCCATGCTCGAACACGAGTATCGTTTTCTGTACTGAGCACGCACATTGAGTTTAGAGGTCGACATTTCTTAAGTGCGCGTGTTTAGAGCGGAAACGAAATAGTCGTACTCGATTCCAGTCTAAAATATCTCCTTTGTTGTCAATAAATCCATGGGTTTTTCAGAAACAACTGGAGGCTGCGGCTCGTGTAACGCAAGATGTGGTGAATATTCGAAACGAACTCAAGGAAAAAGAAGAAGAGCTTTTAAAACACAAAGAAGAAGGTTTGCGGCTGTTTTTTGTTTTTGTTTGCTATAATAGTTTTACTTTTACGTAACGTAACTCTTGCTTTAACGTCACAATTTTTTTGCAATCTGAACTCTATCGTTGCCTTACCCTGGGTGCCAGAGAAATCTTTGTTCACGGACGGAAAGAATGCTCAGTCTCGACATTTCGAATTACTAAGCGTTCTCTCCGACATTGAAAAAAAAAATCCTCTGGCACCCAGGGGATCGAGAAATCGAATACCCGGATTACTCTCGAAATGTTTACTGACGCCTTTCTTTCGGAACTATGCAATATTAGTAGATGGCATCATTGTTCAGAATTCTTAGTGTGCTTTGTATATTAACAGAAACCCATAAGGGTTGAAACGTGTAACGGCCCCTTGTGTGCTGGGAAACAAGCTTCTGAATATTCAATTTGCTAAGTACCTTATTTGGAACAAGAGGAGAGAAACATTCAACCAATCAGTTCGCAAGAACACCGTGACGCAATACCACCAATGTTCTCGCACGAAGTTAACTGGAGCGAGGGGTTTCCAAATATGGTACTTAGCACTGAATATTCGGAAGCTGTGAACGCGCGTTACACGTTTCAACCCTTACGGGTTTCTGATATTAAACAATTATTCACCGAAGTGGAGGTGAATATTGGTGGATAGGTAAACATCCACTCCTTTCCCCGACACTGTTTTAGTATGTACCGCATAAGTTGAATCATCAGCCGAGTTTATCGAAAAAATTTGCTCCTCTGCAATGGAAGCGAAATGGGAAGCCATTTTGTTTTTCTCTGTTTGCTCAGAGGTGAATAGTACTTGCCATTCACTTCCGCGCTAGCCAGTCAGAATGCACGGACAGCACTATTCACTAAATTTGTATATATTTGTTTTTGTTATGATATCTCTGCAGTGGCTCGTTTGGATGAGGAATTACGCGTCAGTCAAGAGCGTATTAACAGCCTCAACAGTTTGTCAAACAGCAAAGTGGAAAAGTGAGATTAGGAGTTTTTGTCTTATGGTATAGACCGATGGATAAATGGCGGTCAAAAAAAATGTTCTTTTATGTGCTAAGTAGACTCACTAGCCTCGTTTGCATAGACACTAATACAAAAGAAATGTTGCTTGAGAGCGAGGCTAGTGAGTCTAATTAGCACATAAACAAAAGAACACATCTTTGGCCGCCATTTATACATTCGGTCTGTTGACAAATAATGTGGCTTAAGGCGGTTGTGGCCATTTCAAGTGATTCTTATTAAATGGATTGACTCTACAACAGTTTCAGTTAACGCAATGTTATTGTACCACATGAAACATCAATTATTGCTGAACAGGATGCGTTTATTATTATGACGTAGTAGGTCACCATAGCAACAGGAAGACCAACTGAAAAGACCATATTTTGTTCTCAAATGCTCAAACGCTCTTATTTACAAACAAACATGGTGACCCCCAATTTTTATTGCTGGAAAGTGATCTGCAGGCCAAAATGAAACTCTCTGTAAAGTTAAAGAAAATCCGCTTCCGTCTGAGAATTTTTTTACCTTTTTTGGCAATGAGTTTAAAGGAAACTCACTTTCCAGCGATTAAAAATTGGTGTTACCGAGTTCAAGTTGTTTTTGAGATATAATCATTTTGAAGAGATCCATATTTGGAATCGTCCGGTTGTCCCAGATGACTCGTACGGACGATTGAAACTACTTACTCCAGTTGGCCTTTGGGCGAGGAAAACTTTGATCAATTTTTATTGATTTATTTATTTACTTATTTATTTATAAACTTTGCCTCTAGACAGGGTATCTCCACAGAGCAAAGCTCCACTACGAAGATCCTATGCATGTATTTGCCAAATTTTCGATGTTATGTACAATGTACTTTCGTGCTGATCACTTGTCGTACATGTGGAGCTTATTGAATGCAAAGAATGTCTGTAATGAAAACGTAATTTGGGGACCATCTTTGATGTCGGGGTATTTTCCAGGAAAGCATTGCAGGGTCACTTTTCTTATTATTGACTGCTAGTACTCTTGGTGAAACCGCGTTCCCTCGCAAAACATGACGTGTGACTTGTTTGGAGGGCGTTCGGAAAGGAAAAAGAAAAAAACGCAAATGTTAAGGTTACATAAAGTTGAACCACGGATCGATTCAACTGGAAACATTCTCGTTTAATACCCTCTCGCAGCTTAGCTTTTATTAAAAACAGCTATTCTTACGTTCTGAACTTGCTGTTGTCTACAGATCTCTGGTGAAAAACATGCTGTTGTCTTATTTTAATACCCCCGAAAATAAACGCACTGAAGTGGTGCGAGTTGTTGGAGCTTTGCTTGGCTTCACACACGAAGAACTGGAAAAGGTAAGGCTTTAATTGTAGTGGCAAAAACTATTTAAGGAGTACAGGCGCTTATTCAGCGGGGAGAGGGGTTTGGGAGGGGGGGGGGAGGACATGGCGTGACGGTTGGGACGACGATAAGGCCGGGTTTTGGGGGACGATTATGGTGCTTACGTAGCCTACGAACAGGCTTTCTCTGCGTGCCCTGCGAAAACTGTTTATTGTTTACCATGTAGTCTTCTTTTAGGTCATTCCGACACTTTGTGACTGTTTGTCGTACGACAGCGTAAACGTGTCTGGATCCTCCCCTCCCAGCTATGTTGAGGATCAGTTCTTGGGCGCAACTTTCAGTGGCAATTTAAGGACCGATTTACACGGCACTATTTTTGTCGCATGCGACAAGCTTACGATAGGCCCACGACATGACTTAACGATTGTCGTGTACGTCAGAAAAATGTAGCATTTTAAAACATGTTTTAAAACGCTGCTACAATCATGTGTCATGCTGTAGGTCTGTCGTAAGATTGTCGCATGCGACAAAAATCGTACCGCGTAAATCGGCCCTAATACATCAACTTTCAAAGACGTAGAAAATATGTGAGTCCCCGTGAGACAGAAACGGCTTGGGACAGCAAAGGCACTGTTGGCTGAGTAGATTATCCTCTTCCTCTTTCTCCTCATCCCTACAACTCCTTTTCCTTCCTGTCTTCATAAGAGGGAGGGCTTTAGCAACGGCAACGCAAGCGAAAACATTACCTGAAAATAAACTTATATGCGCTGTCGTAACAATTTTGCGGTTTTTATTCCATCTTGCTTGCGTTGGATGATGATGATGACGAAATAACATTCATCTTGATTGGAAGGTGCGCCATTAAAAGAATAACGTATTAAAGTTTGTTTGGTAAGGTTATTGCCAAAACCTTGAATTTGTTTATTCCACGTTGTTGGTTTTTTAGTGGAGAGGAGGTGAAATTAAGGATGTACTAAAATACATGCTGTTTGCGTGCTGCAAATTCTTTTGCTTTTGTTTTATGTTAATTAGACCTACTGTCCTCGTTTTGAAACAAATATTCTTTTGAAATTTGCATGTCGTAGCGAGGCTAGTAGGGCTTATTAGCATTAAAACAAAAGAATAATCTATTTGGCCGCCATTATGAAAGAGGTCTATTGTCCCACAAGATGGTAGTCTACTGTGGCTGCAAGCCAGCAGTCGGCAAGACTGGGCTTAGTCACTCTCGAGTGATTCAAACACGACTTAAAAGAGGTTCCTCGTTGTGTTTGTATGAGCCATTCGTAACCACTTTCCGTGGTATTTAGTTTGACCATGGTGAGTTTTGATCTCTCCCAGGTGGGCACTGGATCGTCGGCTCCAAAAGGATCCTGGATTTCTACTATTATTCCGTTTGGTCACAGCGCTCCAAAGACACCGACCAAAACAACAGCTTCAGGAGAAAAGGTAATGTGCGACACGATAAAAGATTTATCGAGTTACTGCTGCAAACCAGTCGACTCTGTTGCGCATGACTTCTGGGGGATGCCATGGGTGGAGACCATATGGAACACGGACGAATCACTTTGGATTCACTGTTTTAATACTCCGTTCTTAGAGAGGTTGTATTCATCCAAATCAGTGTGATCTGGCTCAATTTGTTGCCCTGACATGGTTTTTCTGTCAACTCTTTCGTTGTTCAAGTTAATAATAACCGCTTTATGAAATCTCCAGGTCAAGTGCAAATCAAATGTTTGGTCATTTTTTTCCACAACAGAGGATAACCTGAGTGGCGGTTTGGCGACTGACACTACACTAATCACTGAATGAACTCTACAAAGATGACAATGACTTCCGCTCATGTTGTCGAAACGTCGGTCAATGACACCCAAGACAGTCCTTCTTAGGACTAGACTCTCCCGGATGATCGTACTTCCCTTAATTATGATATTTTATTATTCTCTCATCCAGTCCTCGTTATTCTGAAAGCTTGAGTTTCAAAATAGACTGTTTTGGGGGAGTAAATCATTATGGTGATATTTCTGTAAGAGATTCACTGAAAAGATGATGTTTCGAAACTAAGTTATCTCTTTGTCATTGATCAGGAGGAAACGAGTTGCTCAGTTCTTGGTGCACATTTTTCTGAGATTGTTTACGCTTTTAAAAGTCACCCCACTCTTTTCGTTCAGGGCGTTTTTTTCAAGGTGAATTAACTAAAGTTACTTGTGACTTATTTTCAGACATTTTCAGAGTTGTTCGTGAGTTTTCTTGAGAGCGAGTCAGAAGTCCGTCTGTCTGGCAATGGGAGAAAACAAGCTGTGAACCTTAGCAACCCTCTCCTAACAGGCGCTGCTGCTCATCATGTGATACAGTCTGCGGGCCGGCCTATTGCTACTTCAACTCCCGTGGGAACTCCTGCGAGGAACAATATCCCTCCCCTACCTACATCTGCTATTGCAAGACCATTCACAGGACCAGTGTCGGGTGTGAATGCAGTGACAAGGTGCGTCTGATGTTTAACCGCTGTGAGATTGCGAAATGGACTTGAAAAGCTCTGTTCCCAATAAATAGCCTTTTATAGCTGACTAAGGGTGGTAGGACATGGAAGTTTGTTGTATTCTTTAAATATTTCGTCGTCTTCAATTAAAAGCGTCATTAGTATCAGCGTCATCATCGTCACTATCATAATTTTATTTCACAATAAGTCACCTTTTGGAAAAGGTCTTCCCAACAGACGTGTAACACTGTAGAATTGTAAGCGAACAAAATGTCAAAAGTTAAGAAACGAATAAACAATTTAAAATCAATATTGGTCTTGTGACAGATAAGAAAATGTTTTTATTACCGTTATTACAAGTGGATATGATGCGTGGTACTTCTTATTTTTTACCTTGATCCGCGTATTTTTCCTTGTTTTGCAGACCAAATCTTTCTGGCACGAATGGGAACCCATTGCTCGTGGGCTCACTAACTCCGGTTCAGGATCTGCCAGCTCTTAGCAGCTCCAACTCATTACGAACCTTACTTGAAGGAAACACGTGACAGGGTATCTGAAGTTAGCTCCTGTGGAAAACGGAATCCGTCACCGATGCCTCAGCGCCCCTTCGACACATCACATCCTGCCCAGAGTGGCTGCGGAAAGGCGGTGGCGTCGAGTTTCCTGCGAGTGGAACCTGAATGAATTTTTCATACCGACGGCTCTCTTAAACAAATCAAGGGACTTTTATGACACGAACTTGTTTTATCAGAGACAGATCAAGGCGATTTGAATTGTTTTTAAACCATTGTTCAATGAACTGAGATTTGCTACTATTTATTGAAACACCATAAAAATACAACGTGGGACAGGGACTTGAGGTCTTTCATGTACCAAGCTCCTGATTTACCTCGAATTTGGTTTCGCAGTGTAGGGGAATGCTGAGACATAACAGGCCCAAGATCTCGGGTTTCTTAACTTACGACACAGGGGTCGTTTCCGCAAAACGCCAGAATGGCGATAACATAGAACGGTGCTGTAAGAAAATTCAGTT
>NC_090880.1:14385242-14405242 GCF_036669935.1 Montipora foliosa
GCTATATAGGTTTATTTACTTATTGTTGTTATTATTAGTTTTCTCTATTGTTGTTTCTAAAGAAAAGGTTGGGGTATCAACAGCCTTAAAAACCTAGCACCTTCAAAGCCTGTGACAGTTCACTCACCGAAAGGCTTCTATTGCAATTTAACAGTTTTATAATCAAATACAGGAATTTCAAGGTCTGGAAAACTAAATGCTGTTTGTCCCACAACTAGTGTGGTAAGACCCGACGAGTTCCTGCAGAAAGAAAAAAAAAAAAGGAAAGGAAAGGAACTTTATTTAAGGGTGCGTTCGATCGACCGTATTCCAGAATAGGAATACATGGAATAGAAGTTAGCAATCCTTTGTTTTTAAGGAAATTCACATTAAAATTGTCAAACACCTGTTAAAATGCTATTTTAAACATATCTTTCCTATCCTTGTTGCTTCAAAATGCCAAACATGCCGTTTTAAATAATCACTCCACATATTCTTAATCCGAATAGGGTCAATAGAATGCACCCTAAGTGTATACCGTAGTCTTCTAGCGCTGAAGCACTAATTGGGGACACTGTCAATTGAAATCTAAAATTCTTTAATTAAGCTGAAGGGGCAGCCGAGTTTCCAATCAAGTTTTTTCTTCTTCCGACCGCAAAATGACATATTGATTTAAGTTCTACATGTATGTGGTTTGAACAATGGATGTTGTAGCCAAAATTCTCATCCATGATCCACCAGTTGATTATCCCTGCTGCATTGACACTGTGTTTTCCAGGCCCCAGTTGTTCAAACAATGGATAGTGCTATCCGATGAATAAATCACTATCCAGTGGATAAGTAATAACAAAATTAATTGCACTATCCAATGGATAGTGATTGATCTGGTGGATAGCGTTATCCACCTTTATAACAACTGGGGCCAGAAGGAATTTAGTTCCCGACAGCAACACCAGATATTTTTTACCTCCAAACGCCAGTAAATTATACTTGATAGGATTCCTCCTACAATGTTGCTCAATTTTGCGAGGTGAATTCTTGTTTAGAGGAACAGAACAACTGAAACCCAAATATCTAAGCTTGACGTTAAAATTTAATGTAGGTAAAGGTAAAAAAGGTAAAGTCACTTTATTTAACGTCGGTAGATCCTTCAGCTATGAGGTTGGTATCAATGGAAGCCGACGGTGCACCCTTTACCCCCCTCCCTCTGTCAGTGCTCCATTTTACGGATATTTAAAGCTATAGCTACATGTACACGGATCAGAGGAAAGTCGAAACGGACGTTGAAGTCACCGAGGATTGAACCGGGGACCTCTCGCTCTGAAAGCCGCGCACTAGCCATCTGAGCCAAGACTGCTCCTGGAGTACACCACTCATGAAAATTAAAGACAGGAAACATTCCCTAGGTCTGAACGACATTTTTAGCGAAACAATGAAGTTCAACTGTGGCGGCCCCATTATAAGAAATTTTGGCCAGAAGAACTAAACTGCCGAAATTCAACATGACACAGCTGCAAAAATTTCAATTAACCACTCCAATCACGTGTGTTTCGACGGAATCGAATAACTTAGTATTAATTCTAAACACAAACTACAAGTAAATTTTCAAGGGAAAAAAATGAAAATGGAAAATTCCAACAAACTTTAGATTTGCATGTTTCTATTAAACATTGACAAACACATTTACATATAAACTTAACGCCTTTCCTTTGATTTTTTTTTTTCGTTACTCACTTGAGCCTCAAAATTATGACACGCCTTGGGATGCTGAAGAGATATGGCTGAACGCCTTTGCATTTTTATAATGGCCATGAATCGAGAAGCAACCGACTCTTTTGTTTCAGCTTAAATCCGAAAGAAGTCATATTACATAAATCTTTCATTTCATTAAATTGGAGGAAGCAGGGGCACCCAACAATAACCTTCGATGAAATATGTGTTTGGGAGAGTGAAACTGTTCTAAGTATTTCGGTTCTAAGTTGCCAAACAGCTATAGATTTCCTTACTAAAAGATCACTAAAAGTTTTGCAACCAGGGAAAAGTAGAAGTAGTCTGAAAACATTAAGGGATATTTATGCAATCTGTGGCACTTAAACATTTTGGGGGTCCAGCTAATTAAGACTTAAGATTTATATTTGTAGTGTAGGATTTTTATTCTAAGCATGTAAGTGTTTTTTGGTTATTATATTCATATATTTCCCCCTTCTATACATTGTAAACCTTAGCAATTCAGTTTATGCTGCCATTAAGGTATTAAATAAACCATTCTTCTTCTTCTTCTTAATATTCAAGAATTAATATTCGATCTATTGTCTCTTAATTGCTGCTGCAGTACCCTTTCAGATTTCTAAATTGCACAAAAATAAAGTCTTATCCCTCCCCTCGAATATGTACTTAAAATAAAATGATCAATTTCTTTGAAACTGTTTATGCCCGTTGATTCATCGACCAAAATGTATGGGCTGTCGAAGCTCCATCGACCGGGAATATATATAAGTGAAAATTTTGCATTAAATTTACTCTACCCATCGACCACATCCCGAAAACGCCTCGAGGAGTTAAACGCTGTAGGAAATGTTAGCTCCAGTTGATAAATGTTCTTGATCTCCACAGCAATTAAAAAAACAGATCTTAATCTCAGTTTTCCGTAAAAAAGAAGGATATCATTTATTTTAGCAACACTTGAGGTGTAATTTAGGAACAAAAGAGTAACCAAATCTAGGTGATCGATACACAGTTCATCGTCGGCCCGTGCGGCCGTGATTTCGCCATGGCCAATGTTAATAATCAAGCGACTGAATACATTCAAGTTTCATGTTTCAACACTTTATTTTTAACACTAACTCCGAAAAAGTTGCATAATTTGCAAAACAAGAATTGTCTCGCCTAAAAAAAGCAGCTCAGATCATAACACGCAGGAATTTAAAACTTTTAAAACTCCTCAAGCTGGACATAGTCATTGACAAAATGAAATCATTCAACTACAAAAATCCCTTAAATAACAGCTTAACTTGAAATTTAAGTTGTGAGAAATGGGAATGTTCAATTCCCTTGCGAAATACACCGTTCGCATGTTTTTCCTGGCGTTTATAATTTGCATAAACATTCGATTTTTTTCCTACGTCCAACTGGACCCTTTGTTCCATATTCTATGCGTCCAAAAGGAAAACGAGCGCCTCCCAGGACGCAATGACGCACTAAGGTTCGATGGAAAGTTCTTAGAAGGCCACGTTCAGCTTGCAATTTCCGAAATGAAGATGTCATTCCCTAAAATGTTCGGACACTTCAATTTTCAGCTAAGATTTCAGAACAAATCAAATTTATCTAGGTAATAAAAACAGCTCTTTAGACAGTCTTTATACATTACAAGGAGCCTAGAAATGTCTCGCAAAGGCTTTTGGCTTAATTTGCTCGTTGGGTGCCCTTAGGAAGGTGAATGATTAACTTTGAGTTTGAACTGGAGAAGATTTAGTGTCGATCGTAATGGAACTTTATCGTTATAATTTACAGATGAGAACGTGGAAAGCCGCGCGTGAACACTCCACGCTCTTGCATTTCACATGCATGCAAAAATATGACTTGGTTCTTACAAGATTTGCTTTCAAACACATAGTTCAGGTTTAGTATAAAAACATATCAACGATGTTAAGAGGTAGGATTTTCGAAGAAACAAAAATTCTTTTTAATCTAACTGTCTAACTCACCAACGACGGTTGGTTCTAGGTCAACGAACACGGCGCGAGGCACATGTTTTCCCGCTCCAGTTTCGCTGAAAAACGTGTTGAACGAATCATCTCCACCGCCGATGGTCTTGTCGCTCGGCATCTGGCCATCAGGTTGAATTCCATGTTCCAAACAGTACAACTCCCAACAAGCGTTTCCAATCTGAACTCCTGCTTGGCCAACATGGACGGAGATACATTCACGCTGTTGCGACACAAAATTTAGAAGACATAAATTATAATTAACAGAAAACTCGTAACTGTCTCACCATTATCCTAGCGGGGTCCTCTTTCTGAAAGTTTTCTTAAACAAGGGATATCTTTGAAAACATTCAGGCGAACTCGAATCATAGTTAGTGGAGGGACTATGTTCGAATAGATAAGGAGACGAATTTACGAAAGTTTAAAAGTGACGCGGTCTATACAAGTACAAACAAAGCGTGCAATTTTCTGTTCGCTCACACTTGTTTCAATCAAAAATTAAAAGCCATTCACCTACCATTTTGATGTATAATTTTAGCTATACAGCGGCTTAAAAAGTATGTTTGAAGTCTCCTTTCGAAAGGTAACGGCTTTCACTTGAAGACTCGGAACAACGTTTGTTTCGCAGTAACCCTCGTATTTTATACCTTCAACTTAAGTAACCATAACAACAATATGTTGATTGACATGTTGCTATTTTAATCATCTTTCCGTAATGGCTCTCACATTCCATGTATTAATTAAGCAACCTTTGTAAGGCTGAACTACCTTGAGATTCTAATTTTTCTTTTAACATCATCGCCTAAAAGCACACTTCTTCAACAAGGAATTCACCCTAGGCTTCAATGGCCATAACGATAGCGTTTCGCAATCAGGGAATCTTGCTTGATGACGACGACAGACTAGTGGTGAACCAAATATTTTGCTGTCATGACAACGTGACGTCACGCATGAGGATCCTATTGGGTGTGACATGCTTGAAACTGCCCTGCGTTGGAGTCGCGCGTGAACAGGAGGAGAACACGATGCACGCTGCTCTGTGGTAATTTTCGTAAAGCCTGGTTTCCATATGATCTTTAACGGTCTGCGACGATCGGTAGCTGTCTGCGACGGTCTTATCGCAGACGATCGACGCAGGAGGCAAATGTTTAAGCGATCGCAGACAGGCGTACCACTAATCCTTCGTGAAGCGAGGAGAAAAAGGAGTGCACCTACTTCAAGTCTGATTGAACGTGTTTCAAGGCGAACAATAGTGTGTCGCCTATAGGAAACAAATCATCTCAGACACTCGTTTCCATTAAAAATTGTGTTACCGTAAAGTCCCGATAGTAACGACCCCCGAAAGTAGCGATCCCCGAAATCAACGTCAATTTTTTGTGGCCGCTAGTAAATTCCGAAAGTAGCGACCTCCCGAAAGTAGCGACCCCCCCCCCTCCCCTCCCCCGAAAATAGCCTGATCGCAGGTTACCAGGCTTTATACTAGTAGTACAAAAAGTTTTTAAAACTGACCTCCAGTTACCAGCGAAACCGTGAAACACGCATTCCACGTGTGTCACACACCCGCGGGTCGTGAATAAGTCGGTCACACACAGACAGGAATCATTTCCCATGCATATCTTACAATGCCAGACCAATTGTTCAGTAACCATTGACGTGAAAAGTGGGATGCAAATTCTACGCAAAAACGCTTCATTCTGCTGAGATATGTAATGTCGCCCTTTAATAGTCAAGTGTATGCTGAGGACTAAGTCCCATATTTCATTAAACAACAAGGAACGCCTGTCTTTATTTAAGGAAGCTCGAAATAGTTTCTCTTTTTTTCAAACAAATAAACATATACTGTTTTTAGATACAGTTAGGGTAATCATATCAAGACAAAATTTGGCCAGGGTATTAAAGCTTATTAAGTACCCATCATAGATTTCTCACATCACATTTTCCTCCAAAATAACGTTACCATGGCAACGATATAAGGCATTTCTTTGAGCCTTAAAATCAACATATATTGTCTTTTTTGAAAAAAACGGGACGGTGAAATCTTCCCATTCAGCGTTACCAGATAACGATAGAACTAATCTCTATAATAAACCCGCTCATTCGAGTGCACGCGTGAGTGAAGCTACAGGCCAACACAAACGGATTTAAGTGACCATTAAACCGTTTGTGTACAGTTTTTGTAGTTTTTGTGAATAGGAGATCGTGAGTCGTGAGCTGACGCGAGCAGCTTTTAGAATTGAGAACAGAAAACCGGCTGTCATTGGTAGCGGTGATTGGTCATCGTCGATAAATTTGGACAACAACTTTCTCGTTCGTCTGAACGACTACTTCGCCAACCTGTGCTATGATGACAGCTACGTCAAACCTATTGATATGGATATCCCGGACAGTGTAAAGCCCCCGGAAATATTTGAGCGGTGTGTGTGGAACACTTTAGTTGATGTAAAGAAAACGGCTCACACCTGTCGTTACTCACGTTTGGAATTTGTCGCTGTCTCCTCATACATGAAAACTAAAACTACTACACGACGTAAAGCTAGACAGATGTTAAAACCCTGGATAACTAAAGGAATACTAAATTCTATAAGAAAGAAGAATCACTTTTACTCCTCCGGAGAAAACGAGAAATATAAGCTCTATAGGAATAAAATCTCGACATTAACTAGATCGAGCAAAAAACTTTACTTTCACAATTTTTTCTCTAACAATCTGATAACATAAAGAAAAGTTGGGAAGGCATCAATAGTCTAATTAATCGTAGAAGGAATAAAAAATGTGCAATCTCCTCTATCAGATGTCCAGCTAACAAAGTTGTGACAACAAATGCACAAGAGATTTCAGATGTGCTCAACACACATTTTGCTACGATTTGGCATAAACTGGCATCTGCAATACCACAGTGTAGACAGCGTTTCCATGAATATCACCGCCAAGGTCCATCAGACACCCTCTTCGTCATTTCTTTTCGACCCAATTACGCCGTGAGAAAATCAGAAATGAGATTTTGTCTCTCCCTGTTAATAAAGCACACGGGCTATATTCATTTCCGGCACTACGTATCCTTAAATACGCCTGTACAGTTACATCCAAACCTCTAGCAAAAACAATGAATTTATCGATTGAAACCGGCATGTTTCCCAGCAAACTGAAGCACGCTAAAATAATCTCCATTTATAAAAGCGGTGATGAACTTGAATGCGGAAACTATAGGCCAATCTGAATTTTACTACTCTGTAATCATGGTTAAGAGACTGTTTGAGAAATTGATGTGTAATAGAGTGAAAGCGTTTGTTACAAAGCACGATATATTATGCTCATCACAATATGGATTTCGCGAAAGTTACTCCACTGAACATGCACTTTTAGACATTGTTAACAAAATACAAACAAAATACACCCTGGTCAAAGTTTTTCTCTGTCCTTGTGTGGGCCCATTTCCATCAGTAGGGCTAACGCTCACATGGCTCATATGGGGTGGAAACTTAGCACTTCACATTACACTCTAATCAGTTAAGTCTGTTCATATATAAGTGCTACACGGCCAACATTTGCAAAACGTAATCCTTCCTTGTACAAACAAACATGGATACGAAACTTTTTTCATGCGGTATATTTGTTGACTTAAAAAAGGCTTTCGATACTGTTGACCACGAAATATTGCTTCATAAACTGAATCATTATTGTCAACAACTGGTTTCGCTCGTATCTTTCCGCACGATGTCAGACAAAGCAAGCAGGTGGAAATTTTTCAAAAAAAGAAAAGGTAGTCTGTGGCGTACCCCAAGGCTCGGTCTTCGCGGGCCATTTCTATTCCTATTGTATCAGTATCAATGATATCCAAACCTCTTCAAAAAAATTTGATTTCTTCCTGTTTGCCGATGACACAAACTTGCTTTTCGCAGATAAAAATTGAAATCCTTTAATAGAAAGTATCGTAAACTCAATATAGCGCATTCAATCTCTTTAAAGGGCTAGGTCACGCAATTTTAGGCAATTTCAGCACTGATCGAATGGTCATAGAATTAACTAAAATATCAAAATAACTGTTCAAAACTATAGGAGAACTCTAACAAAACACAGGGAAGCCAAGAAGGGACATGGATGGACAAAACTGGAGAGGATTAAAATGGATGAAATTTGGGTAAATTTGAAAAACGTCGGCCCACCTTTTTTCAAATTTATATCAGTCTATATCAAAATATCATTTACAAAGCTGGAAAATCATTCTCAGTTGTTATATGGCCGTGATTTTGCAAATGAAAGACTTGCTCTGCCAATTTGACGTTTAGAGCTCATAATTAACAAAATTAAACAAAATTACCTAAAATCGCGTGACCTAGCCCCTTTAAAGAGAAAACGTCTAGAAAACGTCTCGCCCTGATTAAACCTGTTGGAACAGTGTGATGATCGATATTACCGATGGTTTTTCCCGACTTAGTGATATGATTGTTCATTTCAACCCTCGTTAACATAGGCATTTTGTCAAGTGAACATCCCCAGTCTCTTGGAAATTCCACTGTTTCTGTGTTGCTGCTATTGAGACCGTTGATTGCATCCTGCTTTTCTTTCCTGCGACTGTAAACTTTGCCTGGATCTGGATCAACGATACGGAAACAAAATGAACTGTTTCCCTCGGGACCAGTCATTAAGTGTTTATTACCAATGGGTTACCAGAGTTTTTCAGGCTTCATGTAATAGCCTGAACAGACCTCTTTACACTAGTGTGAATAACAGAGTTCCCAAAAAACCGTTCTGGGTCAGTTGTGGGTACTGGAACACATGGTCAGGGTTTGTCCTCCAGGAAACCAACAGGGGTCTATATCAGGCTTGCCTTTCTTACACAAGGGTAACAGTAAAACAAATAAAATACATACCTTAACGACAAATCTTTCTGCAAATGTTTCTCCCTCAGCTTCCATATCATGTCAAAACTTTCAAAATCTTGTGGGTGGTCTTTGCGTAGCTGTAACTGTTGCCGAGTAGAAGTAAAATAATCTTTGTATTACAATATAAGATAATCGTTCAGTGAATAAAGGACCGTGGCATTACATGGAAGCAATGGAGGAGTGTGTCTCTTTCTTTACTTACGACTACACCCATCCTCGGAGAACTAGGGGCAGTCAGTCGAGACGGGACGAGAAAATTCATGGGCAAAACACAAGTCCCGATTTTTCCCATGATTTTCTCCTCTCTTGTCAACTGACTGCCCCTGGGTCTCCGAAGAGACAGAAGTACTAGCTCGTGACGTGACAGGTCGTTAGGAGACTTTGTGAGTTCAAGGTCAAAAAAGAGTTTTATTGATGTACTTTATTCCACTTTATCTCTGAGAACGAGATCATCCACATTTTGATTTTTTCTCATTGAAACACGTCAGCCTGGCTTGGAACAAGAATCGGTAAAATACGGCAACCAAGAAAGGACAGACTTCAAACAAAATCTCCAACAAATTACTTGTATACGCGCTTTTCGATTAGCTGGCTGGGAAATTATGTTATTGATAGAGGTTTTGCCTGGGAATTACTGACTTTTTCTAGCATTTCAACCCGAGCTGGCTGTAGAAACTCTGAAGACTGAGGACGACTAAAAAATAAAAAATTTAAAAAAAAATTAAAAACCCCTTTCCTCTCCCAGAGAGTAGTCACAAACATACGACAGCTGGTCAGAGTGATTGCGCTTGCGGAAAAAACCTGTTTTGTCCCTCTTTTGTCGCTTTTGTTCGGTCGTTTTGGATCGAGGGATTTGAAAGCGCGCGGAATTCCTGGCTGGGAAATAAATTTCATCAGCTGGCTGGGAAACCAACCAATTTTATCTAGCTGGCTGGGAAATTTCTTGAGTGTCTTGCTGAGAAAAAGGAACAGATAATGTTTTCCCAGCAACACTGAAAAACACCTGAAAATGCCTTAATAACATTTATTTTCATTAACTGGGGTATAATAATACATTTTACAACAAATTGGTCGTTGGGTGCCCCTGTAAATATAACAAACGGTTTAGTGTCCAGGAAAAGTTTGAGCTATTAATGGTATACTGTTTTGTCGTTCTCGTTCTCGTTCTCTCTTCTTTCGTTTCTGATCTTCTGTCATAGGTCGTCCAGGCATCAAGCAATCTCATCAGATTTCAAATTTAAAATCTTTTAAAGATGTGCCAAAAATTGAAATACAGGGGGGTAGAAATAATACTTAAAGGAAAAAAAGTTAAGATCCCTCCCAACCCCCCCTTCCCCCCCGCCCCCAACTCATAAGTTTCAAACGGTCCCTAAAAGCTTGTCCCTAAAAGCTAAAAAGCGGTCCCTAAAAGCTTGTCAGAATTTGAAATAAGCCGTGTTTGCACCATATCGCATTCAAGAGTCTTAGTGCAGATAGATGAAAGTTAAAGTTGGAGTCCGATTTGGTTAAAACATATGTTGATTTTGTCCAAATGAAAATTGCAATTTTGATACAAAGTTCTTCTTTGAATGTCTCTTTGCATCGGTGATCCTGAGTTGGATTCGCGTTCTTTTAAAGAGAAGTCCAGTCCATGATTCGTCTTCTCTCCTGTTATTTGATATGCCAACATGGCTGTCACAGTTGCCGAAATTGCTGTGGAGGAAGGGATATCATTAGTAGACTGCCACGCGCATATTTCAGCGAAAGAATTTGACGAGGTAAGAGTCCGTTGACTGCAGAATACCCCGCCACATCGAGTCCCTGACTGAAAAACGGTGGCTCCGCGGTTCGAGTGGGTTATGTATGATGCAAATTAACTTGACGGGTATATATTCTAGATTCTAGACAGGGTATTCTGCAGTTTTAATGACGCTGACAAAGGTCTTTGGGACGAAATAAAAACGGTTGTGTTTTTGATTTAAGGACGTTGACGTGGTGATTGAAGAGGCGAGGAAGGTAGGCTCTTACGTTTTGTGAAAGTACATGCACTTCAGTCCCAATCTACTTCTCTATCATGATGATCAGGTAAAATTACAAGACCGACGTCTTTGTTGAAAATTCTGTCGCGCCCGTCAGGACCCTTTACATATTACAGATTTGACATGCGTCTGTTCAGTAATAGATCACAGATAATGTCAAAATGTAGTAATAACAAAAGTGTCACTTCACTAATGTTCTTACCAAATTTTGACGTCTTCTGTGATCTATTACCCCACAGATAATCCACAGACGTACTATTTGTTTTATATAATAAAGAATTAATGGTGCGGTTGATTGGGAAATCTGATTTAGATCTTGAAATCTGGATCTTCAGATTTCCAGTCGAACACACAATCTGAAAATGTTTTTGGTTGTGGATTTCACTAATTGGAAATTGATGTCAGGAAGGATTTGACTAGACCACTCTCGATATATTAAAATTCAGTGATTATCCTAAACAAAAAGCACCACAGAGCCGTCAGGATGATGCCTTTTGTTTGGGACTGAATTTTAACCTTATTTCTAAATTGGTCTGTTTTCAGATTTTGTTTGATTTTTAATTTTGAAGATCCAGATTTTAAGGTTATTCTAAATCCGATTTCCCAATCGAACACACCCTAAAAGTTTTTATGATGACGCCAAGTGTGTATCTCTCCTCTAATAGAGCAGTTGTCAATTCAGTCAGGGTCGAAAGTCATTTGTGAATTGCTTGGTTCTGCATTACTTCACTCAGTGATTGGTTCAAAGTTCTCATGCCACTTTTTCAACCAATCAGAAGTGGAACTGAAACCAATTGTGGCTCACACATGCACATTTTCCCGTGCTTTGTGTCGGCTTCATGTAATTACTTTGAGTTTTGATTGGTTAACTGGATTGTCTCCATCCTTTTTGATTGAGTAATTACTTTGGTTTTGGTTATACGACACTCGATTGAAACTCGCTCTCGATCATAGGCGAGAACCAATCAAAATGCGGGCATCATTGAGCTTGTTATAGAAAATCTTATGGCTGGACTGATTCAGTTAGATTTTATTTGTAACTAGCTGTTAAATTGCAATGAATAAAACAAATAAAAGAGACAAGAGGAAAGTCTTTTTAACTTGAAACCTGCATGAAGGCATGTAATGATACCACTTGGGGCCAGCAGTTTCTAATACCAGTCCCCTGGGGCCTGTAGTTTTGAATACTGTAGTTTTGAGTAGTTTCGTTCTTAGCTATAATAGCAAGCTTTAGATTCTAGGACGAGAACGACTATGAGTACAAAATTTTCTCATAGGACAGCAGTGAGTGTGCGCAAACCAGCGTCATTTTGGCGGGAAAAACGCCACCATCGTCATTTCAGTACGAGGTTTTGTAAAAATGTTGTCCTGTCAAAACAAGTCACCAACACGGTAGCAGTTCTGGCATTTTTCGAGCAGCAAAAAGGCTCATTTACCAACAATAAGAATAACTGAGCAACCTATACGGCTTATAAAGAGTGAGATTAATCGTACGGGTTATGAATTTTCCAAGTAGTTTCGCGAAAAACGGGCAGTTAAAACTCATACCCGTTCTCGTCCTTGTCCTAGAATGTAAAGGTCTCTGTTCCATTCTGGCAGGGCTTGAGAAAACAACAGAGGTTCCAGTTATCTTTTTCTCTTGCAACCTGACTTTTAGCAAGCCGAATCAATGTTGGTAAAAATGGATAGTTGTCCACGGAATGGTTCAGGCTCAGTCATTTGCGTGTGCAAGCAAAAATAATTGCATACGTAAACAGGGCGTGGGTCAACCCAACTTGGCTGACATATAAACTGTCATTGTTGTGTCCATGGTTCAAGAACAAGGAAGTTTTATATATCATTACTTTGTCTTTGGTCTGACCTGACTTCCAGTGACGGGTCAAATCGACAGGTCAACTCAAGTCAATCAGATGGGAGTCGAGCCATCAAAATTTTCTACCCTCCCTATGCGTATGTTATCTTTGTCACTTGTGACCTGACTTTCCATGAGACGGATCAACGTTCGTAAAGACGCATCAAGTCAACCCGACTCTACCCTGGGCACCAGAGGTTTTTCTCGCGTGCGGCGGGAATTTTCGGTGTCGGCAAGAGCGGCGAAGCCGCGAGAAAAACCTCTGGCACGGAGCGGTGCTTTTTACCGTCCCCGTTGACCTTTGAGCTTTTTTATCGGATTACATTTATGCCAATCACATGGACGTCTAACGTGGACCGGCACGTGAAGAAATGTCAGAAATGGGTTTCCAATTACAGAAGGTCAAGAGGGGTCAATTCTCTATGGCGTTCGCGGGAGCCAATATAACTCCCGTAAAGAAAGTTTTGAATCCAAAATTTGCCCTTTCTTGTCGCCTTTGTGGGGCAAGTGTTGCTAATGGTGGTTATTACAGCCTGACATCGGATACTGCCAAAAAGTTAAGTATTTGTTGGAGAATTTCTTCGTTATTCGATGTTGAAGAAAACCTGTCAGTTGGGCCGCGTTTTCTATGCAAGAAGTGCTTTCGGCGCATTGAACGCTTTGAGGTTACGCTGAAAGAGTTGTCGTCCTTCAAGTCTCGATATATTGAAAATTTGTCACTGTGGAAGGAGGAAGGAGAGGAGGCGAGATCCAAGCGTTGCTCAAGTTCACCTGGTTTTGGCGTGAAAAAGTCGCGGGGTCCGTCAAGTTCTGTAACAAGCGTTGTGCCCAGATCTTCTGGTAAAAATATTAGAAGAGCTCTTGACATTCCTCCCAATCCTGCCAACAATTCAAGACCAAATAACGTTGCAGATGAACTTATGGAGCTTACTCTTCATCCTGCAGATATAGAGGTAATTTTGTCTTTTTATCGATCACTATCATTCAGGACCGATGCGGAAACAGGCGATTCGATGATGCACAGCTTCCCAGTTATTTACAATTTTAAATTAACCTTTTCCTCTTAGTATCCCTTTTCGAGAGCTGTCTCTGATGGTCTTTACGCTTTCTAAGATTAATACAGACACAGAGTAATATCTGCATTTAAACACGCGTACGTTAAGGCTTTTAACATTTATACTGTTGTTGTTTCAAGACGGTGAAAAATATCTTAACGGGTGTTTTGGCTGTGATCTGTAATTTATTTACGAAATAATGCTATCAAAATAAATATTATATACAGGAAATTTAAAGTAAAAGCTTTTATCTTTTGATATCTAAGAAAGTCACATAGGTATACTTGTCTTGTAGATTCAAACAGTTGAAAATTATTTATAAGCCCTCTTTTGTCAATTTAGGTCATCATAAACTACCCAAGTGGTAGCAAACGCCGTCTTCCTAAAGATGATGTGGACAGGAAAGCAATTAAACAACTTGTTTTGGGGGAGTATGGCTATGCTGTTAATGCTCTCTATTCAAAGAAAGTTGTTAGAGATGCATTACTGGAAAAAGTTTGCGGCTCTGTTATTGAAGAATGCAAAGATTTATGTTCTGTGAGGAAGCCTTCCATATTGCGCAATACCACACCCGAAGGATTAAAGCAGTTCACAGAGAGTGCACATGTCACTGAACTTTCTGAGCGAGCTCCTGTACTTTACACCATACTGTCTTCTGCTGCTGGAAAGCCTGTTATTAGTAAAGCAAGAAATCAGAATGGAGAAAAGGAAACCAATGATGAGAGTAACACAGCTGCACCAGTGATAAGTATGGCAGCCTCCATTCTTCTGAAGAAGAGATGCCCACAAATGAGTGCTCAGGCATACAGATTTTCTACAGTATTATGGAACAGTGGAGCCAAAAAGCAAGTGAGTTCAAAATTATCTAGATGTGAATTAAGGACATATACAAAGTCTGATTCCTACAGTCTATACCAGTACATATAATTATTTTTCCCTGTTTAAAACTCAGACTTTTAATTAAATAATAATTTGTTACGAGAACTTTCATTGTGTTGATCAAATAAAGTTGATAGACATTATTGTACATGTAAAAAAATGAGTGCACTATTAGTTGAAGTCAATCTCTTGGCAAGACATTCCACCACAGATTGTTTTGTGATGGATTTTAATTCTTAATGGAAAATGTTCACTTAAAATTTAAAACTGATATTTTTTCTTTTAGGTATACAACCGTGGTGTCAAGTGGGGTGTGACAGTTGGCCATACATCGGTAATCGAGAAAATAGAACAAATGGGGAAAAGGTTTGATGAGAAAGTCCTAAACTGGAAGGTTCAGCAAGAGCACCACAAAAGGTTTACAGTCACACTAGCAACGATAAAGGCGTGTGTTGAAGAAGCAGTTCCCACAGTTGAGCCCACAAATGACAGGAACCTTAAAAAGGCAGTTGAAGACAAGCTTGGGCAACAAAAACATTTTATATTTGATGAAAACATTTATTCGGAAGTCAAAAACCTGATCAAGAAAACTACACAGACAGAGCTTGTTAGCAACACAAGTATTGAGACACTGTCAATGCTAATGAAGCAGTCTGACTCAGCGAGACCACTGGGTTATCAAATCATTGGAGATAATGTCGATCTTATGATTAAAGTCAGACATCAGGCTAGTGACAAACCTAAGAAAAGCATTCATTGGTTTCATCTGAATGCCGTGAAGGACAGAGTGAGTGGTGCTGGATTGTCTGAAAAGGGATCAATCAAATTAGTTGATCAAGTGGAGAACTGGGAAATCTTGCCATCGTATCAAGATAATGAAGAGCTACTTTATGACTTCATTCCCCTATTTGCACGGGTAATTTGTGACAGGATTCCTGCATTGAAGGTTTTCAAAGATGTTGTAATCAGGCATCTTCCCCACAAATACTCTAATGTTACGAAACAGAAATCTGAACAGGTAACTGCCATTTTTAACCAGTTATGCAAACTGTCGTGGTTGAAATTCCCTTAAGACGGATGCCTCATTGAATTTTTGTTCCTTATTATTATTATTATTATTATTATTATTATTATAATATTTGGAAGCAGTGACACTGCATAAAGACCGCTATTTTATTTCACTGCTGTTAGGGATGGTTTCTTCTTGCCACTGGCTTTTGAACTTTACAAAATCAATTTAAGTTTAGTTATACTTAACCTTTTTGTTTGATACCAATGTCTCAATATTTGTACTCTGTGGAAGTAAGTGTTCAGTATTTGCAATTTGCACTGTATCTCATAATTTTTTTAGTCAAACATTATTCCTTTCTTTAAAACTTAGTTTCACAGTGATTATAGAATTAATCAATGACTTGCCAAGTAGGCAGTGACATCAATCCAACTATGCCATTACTTCATCTCAACTTTTTTTTCAAGCTTCAGTTTTGTGACCTTAAGACAGCCTTAAAAATACAAATCTATTTAACTGCCTAGTCGTTTATTATCTGTCCTACCTTCTTTTAAGGCACCACTAGGATTGCTCTTTAAGAATGAAAACACAAATGATGACATGATTGACATATTAACAGAGCTACATCAAAGGTATGTTCCAGTCATGAAAAGAACTGATGGCTCTGGTAACCTGGAAATTGAAGTGCTCCAGAAGGTTTTCTTTGGTGGTGACCAGTTGACTGAAGAGCGTGCGCGGAATGCTAGACAAGGTAGAGCTGATGGTGACACAGAGTTTGAAAGATTGGAGGGGCTTGTCCCAAAGGTAGAAGATTGGCATGCAGGAAGAGTTCTTTACCAGGTGGGTTTGTTGTTGACTTAAATCTTATAGGGAGATAAGAAATAAACCAGAATCATTTGGAAGAATAAATTAACCTTAGATGATGCAAACAATCCATGAAAACAAATTGGGGCTTCTTTCTTAGTGGATCATGAGAATGGAGTTGTTAACCTTCCCACATAGAGTCATACTTGAGTATAATTTATTTGCATATGGACATTTCTTTTTCTTTTTAAATACACTCCCTTGTTCTTGTCATTCTTGTCCACTTTGCACTAACAAATACTTAATACAAGTTTCATAAATGAAATCATATTTGTTTATTACTGGAAAAAGTGTTGATGTCAAGAAATAATACTACCGTATTTACCCGTTTATAAGTCGACCTTTTATGGCTTCAAAAGAAGCTCCAAAAATCGCCCTCGACTTATACACGGGTCAAAGATTTTGAGCCAAGTTCCAGCTAAGTAATTTATTCAAATTTAACATGATAATGTTGTCTTGGGCATAACGAACGCAGTGGACAAAAGCCGACGAAAAAAAACTTCAAAATGAATGACAAAAGACTTCAAAACGAATGTAGAATAGAATAGAATAGAATAGAATCTTTATTTATACACGATAGGAGTTGAAGCTAAAAAGCTTGTGGGGTCGTGTCCTTAAAACAAAGTAATTACATTTCTAAGCAATTCCAGTTGAAATGAAAAAGGATTTGTCCAACTCTAAATGTTGAAGATACTCACAAGCACAAATATGAAACAAACACTGGAAATTTCCGTTTTCCAAAGGCGGAAAGTTCTAAAAGGCATTTCTGTTTCTTCAAACAAAACACGATCGTTCAACGGCTTAGTAACCTGGTGCAATACCTCGTGTTTGCGTGCAAGCATCGTTCACTCGTGTTGCGTGAAAATGCTGGTTGGTAATGAATGTTTTTTATTCTTTACACAAACCTGGTAGATTTAAATTCGTTTGCAAACTTCGTATTGTTTGGTTTATGAGTTTTGTTTTGTTTTGTTTGTCATTTGAGAAATTATAAGTCAAGGACCAATTAAACTTTGCACATTTTTGCATCGTTCGCAAGTTATTTCAAAGCTTGACTCCTACTTCTGTGATGTTGCATTGTGCTTATCCTCTAAAGCCCTTTATCCTTAAACAACAAAAGAGGTGAGTTTGAGGTTTACATGTTCGATTTTCTGAGAACTTTTTCGAAACTCAAGGACAAAATGCCAAAAGGCCCGCATATACAACAGCTGCTGAACAACAAAACTATTAAGCGCTTGAGGCCCTGATTTTTTTGTGTATCCACATTTCCAGAAATTGAAGAATACAAGATTTAGTGTCCCATGAACATTTAACAAAGAAATTAAGAAATTGTGTTTTTTGCCATCAAAAATGGGGGGTCGACTTATACATGGGATCGACTTATACACGGGTTAATACGGTATTCTTTTCCTACCCCTAGGTACTGTATGATGTGTTTTTCAATCCCTCTTCTGCAAATGATGTTGGTACTATGTGCAGCAACATGAATGTCATCAACCAAGTGAATGCTAAAACATCAAATGTCCTTGACAACTTCAACCATTGTAAGACCTATGTGAAGCTTGAAACAGACGCATTCATCACAGCTGCTACCATGAAGCACTTTGGAATGACTAACCTTGAGGAGCCTGCTGGAAACTTCATACCTCCCTCAATTTTGGATGGTAGCCAAAGTACACGAAGAATCTGGCTTCACAAGCAGGTTAAAGATATACAGAAGAAAGCTGTTATTGATGACCAAGAACAGTTTCATGCAACTCTTCAAAATGAACTCATTGAATTGAACAGACCAAAAAGGTTTTACTGCAGGGTCTGTAACAAAGAGTACAGATATGCCAAAGCAAGGAATTCACATGAAAATAACATTCACTCTTTTAGCAGCGAATTGGCATCTCCAGAGGAGTCAAGTGACTCTATGCAACCTCTCACTGAACACAAACCTGTTGATGCACGATACAATTATGCCTGTGCTCGTCTCAATTTTGGTATGCTGCTTTACAATGTTGATGATGCAATAAAGGAGGGGGATGGTGATCGCATCTTAAGATGCTGGAAGTTCATGCTCTTGATATTCAGAGCATACAAACATACCAAGTATGCTTTTGCTGCCTTGCAATTGTTTTTCTACACTTCATGCATATTATCGCGCGGGTCACTATAAAGACTTGACTGAAAACCGGAAACCGTGCTAGAAAAGTCTCTGGCACCCAGGGTAACCCGACTCGGATGGTACAGAAACTGTCATGTTCGTATGCCTGCTTTAAGAACAAGGAAGGTTTACTTCTTTGTCTTTCATACGACCTGACTTCCATGGACTCGTGAAAAGAACTTGACCCGACTTAGATTGTGTAGGATATAAACAATCCAACTGAGATTGGATGTACATGTATTGGAAATGGATGAAATCTAGTACATGTACATAGTGCAGAAATGTCAAGCTTCTTCTGTTGTATATCAGTTAACCATGTTAAATGGCTGCCAAAAACAACAACAGGGACATGTCACAGTTATCAACATTTCTTCAGTATTTTCCGTGCATTTTCAGCTGTATTCAAGAAAAGAATTAGAATTAGTGGTAAGGCTGTTGCAACTAGGGAAGTGACAGTTACTTTTATTTCTTCAGGGCAGCCATTCAGGCCAGAATAATCATCTTTTTGTTTTCAGGTGGGTGTCAAGGCTGTGGTAGGTGTTACAGAAACAAGGGCAGAGTTTGATGCAATGATTGACCTTCACAACAGGTTAGATTTGATCATCTATTTCCTCCCAAACTCCTACTAAATTTCCGTACTTGCCTAACCTTGTGAACTGATAAGCAGAAAAAAGTCGCTAATAGACCTTTTCGGCTTGTACATTTTGTTTTCCCAATACAGATCATGTGATAATACTCAGGAGGCTTGGTCCTTTGTTTTGTTCATTAAAAAGAGTGCATGCAGGCATATTCATGCTTGCATGCCCTCATTTTAATGAACAAAACAAAAGACCAAACCTCCAGAGTATTATCACATGATCTGTATTGGGAAAACAAAATGTACAAGCCGAAAAGGTCTATTGGAGGTACTGCAATAAATTTTTAGACCAAAATCTACCACTCACACACTTATGCTATTGCCAACTCTGTAATATCCTACTGTAAAGTATGTTAGTGGTTGATCACTGTAGAAATTTTAACCAAGTACGGGTAATTCGGTAGTTTCATCTCTTTACCTGGAAATTCTGCACAATCCTCCTTAGAAGTATTTAACTAAATACTGCAAAATGTTGTGATCATTTGAAGGCAATTGCTGTCAAAATGTCTAATTATTAGAGTAAAAAAAAGTAATGACAAACTTGCCTACAGAAAAAGAAATGTCTGTTTCAAAAGAAAATATTTTTTCAGGTATCCAGATTTTGTTGCTCCATGCCTTGGTGTTCATCCAGTCCAAAGCCTATGCCCTGATCGAAGTGCCAATCTTGAAGTAGGTTATTTGATCATAAACAATTGATTTATAACAGTTTGTAACAAATGCTGACGTGATATATAATCTCATCACAAGAAGAATGAAACTGATATATAATCTCATCACAAGAAGAATGAAACTGGTTGTCAAGGATGATTTTCCTGAGAATTTTAAAACAAGGAATTATTTGAAACACAACATACAGTATACATTACAAAATTGTGCTCATGTCCAAATCATTAACCACATGCAAGTCAGCAGCAGGTAATGTTTCTAGTAATAATTATCATCTTCAACCAATTTGCATCTTGGGTTAGACCGAA
>NC_090880.1:14412742-14440242 GCF_036669935.1 Montipora foliosa
ATAGAAGCTGGATACTATTTCTCCATTCCACCATCCATAGTTCGTTCGCCTCAGGTAAAGATAACATACGGCATACGTGTACCTTGTGGCTCGTCAGTCGAAGTTCGTTTGTCCTGGTAAACACGTTAAATACTTATATCGTTGCGTTATAAAGAACTACCGGTAGGTTGCGTGTGGAACCCCGATGATGAAAGGATAAATCCAGTTTGTTTGCAAAATCTTTCATGAAAGAACTCGCTGTCGTGCTGTCCTTTAACAGAAGGTGTCTGATCGAACCAAAAAAGCACACAATGTCACGAGGGTTGACAGAAAGGGAAAATGGAAAGTGACAGAAAGAAAATATGGGAAAGAGGGAACATCAGGAGATCTCCATGAGTATGTGCATGATAGGATGACATCTTATGCAGCAACCAGGGTGAACGGCACGATGCCACTACCTGGTTTTAGTGGGATCTCAAGTTTTAAACTTTTTCTTTAATGGTTTAGAAAGAGAAGCTTGTAAAAAATGTGCCTCTGTCAAATCTTCTGCTGGAAACGGATTCACCGGCTTTGGCTGCCGAAAAACAGGTAACTTATTGTCTTATGAGTTGCGGTAAACGGCAAACAAAAGGCTGGTGCTTGTCATGAAACCATGAAAAAGTCCTTTAATTTAAGGAGGCTCGAAATAGTTTCTCGTTTTTTCAAACAAATAAACATATTCTGTTCTTAGGTACAGTTAGGGTAATCATATCAAGACGAAATTTGGCCAGGGTATTAAGTTCCAAAATAACATTACCATGGCAACAATGTAAGGCATTTGTTTTAGCCTTAAAAATCAAGATATATTGTCTTTTTTGAAAAAAACAGGACGGTCAAATCTTCCCATTCAGCGTTACCAGATAATGTTAGAAATAATCTCTAAAATATTTAAAATTCAACAAAATCTGTAGGTCAGTTTTTCAGAAAAATCGCCTTTTTGAAATGTGTCTCTAATCTTTTTTTTCACCGACAGAATTTTGTTAAAATTTGAAAGGCAAACGTTTTAAATTAATCTAAGCTAACATGCAAAAAATGAAAAAAATTCACTGTCCGGAAGCAGAGTTGCAAATTCAGGAAAAATGAGGGGGTTACAAGATCAGCATTTACGCATGCGTCACCCACTCATTCGAGTGCACGCGCGAGTGGAGCTACAGGCCAACACAAACGGATATAAGTGACCATTAAACCGTTTGTGTACAATTTTCGTAGTTTTCGTGAAAAGAAGATGTCTGTTTATATTCCATATGTATAGAAATTAGAAGAAAGGTGAGCGAAATTAGCGGTATTTGTTTATTTCTGGTGACCCATTTTGAATCATTAGCTGACGCGAGCAGTTTTTAGAATTGCGTGTGTCGCTTACGCGCGCGTGCTCATCTGAAAACCCATTCGAGCCTCCTTAAACTTGTTTTTCACTTATCATAATTTAGTCTGTAACTGTGAATGCACCTTTCAATTGTTCTGAACAGGTCGTTATTTTCAATAATCAAGTATGTTCCTATTGTAATGGAACGGAGGCAGTGTGGCCCAGTGGTTAGGGCGCTTGCCTTGATATCCGAAGATCCCGGGTTCAAGACCCACTCTGACCACTCGTTGAATTTGGTCCTGGTATTCCCTGGTTCAACTTCCCCGCTGCACTTGTAAATAGCCAACTGGTTTGCCTCCGGCCAGTTGGGATTCGTAACAGTTGTTGTTTCGTTGTGTTTCATTGGCCCTGAAAAGCCCCTATGGAGGCGGTCAATTAAGTATGTATGTATGTATGTATGTATGTATGTATGTAAGACCATATTGTTATTGAGCTGGAACTGGAGGTTATTATTGTAGTCACTGAGGTGGAATAAGAGATCCTTATTTTGCAATAATGACCTTTTGTTTCAACTGGGTAATCACAAAAGTTTGGAGAAAACCAACCTTTGTTTTTACAGTACCTCTTACTTTTGCCAGATATACTTGAAGATTGCAATCTTGGACTGGTTATTGTTTAATCGTTATATTACAATTTCCACCAGAAACATTCAAAGTAATTGTCCCTAAAGCACCTAATTTTGGAATTTGCACAAGGCAGGTAAAAAACACAGGTCTCATGTCACAGGTCATTGTTTTACCAATACAGAAAGTATCCTAAACATTCATAAAAGCTAACCTTAGGCCTATTTCCACACCACCAAAATTTTCTACACAACTGGTGTTATTACCTGACTGTCCTTGAACTATTTTGGAAACTCTTACTTGTTGTTCTTCCGTCTCTCTTTTGTAACTCTGAAGGGCGTCTGATCGATGCCCAGTAACACAAGGCGTCACAAAAGGATTCTCACCCTTTGCGGCTGGAAATCTCCCCACCATCACCAAACTAGGGCCACCACTCTCAAACATGTCGGTGATATCGATTGCGTCATCCACTTCAAACATGTCAAGAGAATGTGAAAGAATGTGGTCGAGTCAATCGTCTAAATCAATTTCTTCTCTTTGGTTTCGTTTCACAGCGCTCACACGAGAGGCTAAGGCGCGAGCCTGTTGGGAGGGGGGGGGGGGTTATCGCCCCAGGAAATTTTGCAAATTTAGTTTATCTCAAGTGGCATTTCCTGCATTTGACATCATTTTGTGGTATAGATCATTTTCGCTGTCACGCAACAATGTAAATTAATGAAATGAATGTAAATGAATGTAAATTAGTGCAATATATACAGAAAAGGCGAGATAAAAGTAATACAAGGAACAGAGTAAAAGTATGAAAAAAGGTGGCTATTGTTTAAAAAGAATGCTATACTGATTAGGAATCGGCTTAGAGTTACTGTCAGCATGCTTGGTAACAGAGGTGTGCCAGGCCTCTAGAGTTTTTCTAATACGAAAAGAGCCTTTGTCGATAACTCGAGAATGATTGAAATCAATGCGATGACCGAAAGACCACGCATGTTTCGCAATGTTTGACCATTAGCACATGTTTTTACATTCCTAACGTGTTATCGACTAAGGCTCTTTTCGTATTAGAAAAACTCTTGGGGCCTGGCACATCTCTGCTACCAAGTATGCTGACAATAACTCTAAGCCGATTCCTAATCAGTATAGCATTCTTTTTAAACCATAGCCACCTTTTTTCATGCTTTTACTCTGTTCTTTGTATTACTTTTATCTCGCCTTTTCTGTATATGTTTCACTAATTTACATTCAATGTTTTTCCGTGGAAGGCTGTAGATCGACAGCCGACAGCTTATATTCCTTTTCAAAATTTTTAGCCAGAGAACGTTTTTTATTGTATTTTAAAATCGAAACAGTCCAATGAAGTAAGCCAAAAACTCTGAATGTTGTTGGAGACACATCTATAGGTCACCTCACCAATTCTCAGGTCTGTGTGATATAGCGTTTCTGAGTTATTTGTTGAAGCGTTTCACGCAATTTTGTTGAGTTTGTATGGAGCCGCCTTATTGGCCAGAAATCCACAAGAACATCTGGAATTCATTTGGCGATGAAAGCGCTTACTTTTCGCTCATGAGACAAAATACATGTGTATGACCTAATGTACTTAAAACGCTCAGACTGCTGAGCTTCATAGGCATAGACATTTTTTTAAAACCAAATAACTTTGTATCATGGTGTCACGGAAGGTGACAATTCGGAAATTTTCAAAGCGAAAGACGTCATAGAACTCGAAACTTGAAAAAAATTATTTCTAGGTCATCTTCGACCTCCGAAAGATAAAATTTCAAGACAATTTGCGGTTTTGATTTTAGAATTTGATGACGTCTCTGCAAAAACCATCAATTCTTTAAGGTAGAAATACTTGTCCGCCATTTTTGGAGCGGCTAAATGAAGTAAGACTGCTGGCCGTATGAGTTTGCACAACACGGGGTGTTCAATGGAGAAACTTGGCGAGACATTATAGGATAAGAAAGTGTAATACGTAACGTTTTACTCGCAGATCGCAAAGAAAGAAAATTCCTTGTGCTCAGAATAAATCGGGAGAACCTGATAAAAATGGAGAGAGCGGGAAGCAACACACATCAAATCGGAAGGGTTGGAATCCCAAACGAACGCTTGCCGAAATAACTGAACATGTTTGCTCACAAACAACATCCACCAAACTGCAATGAAACTTACAAGGAAATGTTACGTTTATACAAACGTTGGCTGTGTAGCACTTTATATTTTAAACAGAATTAACTGAATAGAGTGTAATGTGAAGTGCTGGATTTCTAACCCGAGGGTCGTGGGTTCGGTTCCCACCCTGGTCAGAGTTTTTCTCTGTCCTTGTGTGGGCCCATTTCCATCAGTAGGGCTAACGCTCACATGGTTCATATGGGATTGAAATCCAGCACTTCACATTACACTCTATTCAGTTAATTCTGTTTAAAATATAAAGTGCTACACGGCCAACGTTTGTATAAACGTAACCTTTCCTTGTACTTGTACATGTTCATTGCTGTGACTTTAACATCTTCAGTTCCCGCGGCCTGCTCCCGTCTGGCCTTGTGGCTCAGTCGGTAGAGCGGCGGAGATCTAACCCGAGGGTCGTGGGTTCGGCTCCCACCCTGGTCAGAGTTTTTCTCTGTCCTTGTGTGGGCCCATTTCCATCAGTAGGGCTAACGCTCACATGGTTCATATGGGATGGAAATCCAGCACTTCACATTACACTCTATTCAGTTAATTCTGCAATGAAACTTAGTTGAGCCCCCTTGAGAAAAGGCAATTAATTAATGTTGAAATGAGTAAAAACTCCAAAATCCCAACGGGCTTTTTGATTACCCAGACTTCCTAGCGACTGACTGAAAAGGTGCGCCTAAATACAAAAAAAAAAACAATGAAAAGGTGCATTAAATCAGATGATGTCTTCGCTCCCCCTCCTCCTTACTCCTTATTTTTTAAGAAGGCCGAGGAGCTCAGACATTATCTTTTACCTCCTAGGCAAGATACATGTAGATGCTGAATGGAAATAACTTTGTTTACGCTTTAGAAGGCAGCAAATTTCTTCCCGACCGTGTTTGCCGTTTGCCTTAAGCGCAAAGCGTAAACACCCTGTCGCATTAAAAATCCGTTGAAATAAATTTTCTCCAAAGACCCACGTTCACCCCACAGGCATTTTTATATATGAAAAAAATCCCGTCAAAGCTGAAATTTATCGCGTTAATTTTTGTACTGCTCAAGTTTCGCTACTCTGCGCGAAAAGCTGTTGGCCTCCGCTGGAAACTTGTTAGGAAATAGATGGCATTGTGCGTCGGCTTTTAAGTGGTGTTTCCAATGTTCATTTTCAAGTAAATGTTAGTTTATTTCAGTATGTTCAGTCTTTTATTTTTGTCTAACTGATTTTGTTGATCTTTTTTTTTTTTTCTTCTCTGACCGTGACACGTGTTTTTTTTTTTTAATTTCCTTCTTGAAGAAGTCATGATTCAGTATTAAAAAAGAAGACAAAGAATCATATCTGCTGTACAATTAACTAGCGATGCCGTAAAATCACTGACGCGACATGCTTAATGCAAAGAAGTCAAGTCACAGACGCCGGTCTCGAGCCAGTTTCACCTTGGCTACTTGGCGTCCGTGTTGACAAAAGCGTCTCATGCTTAAGCTCCCTATTGTAAACAGCGTACGCTCTCTCGATGAGGACACTGTGCTCTTAGAGCAAATATTGAAACAAATATTGTTTACTTTTAAACAAATAATCGCTACGATAAGCAATGCAAACTGCCGGTTGAAGTTTTGCCTTTCATAACCTGCGCGGAAGTGCATTAACTATTCATGTATTTCAATATGTGAGTGTTTGGGCTCCGTATAATTCCATGGTGTATTTAATAATCTTTGCTTCCAATTTCTCCCGATCATACGGTGTATAAGCTGATAACCGAGATTTTGAGTCAATCAAAATGGTCGGTAGAACTCAACATATCGGATTTTAAACATTTATTATGGTAATAATGATAATAATTGATATTTATTTTGGTTTGCCTTCCGTTTTAGACAAGAAATGAACCCAAAAACATCCGCATTTGCTGCGACGTTATTGCAAGAATAAAAGGAGTTCCAGTGAAAACCGTTTACGAGGAAACTACAAAAAATGCACTGAAATTGTTTCCTAAACTTCAAAGATTTATTACGAAGTGATTTCTGTGAGTGGATGTCTCTTAACCGTGATAAGACTAACATAAAAATGTACTACAGAGCTTATTGCTGAAAGCTCATTGATGGGAATAAAATTTCCCTGACGATAAAACTCCCACAATTCCAAGTGGCTGATTATTTCGCAAACTATTTTGCTACAATGGCTAATGATAGACAATAACAGAATAGCTCATGTTCCTCGATTTGAGTCTCGCAAATTCCACGAAGCAGAGGTTGTCGAAGCACTCATGGCGTTGAATCCAAAGAAAAGTATGAGACAGGACTTGATGCCTTTCAAGGTCTTCTGATACCCAGTGATTCCTTGACGTAGTTACTGACCTGTGTCATTAATGGCTGCAACAAGTTGTTGGCCCTCACAATGGAGGCGGGGTATACGGATAGCTGTATTTACCAGACATAACCATCTATAATTATCACGTTAACGTTGTTGAGAGCTATAAACAAAGCTATACTCTTCTTGCGTTTGGTAGAATGGAAAATTGCTGTTGACAGAAAGAAAATTGTCACTGTGTTGTCGACTGATTTGTCAAGAGCTTTAGATTCCCAAACCTACCCTATACTATTGTGTAAATTGATTACTTACGGTTTGTCTACGGATGCGACCTTATTCAATCGACACAATTCAAAGTGAGAATTAAGGAAGGTGCCTACTAATTCAAAGGTATTTTTCCCACGGTTTATGATTATGTGGGAAATGTAGATCTTAACAAGTGTTATTGAAATCAAAAAAGAAAATTGGAGGCAACCACGCATTTTTCAAAGATAATTCATGAACAATATTTGTAAAAAGCTTTAAAATACGAAGACATGCATGGCGTTCTTTCTCAAATTGAAGCTTAATTATCGCTGAAAAATGCATGGTTACCCCCAATTTTCTTTTTAGATACCAGTAGTACTTACTAAGATCCACTTTCTCTGCATAATGTTAAACCGCGCAAAAATATCCCTGTATTAGTATGCATCACCGATAGGAAATCCGAGTATCTCAAGATGCGCAGAACGTATGCGCAATAACAATTGTAGGCACCGTCCTTAATATGGCTTCTACTAGTGAGTGGGTGGAGGTAAATAGGCGAGGATCTAATTTGATCCATTACTTTGAAACGACTTTTTTTCAGAATGATTTATCTCTTTGTTAATAAAAGTTCTTAGTTTCCTTTTCAGATATGATCTCCAATTAGCTTACAATCATTGTATCAAGGTAGATCTTTTGACACGTTGATATAATATCAGAAACCCATAAGGGTTGAAACGTGTAACGGCCCCTTGTGTGCTTGGAAACAAGCTTCTGAATATTCGATTTGCTAAGTACCATATTTGGAACAACAAGAGCGAGGGGTTTCCAAATATGGTACTTAGCAATGAAACATTCAACCAATCAGTTCGCACTGAATATTCGGAAGCTGTAAACACGCGTTACACGTTTCAACCCTTATGGGTTTCTGATAATATCAATTGACAATATCTTGGAAATCGTAATCTCTATAACATTTGAGCTTGTTTGCGCAGCATTATTTTCTTGGAAACTAAATTGGAGATTTAATTATTGCGGAAAACCTTCTCTGGCCAATGAAGTTGACGCTGCAGAGGGTCTGCTATGATGTTAGCTCCACTCTGGAAGCAGCAGAGGTCTACTTTGTGGTGCTTCGTCAACAACAGTAAAAACTCGCCCTATTTTGGAGTCTTTAATTAATTAACTCTTTAAGCCCCGAGGGAGGCCCGATTGACGAGTAAAATCGTCTGGCGTTAGACTGAGTAAAATCTATAATTAGCACTTTTGGGGCTTAATTAAAGAGTTAACTTTCAAACAGTTCAGAAGTTAGGAGCTGAAGTTAAATTCAGTGCTTCTCAGTGTAACCTAGATAGCGTAGCGTAAGCAGGTATGGATTCAGTTATTTTCAGGGTAACACCTCAGAAGCGCTTTTGTTGGGGCGCCAGCTATACCGAAATTACATTAATTACAAAACTGAATACCTTGTAAAAATGATTATTAACTGTTTGATATTGGTTCCACCGCGCTAAAGACAATACAAGAGATGAATGCCATAACTATGGATTTGATTGTGTCTGGAAGAAACACCATTTGAGCGGGATAAGTGTCAAGTTGAAATAGTTGTGTGCCGTGAAATTTTGGAGCCGTGACTTTTGTCCGCTGAAAATGAGATACCGGAAAACATTACAATGACGGTATACTTATGGAAGAGATATCTTGCAGCGGTCTTTGAAACTAGTATGCCCGATGGACCTGCAATGCTCCACCGACTGAGCTATGAAACCATGCACTCATTTGGCAAGAGGTCAACTTTGTGGGGCTCTTGTATTCCCGTGAAAGGATTTGATGAATGAAATAAATGAATATTCGATGGATCTGAAATTACCACGAATATTGTAACCCAGACGTTTTGTTCACCGCTTCGCTTTCCACATTCTTGACGACCGTCTATGGTAGCCTGCGTAGCAGGCGTTTAAGGGGAGGGAGGCGGGGAGAGAACGCGGGAAGAAAACAACGTTGACTACGCAGGCTAGTCCATGCTGACTACTGTAGCTCTGCTTTGGCTGTCTAGCTCTGCTAGCCGTTATGGCTATTCTAGACATCTAGTATACTCTATATTTGATTATATATTTTCTATTGTAATTAATTTTTATTTTAGAGCGGTTTTCAAAAGAGTGTTGTAAAACCAAAACCAAAGTAATTACTTTGGCCAATCAAAAAGAACGGAGACAATCCAGTAAACCAATCAAAAGTCGAAGTAATTACACGTAGCCGACACTTAGCGCGGGAAAATGTGCACGCACGAACCACGATTGGTTTTGGTTTCAATTCTAATTGGTTGAAAAAGTGGCCCGAGAACTTTGAACCAATCACTGAGTGAAGTAATGCAAAACCAAAGTCATTCACTAATTACTTTCGACACTCAATTGAAAACCGCTCTAGGCAAGCGGACAATAAATTGTTGTTGTTCCATATTCTTTTTTCCAGCTGGAGCAATTGTCGTCGTGGCCGCCATGCTGGTGGACGAAAACAAAAGATCTCTGATTAGCTTCTTTTGTTCGTACACCAGAAGTCGTGCGTTTCTCTGTTGTTATGGGTGTCTCTAGAGGTTGGTTGATAGCGTCCTATACATGGAATAGAAGTTAGAAAATCTTCAGTTTTACAGATATCCACATTAAAGTTGTCAAACACCTGCAATTGCAATAGCCCATTTCCGAGTTGCTGCATGCCTCAGTTTCAAAGCGAGTCCTGGTGCACAACCATTTAAATGTAAATGTGTTGCGTATTCTTATGCAAATCAAACTCAATTCCCTTACAATAGTTGAGCACCAAGACTCACTTCGAAACCGAGACTAACAGGAACTCGGAAATGGCCCATTCTGCAAGTCCTGCCACATCACCGCCTTTACTGCTGCCAGCATCTCTTTCAATGCATCACCAAACATGAAACTCTGCAATAGGTAAACATCAGCGTGCAACTGATTTACAAGACCAGTCACTGCACTGAACTTGAAGGAGTGTAGCACATAAGGATGGATCATTTGATCTATGAGATGTTTATTTACTTATCTTTTTGTTTTTGCTAATCCTTCTTGGGATACGGAAAAGTACATCCCCTAGAATGGCCAAAGCCATGGCTCAGAAAATTGCTTGTAGTTAGCAGAGAAACATAGTATAAGTGCGATAGAGAATACCGGCATAAAGCCAAATCTTTAAGCGGCTGTCTGGTATTTTTAGTAATTTTAATTGAAAACTGGATACAACTCGTACCGATACCTTATAGGTGGTTTGCAATCAATATCAAGAGAGGATTTGAGAGGATTTGGTCTTATCGAGGGCCACAAATTTATTAGCCTGTGGCAATTAAGTGCAACCCTCGTAAAATGAAACCATCACATCACTTCACAGACGCAGATGACCGTGGCGAAATGTATGTGTACAAATGCTGGAAGCTGCTGAAGGGATCTATTGCATCAAACATGGCGGCCATGACCGTAATACATGAGCATATAGTATTTGTGGCACCGTATAGAGAAGTTGTAAATTTTTGAGGGACGACCTACCCTTAAAACGTTTAGGTGACTTTTTGGAAAATCCTCGTCCAATTCAAAAAATAGGAGTGATAAGAGGCTGGTTTTTGCCCAGTGCCGTTCCATTCATATCCTCTTGACGAAAAATACCTCAAAGCAAAAAAATATGGTTATTGGCAATGAGACTAAGACACTGTTACGGTGGGTTGCGGTTAAATTAGGGAGCTTACGAAACGAGGACGACGACGGCTACGAGGAGTTCATTTAAAAATACGAGTTCTCGTTATTCATATCACTACGAAACTATTTCATGTCGTTTCGCGTTAAAAATGTGTAGTAACTGTTGAGGAATTAAACTGGTATGAGTGGGTTGGAAGCGTAGAGAGAGAACTGAAAATTCATCGTCATGTTCTAACGTCCTCCACAGAGCCTTGGAATTTGGTCATTTCACGTCGTCATTTAGGAGATGACGGCAAAGAAATGTACCAAAATGTAAAACGCACGTGCAGAGCGTGCAGAGCCATTGTTTTTGCTCACTAAAACCTATTGTTTTGTAGCGTCGTCGTTGCCGTCGGCGTCGTCGTTTCGTAAGCTCCCTATTAAGAGCAGGAAGGAAGAGGTAACTGTACAAAAAAGATCATGTTTTTAATTTTGAATGAGGCTAAAATAGTGACGCTACCTTCTTTAGCACAAGGTCAGGATCCGTTCCAGGAGTCCAGGAAACGTCGTTAGACTTTTCGACAACAGATGAAGTAGCTTTTTGTTGCTTGTCATTTCCCTGTATAGGTCAGAAACGTTGTTTATTTTAGTTTGTTGCTGTAGCGTCTTGATATCCCGAAGTTCTCCTGGATTGCAAACCCAAACATCTCTACCAATCTGGGTATAGGAAGCTTGGACTTTGTACATTGTGCATCTCAGTATAGTGAGACATACTTGCGACTGATATTTAACTTAAGATAAAGGTCACTGAAAAGATAATCAAAATAGTGTCGTTAAAAGTGGTGCCACCATTTCAAATAGATTACCGAATGATGTCGTTCGAGAAAATACACAGTCACCAGATCCACACTCCAGGTAGCATTATGTACACGTACGGTTGCAGTGAAAGACACAACTTTATCAATTTTCGCCTTTTTATGTTCGATATAATTAAGGCATTGGTGGGTAAGAAGATTTTTTTCGGTAGGAGAGTGTTCAAAGGCGCTTTATTGCATTATTTTCAAAGACATTGCTTATTGCTGATCACTTTCAAGGTGCTTTTGAAATTCGAGGACTTCCGACCTTTCAAACATCTAATGGAGTTGTTTTGAACTCCATCTTGCCAAAGTCCTAATCTATTTTCTTTTAACAATCAATTTTTGATGGCACTAGCAACCAATAGGCGAGTTACACGTCAGCATCTGCATACCGGTGTGATCCTTCAAATTCCTTGTTGTAACTTCCTGGAGAACATTGTCTTGGGAAACTTTGGAGGACAAACTTGGTTCTTGGTAAGTTGTGAACAGCATTTCTTTGTGAGACAAACTTGAGCTTCGCGTTCTTCGTTTTCGCCTAAATGGTATTGATTTGATGATTGTAGAAATATCACTGAAGTAAGAACTATTGAAAAGGAAAGGCATTTTTTTCTCGCACGCAAATATATTTTGCTAATGGGGAGGAGAGTCGGTATTGTGTTGAGACCCGGACTTCGCCTTGCAGGAAAAGTTCGTTGGTTCGTTGGCGTCGGGCAATCGTCTTTAGATTGTTGGTTCTCCACTCTTTTCCGAGATCCTTTTTTTTTTCATAAGGTACTACGTTCGTTTTCCTTTCCACACAAAACAGCTTATGATTCGATTTCAGTTGAATTCGTTTGTGCTCATACATGTCACGCCCAGGCTGTCATTCGGTAAAGAGGCATGATGTATATGCATGTATTATAAGGCATAATGGCCAGTAAATTTAAGGTGTAAATTTTGACTTAGCTTAACATCAATGGTGGATAGCAAAGCATATTGATGTTGGTACTTAAATCATAACGAACGAGATGCTTCTGTGAAGCATACACTGGGTTGCCTGTGGTACGTGCTACAGAAAATCAGAAGGCACTGAATTGTGTGGTATTGAAATACAGCATTCCAGTCTCTGAAGAATAACAAATAAAAGAGAAGCGAGAAACATTGGCTTCTGGGCTGACATGTTGATAATTTTCAAGTTCCCTCACAACTTCTTTTTACCACAAGTGTGCCCTCTGAGCATCTGAAGGCTTTCTAATACTAAAGTTCACTGAAGTTAAGCCCTGCCGGGCGGGGTTAGTGTTTGGATGGGAGACCAAAATAACGTACCCCTCCTAAAAAAGAAGCATCGGACCGAAAATACTATTAACTCTAACAAATGCGAACTCAGCAAGGTACAGATCTTTTTAGCTTGCTTTATGCAAAACAAATATTGATGAAAAAGCAAATAACTATCGATACACAGTTTTCAGAAACCGGACGGTCGATCGAGAATAAAATATTTACGACATCAAAACAACATTAATTTTGAACCGTGAATATAGAATATAAAAAGTTACGATCAGCGACAAACATTTTGGGAGATTTTTGCTACGTTCAAGTAAATTGCAAAATCGAAAGTGACTTGGCCGGAATTCAGCGGGCGCCGTGATTAAGTTACCGCTGTATGTTTACTCGCCAAACAGTGAAGCATCTGTGTCAAATGATGGCAAGATACCGGGTTTTTGTAAGTTTCTTTTTCTGTCAAGTGTTAAAAAGTTTGACAATGAAATGAGCGAAGTCAAAACAAAGATCACAATCGCCCAACAAATGAGCGAAGTCAAAACAAAGATCACAATCGCCCAACTCTTATTTATGCAAAGTCAAAATTTACTCTCCAAGACACGTACGACGTTATTTATCACCAGGTAATTCCATCATTTTGGAAATAGCAGCTACTTTATTATTCATCTGCGTCACAAGTTTTCACTGATTTTGGGGCTCATTTTGTTGAAACTCAAGCACGCTTCCAACAGGCCTGTGAACCCTTCCTGCTTACAGAGCAATACTAAAAAACTTCTCCCATATCACATTTCAACCTTAAGCTCGAAAATTCAATACACAACATGATATTATAATTCACAAAGGCAGAAAATACCACAGAATCCTTTTCCAGCGAAAATTTTATTGAAACAAACAACATATTTGCTCTTAGAGGCGAAAACCTCTTCCTATTTCATTGCGTGCGTGAAGACAAGAAACTCAATTGTGTCAAATTACCATGTACTTCAGGTAAATACTGCTCACTTTGATTTCGTCTCGACGGGCGATAGATTGTTGTCGAGGTCCAGTACTCGTCGCTTTTGAGATTCATGCCTAGTTTATCCAACTGACTTTCCATTATTGAGCTCCATAAGGGTATATTTTGTTTAAGGATCCACTAAAACGCCATTCGCGTTGCATGACTTTCGACGCCATTGCAGGCTAAGTTAATGATTCTACTGTGTCCACCAGAGAAATCTACGCAGTTCCACTACCCTCTCGATCCTAAGAAAATACGCCCAGAAGGCTCTATACACAAAGACACCACTTACCAGGGGAGTGACAGGCAAGACTTTTACCGACACGGAAAAAAAAAAAACTAAAAAAAAGAAAAAAAAGAAAACAAACAAACTAAACGAAGACCTCGACTGGGTTTGCCTTATAAGGCAACCCAGTAACAAATGAAGGTGGGATTTCTCCTTTGTTAGTAGGAAAATCTATTGCCTTGGATCGTGTCAAACTCAACGATACCTTTTCTTCATACCGGATTTCGGATTCTGCATCATGAAAACGGTTTTCTTTTTTCTGGCCGTCTTGGTGACACGCGCTGCAACTATAACTGAGGAGAGCAAATATGCGCAGGTATGTTAAATGGAAAAGTTTTGCTAGAATATTGCCGAAAATTTAGTTGATAACTTGAATCCAAGAATCTCTAATGAGGAATAAATCGCTTTAGCAAACAACACTGTAAAACACGAGAGGACGCAAATTCATGAAAAAGAGTGCGAAAAAAGGTGACCAACATTTCACCACTCCGATTGCTTAAGGGGAGGGCAAACCCAGAATCTTTAAAATTTAGGTACGAGTTTAATTGCTTTCCAAAATCCAAACGTGAGTGGGACGTTTCCGCGTAAAGAAAAATAAAAAAAGTGAAAAACACTTTCTTGTCACTTTCTACTACTACTGCTACACTTCCTAACACGTTCCTTCTATCAACTGAAAAGGGACTCCATTCTCTTAGTGAGATAAACGTCATAAATGAACAAATCTGCAAATCTTTGCTGTTTTTTTGGGAAATTACTCGAGGGAGGTATGGTGGCATAGAACAATTTCTGATTGCCTCGGTGAATCTCCTGATTCGGCCCTTTTAAGCAATAGTGGTCTGATCAATATTAGCCTCCACAGATTTGAGGATGTTTTGGCGACTTATTTCAAACTCGATACTCTAAAAATAGTTGCCTGGATAGTCGTCTCAGGGTATCAGTCTCATCTTGGTATCGACGCCAGTGAGACGCTATTTATGTAAACTTTCTTTTTCTTTTACCGGAATGTTAATTAATCACGGTCTTCGTGGTCACGAGGGAATGTTTACTGGGTTTCTTGCCATGTGTACTGTCTGGTATTTAATGCTTTTTTCTGCCTCTTCTACTAAGTGCCGAAGTATATGTAGTAGAAATTTAGTAAACACAGTCATATAGAACCATTACATCAATCCGTGAGCTAAAAGAGACTTCTGATACAGAGTAATAATGATTACAACTGACTTGGTGGTTTACTGCAAGGCGCCAACTGAAGTCGGCACCCGATTTTAAGGCCCCCTTTCCCCAGGGTCAGTTTTAGCCGAAACTAATGAAGCCAGCTGCAAACGAATGGAGTTCTATTCCTGAAGAATAATATTTATCTGGGAAACAAACTTGCTCACGTTCCAACAACGCAGCCTTTGTGAGTTCATGTGAGAATCGTGCAGACAAAACTAAAAATACCAAAATAACCACTTAAGCAATTGACTTCGAAACAAAACGACTATGTTAATAGTTTTGTTGAGTGGGGAAACCACCGCCGAATACTGACAATGGCAGTAGTTATCGCCGTTCCTTTCGCAAACGGGTTCATAAGATTTGATCCAAATCCGAGTACAATTTTTAAATTACACGCCTCCGTTTGCTTTTAACTTCTCTCCCGTTTTTTCTATTTTTTTCTGTTGATCTCCTGTTTTTTACGCTAGCAGGAATCCGTAGACTGGTTATTTGCTTCCATAATTATTGTTCCTTTCAACGTCTTTTTTTCTTGCTTTAATTCTGAAAGCCTCTTCGATTCTATAAAATCTTAAGAAGCCCATCTGAGTTATACTAACTACAGGGTAAAATGATCTTTCAATCAATACGTTTTTACTTCTCCAGAAAAAAAAGCCAAGATCAAAGAATTTCAGATGGCAGTGGAAGGTGAAATAATTTGTGTAAATAGTTAATAGAAACACTTAGAAATACGCCATAGACGAATTGCTAGGAAACACATGTTCTGACAAGTTTATTTGAACTTTTTTCTTTCGAGTTTTTGAAATGTCACCTGGAGTATCAGAGGAATTTCTTGTCCTTCCCTTTCGAGGCGTACCCTATTGCTGAGAAATGTTAACAGGGAACCTATGGCATTGGGCAGCGTGTCAGTTATAATTTATGATAACTGTTTATAATGACGCTTAACAGTTTGTCTTATTTATACTTGATAACTTAGATCAGGGTTGCGTGCGTGAGAAAGGGAAGAGGCAAAAGGAAGTGGGGATTGAATACGTGTATCAAACAACAATGCCTTACCAGTCCAATGCACAGTACTGTGCGAAGCGAAGTTAGGACACTACTGGTTGGACTGATTTCCTTCTGAGCCTTGAGTACCGAATTTTTACCAGGTTTTTTCCCTCTCCCCAGAAAGCAGGATCTACTGTGATCTGAAGGATTTTTTTCCCAGTGCTGTGACCTTGTCCGAATTTCAGCACCATCTCAGAGGATTCAATCGAAACACCAAAGGCACCAGTGCCGATTTCCAAATTTACGTATTGAATTCGTGTTCGAGCATTCTCGTTGCATCCATATATTTGAAGCCGTTAGTTAAAATGACACTGAATCAAACTGCGAGTACTTAGCTTTTCATGCATTCATCCACTGATTGGTCAATAACAAGGCTTAGATGACTTTAAAGTGTCTATGAACCCACACACCTGTCGCTAAGAGTAGGGCACGTAGTTCCCGGTGTTGTGGTCTGTCTTCTGTTGTGTATCATGGTTGGGAGGGTAAAAAGTGGGCCACAGTAATTGGCGCAAGCTGTTGTGACGCTCTGTCAGCTTGACTGGCAAAGTTAATAAATTAAGTTAAATTACGTAAAAAATGTCTTTCGCTTATTTTAAACACCTCTCAAAATGAAAATGGAATAATTTCTCTCGTTCCAGAGATATTCAAGAATTTATTACATCACAAACTATACAAATGACTGTAATAAATCCCAAAATTGAGAATATCTCTGAAAATATCGGAGTAATGATATTCAAACTTGGTGCCAGTGATGTTCATCAAAATCACACTCATTAGCATGTTGCTATGGCAATAACCTCGTTTCCAATCCCTCTCTGTAATGAACCAAATATCTCGGATTTTGAACAGATAAGTACAGGCAGATGGTCAAACTTGATTAAAAACTCTACCTTTAGTCATAATAATAATAATAATAATAATAATAATCAAAAGAAAAAAAAGCTCTTAGAAGTAAAACGTATTGAGGATAATAATTTATGAATAACAAATATATTTATAGTTATGTAAAACAATCACAAATCTAAAAAACTATTCCCAATAAACAAAAACGAAAAAAAAAAAAATGTATATATACACATACTCGATAAAAATGTTTATGAAATGGTTGCCTCTGAATTTTGTATATCAATGTCTGCATTAGTTAGGTCCATTTTACGTCTTCTGACTGTTCTTGACCCTCTTAAGCAGATCAGCGCAGATCTCAATAAAGCAAAGGCAGTTCTTGCCTTTCGCAGGAGCCCATCACCTGGAGCGTGCAACTTAACTATACTTGTGCAAAGGCGTTTTCACAAGTAAGGTTATTTTTAGATTGAATTTCCCGCTAATGAGACTCCCACAGGAGCCCGATGACCAATTACAAGAAATTAAGCTGACGTCATAGGGTCACCGAACCGGAACTGCCTTTGTTTTTTTACCTAATTCGCGGGAAGGGCTAGTCTAAAAATAAACCTACTTGTGAAAACGCCGTTTCACAGACGCTGTATGGAAGTTGCACGCTCCAGGATGGGCTCCTGCCTTTCGCCAATTTTTGCCAATAAAGCAAAGGCAGTTCTTGGGAAGTAAAAACCAAAGTCGTACCAATTGTATTGAGGGGTATTGCCATTGCGACTGAAGGGCAACTTAAAGGGCATAGGAGTAGACACATCAATTACCTTAATCCAGAAGTCTGCATTGCTGAGATCAGCAAGGATACTAAGAAAAGTATTGCAAATGTAAAGGACAAGGAAAAGAAACATTTTGGTGTTCCTTGGCAACTTGTTGTTGCCCGACACCACAATTTTACCAGCTGTTAAAAACTTAAGCTGAGCAGTATGACTATGAAATAATAATAATAATAATAATAATAATAATAATAATAATAATAATAACAATAATAATTATGCTAGTTATAATGATGGTAATGATCCCGATAATAATGGCTTGAATTCTGTCCATACAGTTGGAGTGTATTTTATTCGACTGCTCTATACTCGTTTAATGCTAGGACTGGCATCACTTCCATTGATGTGTTTACTCTATTCTGATTGGCTAAAAGCAATGCAGTTTTCAGGTAACAGTGCAGAAATAGGTAATCCATTACAAAAAGAAGTAATAAACCAAGTATTCTGATTGGTCAATGAGCAAACAAAGACAGAGATAGCCAATCAAATGCGAGCCCTGGATGGTGCAAGAAGAAGAAGAAGAAGGCTCGAAGTAGTCCGAGATGCAAAGCTGTAAGGACTGAACTTAAGTAGTAATTTGAAATGGAACACTCGTATCTCGGATATTGTAAGTAAAGTGACCTCACGATTGTATTTTCTTAGGTATTTGAAACGTTGAAAGGTGGCCCGTAAGACACTTGTAAGGAACTAGTCCTATTTTACATCACCTATACACGACCACTGACCGAATATACGTGTCAAATGTACCATAACTTATTACTTAAGTACTTAAGTGATGACCTTGAGTGACTCCAGAAACGTGAACGCGCATCATTTACCCTGATTGTAGTTACTTAGAGGCCGTAGAGTCGAGAAGGCTGGTCTTCAGACACTGTGTAAGAGAAGCAAGAGATAAATGAACGTCATTTCAATAATTGTAAACAGCGAGAACCACAGGTTATACACCCTTTTAATAAGTCTAATATTTGCCGTTTTCCGCTAATGAAGTCAAACTCATGCTTTTAAAATTTATTCAGAAATGTACAAAGGCTTCAAACAAGAAAAGAAATCGGAAAAGTTTTAGGCCTTTGTACATTTCTAAATAAAATTTGAGAGCAAGAGTTCGACGTCATTAGCGGAAAACGGCATATATTAGACTTATTAAAAGGGAGTATATGGTCTTCTTTCTGATTTTCATGCCAGTGGCTGTAATCCTAGACACACTCGAAAACGTTTTTATCCACACTAAGTGCAAGACCAAACTCTGCTCGAATAGTTTTATTTACTGCAATGTTGTTCATAGTTCTGAGATACTCTTAGCAAAAAGGTATTTGTCAGATCTTAGAGTTTTAGTACTTCACTTCTTTATCGTTCATTTTACTTGCAAAAGCTTAGTGTAATTCAGTCTTACGACTGCAAAACTTTGCTTAATAAAACATCTACCTATCTATCTATCTAACCGCAGGAATTGCGCATTGAGAAAATTGAAAGGGTGTCAAGCAGGGGAGGCTGATAGGGTTGCCGTCTATCGCTCATTACTATCACCCAACTAGTGGACTAATGCAAATGCTGCATTTTGATTGGCTACACTACTAGAGGACTATTAGTAATAGTCCTCGAGTAGCGAAAAGCGTGACCTTTTTTTCGTTTTATTTCCAAAAAAACATATTTTCAACTTGCATTTGCTAACTTTATTATTGCCTTTTCTGTTCGACTAGTTGGTGGATACTAAAACAATTAGACCCTTCGCCCTTAAGGGCCACTGGTCAATAGCCTATTCGGCTTTGCCTCATGGGCTATTGACCCTTAGCCCTTAAGGGCTACGGGTCTAATCGTTAATTAGTTCGGTATATTGTAGAGTATGGGTCATTGGTGTTTGCACACTTACCCCAATATTAGGCCATGTGAATGATATATCCAAGGTCTAGATACGCAGACGCTCTAGCCCGGGCGGGATTGTTAACCATAGAGGGTCGTCGAGAGGAGACATGTCGAAAGTTTATTGACAGCATTAATCCTAGCAATCTTATATTCAATTTCATTAACCTAATTGCCCTAAATGTTCTCTATAATATAAGATTTCACTCTAAACTTAAAGTTCTATGTAATACAGATCGTTTGAAAAACTTTGTTACTATAAAATATTCGTAATGTCGTGAGTTTACAGTGGTATTCCGATCTATTTTTTCTATCATATTCATACCCATGTAAGTTGAATTTGGTGTATATTTATTTATCGCCTTATTGACCACAACCTGTAATTCAGTTATTTCAACTGCAAACGAATTAATAATTAATTATATAATTAATTTATGGCGTAAAATTATGCGTGATTGCTTGATACGCGTTCCTTGCTTCTGCATAACCATCTCGAATTATGTATAGGTAATCACATGATTTCGAGTGCAATTTAAAATAAATAAAAACGAGTAATTTTTGCAAAGACGAACAAAATTGCACGAGCCCGTTTTTCTTTGCTCATTGACCAATCAGAATGCCGCTTGGTTGATTACTTCTTTTTGCACTGAATTACCTCTTTTCTGCACTGTTACCTAGAAACTGCATTTCTCTTGGCCAATCAGAATGGAGTAATTTTTTCACGTATTTTTTATTTTTTTCTAATGCTGTACTTTCTCTCAGTTACCATGGCGAAGTTCACAACAGACTTGAAAAAACTTGCTGCGCAGGTCCAAGATACTTGTTCGTGTCGACCCAGCTTACCGCGGCCTGTTCAAACGCCTGGTAAGTTTGACAAAATATTTTACTTTTCGCGGAGACCTCTTGTCAAAAAGTAAAAAAGAGAAAAGTTTTAAATGAAGGGTTGTGTTAATTTTTTTACAGTTGCGTCTTCTTGTAAGGAACTTCTTGCAAGACAACCGTAAGTTGGCAAAGGTAAGAAATGCATCACCATCGAGACCTTACCAACTTGACGTATTTTCTTTCTGACTACAGGTTCGATATCAGTTGCTGTCTCGGGAAACGATCCCGCCCTGATATCCGACGTTTCTGGGCGTGAATACCTACCCTGTATAGACAAAATACCGAAATTTCAGCTCATTGTTAATTCGTCTACTCACATGGGCTCTTTATACAAAATACTTTCTTTTGTAAAAAAAGGTTGAAACGATCCCTATATAAAATACTATCAGGGAAAAATTCTTTGACTTGGGCCATTACATCAGGGAAACTTGAAAAGAAACGTTAATGTAGTTGACATAAAAAAGGTAAAGCGCTTTAATCTAAGCTCTTGCTAATTTCTGTCAAATTTTTAATTTGATTTCTAATTCCTTGACGATATTTAGAAGGAACTTGAAGACAATTATTTAAAGTTGCTTCTTTTTATTATATTATTATAACTTACTTACTAGTACTCTTGTAAAGCGCTATGGAGAAATAGTCGATTTAGCGGAATTTGAATTTATTATTATAATTATCTTCTTGCTCACATTTTGAACCTATCTCTTTGCAAGGGCGTAGCCAGGATTTTTCAAAGGTGGGGGGGGGGGGGGTGTCACACTGTGTCAAACAGAGGGTACTCACCAAATTGTGGCGTTTTCGCCACCTAAATATTGTAGGTACTAAGCTGTAAGCACACCACATTGTAGTAGAAAAGTCAGTACTAACTTTTTCTTGTTTTTCTGCTCTTAATTTTTTCTCAGGTCGCTTGAGAGTGGTGTGTACGACCTGATGTTGGGGCATCTTAAGGTGTCTGTTTTTTGTCAAATGGGAAACTTTGGATGCGGAAAAGGGGGGTGGACACCAGTCATGAAGATCGATGGAGCACAGGTATTTTTCATTCCTAAATCTGATTAGTCAGATTGTCAAGTCTCAGTCCTTTTATTTCTTTTCATCAAGCCATACTGTTATCTCGAATTCCAGAGAACCTTTCACTTTGATTCCCTGTATTGGAGCAACCAGTACGGATACAATATAAGAGCAGGGAGAACTTCCTTCGACACGCAGGAGACAAAGTTGCCAACTTACTGGATGACGCCCTTCACCAAGATCTGCCTCGGTATGAAGATCGACCAGATGAACAGGTTTACTTTGCTGACTTTAGGCAACAAAAGAGCTGATTCCCTGCTCTCACTGATCACTGATGGCGATTACCGCAGTGAAGCACTCGGTAGAGACGCGTGGATGAAATTGGTTGGGCCGAAAGCCACTCTGTCGAGTAATTGTATCAAAGAGGGTTTCAACGTCAAGGTTTCTGAGTGCAAAGCACGAATCGGAGTCATTGCGAACCAAGGAAAGGACTGCAATTCGTGTGACTCCAGAATCGGGTTTGGTACTGGAGGGTACCCTAACGATTTCAACACGTGTGGAGACGAGGCGGTACTGAACCCAGAGAAAACACACAAGCACATCACTGCTATGGGATATATCTTGGTTCAGTAAAGGAAAAAGAAACGGCGGTTGCAGATTAACTATTGATTTCCAACAGTTTAATTCAAATTGATTTGTCGTAGATTAGGATCAGTTTCTTTCTAATTTAACTCAGTTGCATTTCAGCATATGTATGGAAGTCATGACGAATAAAAATCTTGGGAAAAAAATCATAGGGGTTTGTTTCTCGATGATTTCCACAGATGGGCAATATTCCCTGAGCTAATACCCAAATATGCAATAAGTTACGTTCTTTGATGTCGTTTCCAAATAACTTCGCGCTGGCTTTGCGACGAAAAAAAGGCTTGTAAGGAATGAGAAATAAATTATTTAGTTTTTTTCTACTGCAACTTTAGCAAAATATGTAGAAGCTCATAGTAGATCGTTTGAGTTCAACTTCCTAATAAAATCATCCAAGAAGCTTATTTAAGAGACGTCAAAAGATAATAATGACATTATTTTAGCTTTAAGATTTATTGAGCATCGCCTTTAGCGGCAACGTTACGCGAAGCGGAAAGGAGTTAATATATATGGACAGCATATCAGTTCCCCCAACGCTTTCAGGATTATTTTGATGAAACGCTTGTAAAACTTATCACCTCTAAAACAAGGTGTATTGTGGGCGACGTTAACCGACCTTCTTCGCTCTGAAACTTCCTGATATAGCCAGGACATTTTAAAGTTTCCCTTAAGAGTCGTTTCTCATTTATCCCACTTAAGCTGTTGACAAAGCATCACGTGTGTATAACGCTATTTCTCGTTACGTCACCCATTGTTATTGAGGGGGTGGCACTGAACTACAGAAAGACAATGGTTGCTAAGGAAGCCTTTTAGTCAAAGTGTCCTACAAAAAGGCTGCATGGATGGTTCTTTGAAGTGACTTTTTCAATGGAAATCTGACATCACATCAATCAGAAGGCGCATGCGCAACTTTTCCCAGTCCTCTGCCGTGCGTTTCAGGGAAAACAGGTAAAAACTCCCAGGAAACTAAAGGAACCGTCCCATCATTTTTTGTAAACTGTAGCATGGAATTTCTATTTGGACAAAAAATGGAACTGATATTTTGAAAAGTGTATAAAAGGAGGGCCTTTATGACGTCATGTTTTTTTTGAGAAATAGTTTCTTTTAAAATCCATGCTACAGATTTTGTGTTACAATGTTCATACTGTTGCGTTAAAAAAATTGTGAAAAACATAGTAAACTCGCTCGCACTATGTTGAAAGATCAAGACTACACGGTTCTTGAAGACATCCCTAAAGATCTTTATGAACTCAGAAAAAGGCAGGGGAGCAAGATCAAAAGCACTAAAGAAAATGGAATAACGGCCTTCAAATTTACAACTGGTTTGTGTAACTTTATATGTAAATAACTATCTTAGAGACAGACTGATTTATAAATAATTGAAGTTGTGTAATTCATTATTTATATATAATTCATTTCGCGATTTAAATTATTTACAAATCAGGATGTGCCTAAAACAATTATTTACATATCATCCGACAAGTTTTGCGTCTTATCTAAATAAGGAAAAAATGTCACAAATTTGTTCTAAATATTTTTTTTGACAAAAGGCGCCCCAAATGCGCTTGAAAACAATGGTTTATGCAAGATTTGTGGTGGGGGGGGGGCCGCAAACAAAGTGTATAATGGGGAATGTGAAAAGAGAGAATGGGGGATTTGGTTATATATAATTTTTATACATTAACAAAATCTCCTCCACTCTCACTAGATTAAGTAAAAAGAATTATCATGTGTGTTTTTTTTTCCAAAAATCTAAATGACATGAAAAACATATGGAACGGAATTCCAGCAAGAAAATAAATCTTGAGTTATTTTTCATATAAATTAAAAGTCCCAATAAATGGTTTCCTCGAGATTTCCAATATTTTTAACAAGTATTTTACTTCGGTTGGCGAAAAATAAGCTTCTCGTGTGCGACGTTCTTTCCCGTGCGCATTTTACAAAAGATGCCACCAAACTGTATTTCGAATTCGTTCTTTCTTACTCCAGTTTCTGCACCGATATTGAGGGCGAGATACTTTCTATTCCAAAAAACAAAGTCTATGGTTTCTACTCTTGTCCTATTTGTATTTGGTACTGCGCAAAGCACGTATGAGATCTGATTATATGGAGGAGAGTGTTTTACTGGGAACTAAACCACTCGTAGATTCCATACGCCACTTCATCCGGGACCCGAGTGGCGTATTTTTCGTATGTCACCTGTGTGAGTGTCGTATCATTCAATGATGTCACGATTCCCGCCCTTTGTTCCCGCCTTTTTTTATAAAGCCCAGCCGTATTTGTAAAACTTGACTACTTTGAAACACAATAAAATCGGAAGTATTCCATATTTAGTCTCCATATAACAAAAAGAACATTACACGTTGGCTCGAAGATATGAATTTTATGTTCTTGCCACTCGAACATAAAATTCATATCTTCTCGCCACCGTGTAATATCCTCTATATATCTGGTCCTCAAGCTGATAACGATCATAAATATGTCTGTACAAGAGTAGGTGTTTTTCCATCCAGATAAAACCAAGCGAAAGTTTCGTTGCTATCCATTTTTAATCCGGCAGATATTAATGTATTATCGCCTCCTGGCTTTTCTTGACAAAAATGACATCAAACTTAAATCGCAATCACGGTTTCCTTGAACAGCACTTAACACAACATGCCATTGTGGACATTCTTAGTATGATACAAAATAACAGGGAGCGAAAATTGCTCACTTGTTGCGTCTACTTAGATTAAAAAAGGCTTTGATACTGTAAACTATTCAATTGTGCTTCACAAACTTAATCACTGTGTCATCAGGAGTATTGTCAATGAATCACTGGTTTTCTTCTTATCTTCATGGTAGCTCTCAGGTAAGACAGGTAACTATAGTGGATTCCAATTAATTATCACTCGATAGCAAGATTTACTGCGAAAGTCCTGAAGGTTCTGTGCTGGGTCTATTATTTTTTTCTCATATTCACAAGTCTTCGTCAAAATTATCCTTTTTTCTCATTGCTGAAGACTTTTAACTTACTCGGTATGTCAATAAAAGCCTAGGATCTCTTGAGGAAACAGTCAACAGTGAACTCAGCTTAAAGTGTCAGATTGGCTCAACACAAACAAGCTCACGCTGAATGTTAAAAAGTCAAACTGTGTAATTTTCTGCAGGTATGATCAAACGTAAGATGGACTACCCAGTCAAGGTGTCGAAATGATGGATAATAGTACCCACCTTCCCACCCCCTCGATTAAGTATCTAAGTTAAGGCAAAGCTTTGATTTGCCTTCCCGATCTGATTATAGGAAAGCCCTTAAACTCTTCTTTGTCATTCGCCACATCATAACTTTTAAACTCTCGGTCACTTTCAGATGCACCAACCTGTACATGTTCACGTCTCACTCCTCTGCGTTCTATGACCAAATTCCCGAATCCGGTATGCCTTTCCAGTCAGCCAATTTTATGACACCTTTGCCATTAGAGAGACGATGTCTGCAGAAAGAGAACTTATCATGAAACGGAGTGTATGGAAAACTTCATACAGACCTGCGAGACAGCGAAATATCAGAGGACAAGGCCGAGTGAGGAGCTTCCCTCAGCTGCATACCGTGCACTTTCTAAACCTCAAGCATCGTGCGCATTACCTTAACCCTTGAGTCAGTATTTACAAAGAGTTTTAAACTCCGTTCCCGAAAGCACTGAAGCATTAATCAGTTGTTTAACTAGAGGCCACTAAAGCTCGGTAAATTGTAAGGCTAAATACCCTTAATGGATCCATAACCATACCTTTTTTCCCTTTCTGGATACGTGCCCTTTAGCAACAAAATTTTCCGTCGTTTAAATGCAATGCGATGAACAAGAAGTTTTCGTAGAAAACATGCTTTCATTCACATGTCTTCATCTTCACCAAATCGTTTCGATCCTTTATCTCATCTGGATATAAACGGCAAGGTGCCTTAGAGAGAACTTACAAGTGCTGAGCAACCACCTGACTGTTAGTCGGTCCAGAACTTGTAAACTTCTGGTTCTACTGACATGTCCCGGTCACCCAAAGGAGAAGGACCTTTGTTTGGAGCATGCAATGAAATCGCCTGGACCTGGGATGAAAATACGCATCTTATATTGACGATTTTTCTGTTAAGAGACTTTTCAGAAAAGGAGGCGTTCTTGTGAGGCTGAGCTATTTGCTCACCATATTAGAACTGAGATCAAATGTTTGAAACGTTTTCCCATGCCTAAATTAACTTATTGCCAGACTGAATGGCACCTTTGTAGGGCATCCGATAAAAGGAAGATTGCTAGCAAACAGGTCTCTTTTCTTTTTCGTTCCGCTGGGCTAACGAGTACGGGAAAAGACACCTCTGCCATTGGTCAAAACTGTCTTGAACATGTGCAGCGGTTACTTAGCGACCGAATCCTCACGTGATACTTCATGTTGCGTGGGCTCACTTAACAACAGCGGAATTACTGTAAAGGAACGCGCGGGACACAGCGGGCTCAAGTCACAATCAACAAACAGATCATGGGGCATGTGGTTTATTAAAAGTTAAAAAGTGCCGTCCAAGGTTGTGGGCGGCGGCTGGATCAAAGTGAGTTTCGACCAATGGCATAGGTCTCTTTTCTGTGCTCTTCAACCCAGCGAAGGCAAAAAGAAGAGACCTCTATTCACTACTTGCACAAATCTCATAACACACCCCTTTAAACCCAACCCCCCGCCTCCCCCCTCAAAAAAAATTGCATAGGCATTGTTTTTGATTTCCCTCAGGACATTTCCATGTCCCAGGAGAACTTGCAAACAATGATTATGCAATTTTTTTTTTTTTGGTGGGGAGGGGGGGGGGGTAAGAGAGGTTTATTATGGGATTGTGTAAGTAGTGAATTAGCAGGGAATCTAAAAGCGAGGTAAGGTTCCCAAAAATATGCAAATAAAGAGTTTTGAAGCAAGCAATTGTGGACAATCTTCCTGTCGGTGTACGTTGGATCAGGGGCTTGATCTGATCGGCGTAATTACAAGTTGAGAAACTAAATATTTTGAGCAAGAGAAGATACAACATAGATTTGATTTTACGTTGTATCGGCTCTAGCTCAAAATATTTAGTTTCGCAAATAAAGAGCTAGGGCTTAACTCCCTAGAGAAAAACAGGGCCGGATCCAGAATTTTTCTTAGAAGGGGGTGAACCACTAAAGGATGGGATAGCCGACTGGTGACTTTTTTTGTTGCAGAATATCAGTTGTATTAGAAATCCGCAGGCCATCGCGGGGGTGGAGGGGGGGGGGGGTGCGCAGCGCCTGCATTCTCTCCCTAGATCCGCCAAAGGGGAAGATAGAAATTGCAGGAGATCGCAATAATTAAGAAGAAAATTAAGAAAGACTTAGCCTTAGCTTTATAAGAAGATATAATTTACACAAATCACTGTAACAGCCAAGAGATTGTTCGCTTTTCCTTGGCTCAACACGATAACACATTATTAATTGTAATAGTATTGAATCGATATTGAATGAAATGAAATGATA
>NC_090880.1:14447742-14455242 GCF_036669935.1 Montipora foliosa
GCTCCTTTTAGAGCTAATATTTCACAAAACTGCCACAAATAATACCAGGTGGATCCAGCTCCCTAAGGACAAAAAACGAAAATGAATGTTATTGTCCATGAGATGCATATTACAATGCTATAATCTACAATATCATAATGATATTATTATTTTCCTAGACACAGGAGACTGCACATATCAGTTTTTATGGGGGCTGTGAAAATTAGTACAAAAAGTCATTCTTATTACACAACCAAGACAAAGAAAACATGATGAGCTAACCATATAAACATACTATAAACCACACATAAACCAATGACCCTTAACTGTTTGCCTTAACACATGTTCTTAAATTTTTTGAGTCTAACTATAATTTTGCCTTGGACGTTGGGTTGAACATAGATTTGCAAATAATGGCCAGTCAAGGGGGAAAGAAAAATACCATCTTCCAAGTTTTGACATAGATGTTGACACCAAGTGTGTTGCATTATTACAATAATGATAGATCATTATTATTTGGCGATTGTGGAAGCTAGACTACAATTAAGTCACTCGGGTGCCACTTTGAAGCAGTATTTCCCTGTCAATAATCCTAGGATTAACAGGAAGCAGGGCCTGGACTTTGTACTTTTATTTAACAAATTGTTCTTTTCCTAATATATCGATGTTCCATTAATTAACAGGCCAACAGTCTCCCGAACATGGGTGTATCAGTTGATTGCACAGGGTATTTTGGTGGGCAAGTATTTATGATTCTGTAATCAAGCCTCACTATGGCAATAAATTAAACAATGTTATTGATCACACTACTGTGCAACTAGAACTTCTTCTGAGTGTAATCTCAGAGGCCAGTCTTGCAACCAATTTACCTTTTCATTGAAGAAAAGCCCTGAGACAGGGACAAAGAACTTCAATATTTTCTGTGTAGTTCTGGCCAGTACTTGTGTTCATTCCAACTTCACAAGTTGGCAAGGTGTTTTCTTTTAGACAGCTGCCTTTATGGGAGCAGTCAGGAGGTTAAGTGGCTATTGCAGAGTGGCAGCACTCTAAATGAACTGCTGCCTTGGTTCAAGGAGAAGGTTGACAACTTTCAAATAATGCTCTTTGAACATGTTACGTTTAATTAACGCATTGTAAATACATGTATGATTGATTGTAAAGGTGATTTCAGAAAACCCTGCCCAAATTATCTTGTTGATGAAAACTGTAGAGATTGCATGGGCAATACCCTAGTGTGCAAACTGAACCAAACGTTGTGAACACTTCATGCTTCAAAAACAAATATGGAACACTCACCGTAGCCTCGCTTAGTTTCTGCAGCGCATATTCCCAAACAAATTTAACTGGGTTTGGATCTCAAGGCCCAAAAATTACACACAAATATATTACACAGATCTGATGTGTCTCCTTAAATTAAATCACCACGATCTCACTTCCAAAATTCACACCGTCAAGAGTTATAAAGTGACACAGGCAGAAGACGAGATCAAACGATCGAAATGGACATTTCGCGTCTCATGCAGGATTTGTGCTCCCTGTCTGGCGCATGCGCAGTCGTTTTTCAGCTCTGTCTGTCCAATATCAAAGATGTATGCTGTAAACTAGTTAGTGTCAAATGTGCCTCCTTGATGAGCTCTAAACTTGAGCCCGTGATATGGTTACGTGTACTGGTCACATTGGCATACATGAAGGGGCGGACGGACGTACGTACGTACGTACGTTGTACGGACGTTCATGACGTCATGGCTATAAAACCAAATTGTCTCACATCGATGGGTTACCACATTTTCTTAACTAAGGTGCTCCGCGCGCGCGCGCCTTCGGCGCGCGCGGAGCTCCGCTATTATACTTTATCATTTATCATTTGTTTTACTATATACTGACCTGGAATGATGCCACTGTGGGGGCAATAAAAATCAACATAGGTGCATCTTTCAACAGAGTAATATCCAGTGAACACCCACAGTAATTAAGTGTGGCTTATTGTTTATTAGATGTTAATCCCCTCACAGTGGCATCTAACAGAAAACCCACTAACCTTCACAAAAGTGATGAATGTTCTCATTCAGGGAATGCGTTGCTTCAGAGATGAGTTCATTTTAAGCCCTTGTACTTTCAAGGTTATTATAAATTGTTATATTTTTATATATCTAAGCAGGGATGGCATAGTAGTGAGAGCACTTGCCTCTCACCAATTTGGCATAGGTTTGATTACCAGACTTGGTGTAATATATATATATATATTTATTTATTTATTTATTAAAAACTGGATCATTGGATAATGCAATTCAAGAGTTTTGATTGGCTAAGCCATCATGGATTATGAGCCATTATACCATGATCTACAAACACGGCAAGCATATGCGTGATTTTTTGGGCCTTTTTATTTTTATTGTAGTCTAGTTTTCTATATTTTGGGGGTGCTTGTTGGATATGAGATGATTATCGCCAACTCGGCGCTACGCACCTCGTTAGCCATCTATCATCTCATATCCAATGCGCGCTTATGGAATAATTGTTAAATATATATATATATATAAGTGCGAACAAGTCTTTTACTATCGTTCACTTTTTTGTGGTTGTTCAACCCTCACAGGAAAATGTCCAGAGAGAAAAAAAGATTGCGGAAGAAAATGACCACCGAAGAATAAAGGACTTTGATGTTGAAAGCTACTTAGCTGCGACACGTTTAAAGAAAGGTGATGATGCTTATTCCAGTAATGCATACAATCAGGAAGCAAGTGATAAAGCAGCATTTGACCGAGATGTTCCTGATGTCAGGTCTTCAGAGTAAGTCATTGCAGAGTTTTTGTAATGTGTAACTGGAGGAATCACTGTTCTATAATTTATATAGGCCATTCCGGAATTGCGCAGGGAACTGGGGCGAGTTTCAAATTTGAACCAATCAATAAATTGACACCATCACATGAAAGGTAACATTTCCGCCTGTCCAAGTTTGATGCTTTTAGGTAGAACAGAGACCAAGTTGCTGACTTTAAAACACAGTTAAAGATCCATACAAAATGTCTCTAATTTTGAGGATGCATCCCTCAAAACCATATAAACTCTTAAAAAGTTTGATCAGATTTGGGACAACTGGAAAATCCTGTCAAGGACCTACTATTTGGAAATAGGTGAGGTGAAAATCAATTTGTTTGCCTATTTTCATGAATTCATATTACATAAATCGTAACAAAAATTTAAGAGGTTATGTGGTTTGGGGGATGCAGCCTTAAGAGTCGGTAACTTGGTCTCTGATCGACCTAAAAGCGTGAAACTCAGACAGACAGCCAATCTTGATGTTATCTTTCATGTGACGGTGTCAATTTTTCGATTGGTCCAGATCTGAAACTCGCCCCAGTTCCCTGCGCAATTCCAGAATGGGCAAAAATATACCGTATTTACCCTTTTATAAGTCGACCTTTTATGGCTTCAAAAGAAGCTCCAAAAATCGCCCTCGACTTATACACGGGTCAAAGATTTTGAGCCAAGTTCCAGCGAAGTAATTTATTCAAATTTAACATGATAATGTTGTCTTGGGCATAACGAACGCAGTGGACAAAAGCCGACGTAAAAGACTTCAAAATGAATGACAAAAGACTTCAAAACGAATGTAGAATAGAATAGAATAGAATCTTTATTTATACACGATAGGAGTTGAAGCTGAAAAGTTTGTGGGGTCGTGTCCTTAAAACAAAGTAATTACATTTCTAAGCAATTCCAGTTGAAATGAAAAAGGATTTGTCCAACTCTAAATGTTGAAGATACTCACAAGCACAAATATGAAACAAACACTGGAAATTTCCGTTTTCCAAAGGCGGAAAGTTCTAAAAGGCATTTCTGTTTCTTCAAACAAAACACGATCGTTCAACGGCTTAGTAACCTGGTGCAATACCTCGTGTTTGCGTGCAAGCATCGTTCACTCGTGTTGCGTGAAAATGCTGGTTGGTAATGAATGTTTTTTATTCTTTACACAAACCTGGTAGATTTAAATTCGTTTGCAAACTTCGTATTGTTTGGTTTATGAGTTTTGTTTTGTTTTGTTTGTCATTTGAGAAATTATAAGTCAAGGACCAATTAAACCTTGCACATTTTCGCATCGTTCGCAAGTTATTTCAAAGCTTGACTCCTGCTTCTGTGATGTTGCATTGTGCTTATCCTCTAAAGCCCTTTATCCTTAAACAACAAAAGAGGTGAGTTTGAGGTTTACATGTTCGATTTTCTGAGAACTTTTTCGAAACTCAAGGACAAAATGCCAAAATGCCCGCATATACAACAGCTGCTGAACAACAAAACTATTAAGCGCTTGAGGCCCTGATTTTTTTGTGTATCCACATTTCCAGAAATCGAAGAATACAAGATTTAGTGTCCCATGAACATTTAACAAAGAAAGTAAGAAATTGTGTTTTTTGCCATCAAAAATGGGGGGTCGACTTATACATGGGATCCACTTATACACGGGTTAATACGGTAGTCAATCTTCCCTGCAAAATTCTTAGTGTTTGTCCTTTTTTTTAACTTGCAAGTAAATTGTTCAATCAGAAACCTCTGCTTTGTTAAATTTTATTATTGGATAATTACAATCACCTTAGCTTTTTGTTGGTTGCCAGTAAAAATAATTACAGACTTTAAGATGAACAGACTAGTTTATTAGCTCTGTAATAATAATTGCATATTGCATTTATGTGTGGTAGTGACTTGTTTAAAACCAAAGGGATGGATGGTTATTGCAAATCAAATTACAGCTACTACATTTTGTAAGTTGGTAAGACATTTTTGGTACTTACAGGTGCCAGGCAAGGTCATGGAAGACAGATCTACCAACTACATCGATCATCATTTGCTTTCACAATGAAGGCAGGGCAGCATTGCTACGGACAGTTATAAGGTGGCAATGAAATGTGATTTTTTTTGCGCTTATTTTTGTTGTTAACTTTTAACCCATTGACTCCTAAACTGTCGGCATTGACAAGTAAAATCATCTGGCGCTAGGTAGAGTAAAATCTATAGTCTCACTCCAGGAGTCAATGGGTTAAAGAGGACATAATTTTTGAGGGAGGTAGAGGTTGTTATTAGGTACCAGCATATATGTTGCAGGTTATTAATTTTTGCTCCTTAGGTTAATTTGCAACCAAACTAGGTCATTTTGTTTCAACCTACAACAACTCCTGGGGGTTCCCCATTGACGAGTAAAATACTAAGTATGGCCGGTTTGGGTATCAAAGGGTTAATGGGACAGTGAGTGGTTAATGGGTGAGTGATTAACCCATTGACTCCTGGGGATTCCCCATTGACGAGTAAAATTGTCTGGCATTAGACAGAGTAAAATACTACATGTAAGTATGGTGGGTTTGGGCTAGTTTGGGTATCAAAGGGTTAAACACTCATTAAAGCTACATTGTAACCTTAGGCCTAAACAAAAGTTTTAGGCCTAATGTTACATGTACACCGTAGCATTTGTACAGTGTTAACGTTGTTTCTGTATTGGCAAAACAATGTACCTGGCCTAAATTGACCTACAATCTTGGACAAAACTGTTGGGAAAAATTCGGACGTGAACATCATTGAACATGCACGAACAAACGAAGCCCATGTTTCCCCCCCCCCCCCCCCCCTCTCCCCCGTTCCAATCTTGCTAATGTGGTGCAAAGTTCTGTGCAAGCCTTTGGCCGTTATTTAACCAACATTGGATAAAGGGGAGGGGGGAAAGTATGGAGAAGTTAATCTTTTACAACACAGACAAATAAGGGTATGACCATTTTATAGCGGTGTATCCTATTTTCCCAACGAGTTTTGTCCAAAATTGTAGGTTGAAACAAGTTGACCTAGGTTGCAGCAAAATGAACTACAGTAGTTTGGTTGCAAATTAACCTAAGGAACAACATGACCTGCAACATACATATTGACTAGTCATTCTATTAAATTTTGGCAGCATATATGTAAAATTTATGTACTTCATTTACTACGTCCCTAATGGGCCCTTCAGTGCAACACAACAAATCTTTATAGTTTTCATAAGTGATGCAAGCACAAGCGCAAGCATAAGAGTGATTATTTCACAGTGAAAATGGGTTGACGTAAGCAGAACCACAAGGAAAAAACATTTTCCTTTTTCTTGTGCTTGCGCTTACGCTTGCGTTCGCTTTTTTTTTTTTATTTATTTTTATTTCTACTATACTATCGTTACTTACAAAAACAATCCTCTATTATACTAGCATTACTTACAAAAATTACATTACTTACATTACGGGCTACTTACTCTACTAACAATACAATGCAATACTCTACTTTTTTTTCACGTTAAGAACAAAATTACATTATTACATTGCAGCAAAAAAAAAGCAAAAAAAAAAAAAATCAATAAATATATATATATACACATGCACGCATCCATACACACACATACATATACATATACATATACACCTCTACTTAGTTGAATAGCAAACTAGATGAAAAAATCCATTTCTTTTTGAAAAAATTATCATTATTTATATTGTTTTTTAAACTTATGAAACGTTCAATTTCATGCGCTTGCGTTCGCTTGCGTCGTGCATTTTCACTAGCATAACGTACTTACATGTTCGCGGAACGACCCGTTTCAAATCTGCCGCTCGACATCTTTTAGTGTGGCTCTACCGCGAAAAGCGTGTGCCTTTGTATATGTATGTATTTTGAGCGCCCCAAGAAGAAAGCGATTACTAAACCTAACGCAACATCGATCTCCAGTAAACCAAGCAACGCAGTCCACCACAAAGCAGTGCTCAAGAAGATGTTTTGCACTTTGGACCACGTGGTTTGCTTTAACCAACGTCAACAGCGCCACGTGCTTTCTATTGTGCATTTGGCTGCACAGGAAAAAAAAAGACTGAAATCTAAAAGTACATGTTTTATAACTCGGTGCCCTAACGGGCCCAAGTAAAAACCCGGGAGCTCCGCTATTAGGCTTGGCTAAATCTACATATTATTATGACTAATGGTTGGAAAACAGAGAATTAAAATATTTTGAGAAGACCACAAAATACAGTCAGCTGCGATTAGAGCTCACAAACAGATATCCTGAATACAAGATCATTAATACAACATCATCAACCGAGGATGTCCTTGGAGGTTTCTCAAGAGTGGTCGAGAAGAATATTAAAGATCTGGTGGGAGACAAGCGTGAAACCATTACGCTACAGATGCCGAAGGTCATCCCGAAGGCCTCACTATAAAGCTGAATAATTGATGTTTCGAAAATGGCCTATTCACTTACAACAGGTGTCTTTACCATATGCACACGACCAGTTCAGCCTGCTGATCAGTATAAACAGTGAATTAGATAGGAGTGTTCTTATGACATCAGTGGGCTCCCCAGTACAGTCACAAATGAGTCTATATTTAGAGTACCTATTCCCACGAAATTAGTTGTCATGTCCCTGAAAAACATGGCTTATCCTGATTGGTCTTAGTGGCGACCCTTTGTTTACTTTCGCGGGTAAAGTGTATCTAAAAATAAGTGCATTTGTGACTGCGCTCTTT
>NC_090880.1:14485242-14487742 GCF_036669935.1 Montipora foliosa
CGCGCGAGCCACGATTGGTTTTGGTTTCAATTCTGATTGGTTGAAAAAGTGGCCCGAGAACTTTGAACCAATCACTGAGTGAAGTAATGCAAAACCAAGGTCATTCACTAATTACCTTCGACACTCAATTGAAAACCGCTCTAGGCAAGCGTACAATAAATTGTTGTTGTTCCATATTCTTTTTTCCAGCTGGAGCAATTGTCGTCATGGCCGCCATGCTGGTGGATGAAAACAAAAGATCTCTGATAAGCTTCTTTTGTTCGTACACCAGAAGTCGTGCGTTTGTTGTTATGGGTGTCTCTAGAGGTTGGTTGATAGCGTCCTATACATGGAATAGAAGTTAGAAAATCTTCAGTTTTACAGCTATCCACATTAAAGTTGTCAAACACCTGCAATTGCAATGGCCCATTTCCGAGTTGCTGCATGCCTCAGTTTCAAAGCGAGTCCTGGTGCACAACCATTCAAATGTAAATGTGTTGCGTATTCTTATGCAAATCAAACTCAATTCCCTTACAATAGTTGAGCACCAAGACTCACTTCGAAACCGAGACTAACAGGAACTCGGAAATGGCCCATTCTGCAAGTCCTGCCACATCACCGCCTTTACTGCTACCAGCATCTCTTTCAATGCATCACCAAACATAAAACTCTGCAATAGGCAGGTGAATAGGTAAACATCAGCGTGCAACTGATTTACAAGACCAGTCACTGCACTGAACTTGAAGGAGTGTAGCACATAAGGATGGATCATTTGATCTATGAGATGTTTATTTACTTATCTTTTTGTTTTTGCTAATTCTTCTTGGGATACGGAAAAGTACATCCCCTAGAATGGCCATAGCCATGGCTCAGAAAATTTCTTGTAGTTAGCAGAGAAACATAGTATAAGTGCTATAGAGAATACCGGCATAAAGCCAAATCTTTAAGCGGCTGTCTGGTATTTTTAGTGATTTTAATTGAAAACTGGATACAACTCGTACCGATACCTTGAAGGTGGTTTGCAATCAATATCAAGAGAGGATTTGAGAGGATTTGGTCTTATCGAGGGCCACAAATTTATTAGCCTGTGGCAATTAAGTGCAACCCTCGTAAAATGAAACCATCACATCACTTCACAGACGCAAATGACCGTGGCGAAATGTATGTGTACAAATGCTGGAAGCTGCTGAAGGGGTCTATTGTATCAAACATGGCGGCCATGACCGTAATACATGAGCATACAGTATTTGTGGCACCGTATAGAGAAGTTGTAAATTTTAGAGGGACGACCTACCCTTAAAACGTTTAGGCGACTTTTTGGAAAATCCTCGTCCAATTCAAAAAATAGGAGTGATAAGAGGCTGGTTTTTGCCAAGTGCCGTTCCATTCATACACTGTTACGGTGGGTCGCGGTTAAATTAAGAGCAGGAAGGAGGAGGTAACTGTACAAAAAAGATCATGTTTTTAATTTTGAATGAGGCTAAAATACTGACGCTACTTTCTTTAGCACAAGGTCAGGATCCGTTCCAGGAGTCCAGGAAACGTCGTTAGACTTTTCGACTACAGATGAAGTAGCTGTTTGTTGCTTGTCATTTCCCTTTATAGGTCAGAAACGTTGTTTATCTTAGTTTGTTGCTGTAGCGTCTTGATATCCCGAAGTTCTCCTGGATTGCAAACCCAAATATGTCTACCAATCTGGGTATAGGAAGCTTGGACTTTGTACATTGTGCATCTCAGTATAGTGAGACAGACATACTTGCGACTGATATTAAACTTGAGATAAAGGTCACTGAAAAGATAATCAAAATAGTGTCGTTAAAAGTGGTGCCACCATTTCAAATAGATTACCGAATGATGTCGTTCGAGAAAATACACAGTCACCAGATCCACACTCCAGGTAGCATTATGTACACGTACGGTTGCAGTGAAAGACACAACTTTATCAATCTTCGCCTTTTTATGTTCGATATAATTAAGGTATTGGGGGTAAGAAGATTTTTATCGGTAGGAGTGTTCAAAGGCGCTTTATTGCATTATTTTCAAAGACATTGCTTATTGCTGATGACTTTTAAGGTGCTTTTGAAATTCGAGGACGTCCGACCTTTCAAACATCTAATGGAGTTGTTTTGAACTCCATCTTGCCAAAGTCCTAATCTATTTTCTTTTAACAATCAATTTTTGATGGCACCAGCAACCAATAGGCGAGTTACACGTCAGCATCTGCACACCGGTGTGATCCTTCAAATTCCTTGTTGTAACTTCCTGGAGAACATTGTCTTGGGAAACTTTGAAGGACAAACTTGGTTCTTGGTAAGTTGTGAACAGCATTTCTTTGTGAGACAAACTTGAGCTTCGCGTTCTTCGTTTTCGCCTAAATGGTACTGATTTGATGATTGTAGAAATATCACTGAAGTAAGAACTATTGAAAAGGAAAGGCATTTTTTTCTCGCACGCTAATGGGGAGCAGAGTCGGTATTGTGTTGAGACCCGGACTTCGCCCTGCAGGAAAAGTTCGTGGGTT
>NC_090880.1:14502742-14512742 GCF_036669935.1 Montipora foliosa
TAAAGCGCTTTAATCTAAGCTCTTGTTAGTTTCTGTCAAGTTTTTAATTTGATTTCTAATTCCTTGACGAAATTTAAAAGGAACTTGAAGACAATTATTTAAAGTTGCTTCTTTTTTAATTTAAGTTTTAATTTTTTATTATAACTTACTTACTAGTACTCTTGTAAAGCGCTATGGAGAAATAGTCGATTTAGCGGTATTTGAATTTATTATTATAATTATTTTCTTGCTCACATTTTGAACCTATCTCTTTGCAAGGGCGTAGCCAGGATTTTTCAAAGGTGGGGGGGGGGGGGATGTCACACTGTGTCAAACAGAGGGTACTCACCAAATTGTGGCGTTTTCGCCACCTAAATATTGTAGGTACTAAGCCGTAAGCACACCACATTCTAGTAGAAAAGTCAGTACTAACTTTTTCTTGTTTTTCTGCTCTTAATTTTTTCTCAGGTCGCTTGAGAGTGGTGTGTACGACCTGATGTTGGGGCATCTTAAGGTGTCTGTTTTTTGTTAAATGGGAAACTTTGGATGCGGAAAAGGGGGTGGACACCAGTCATGAAGATCGATGGAGCTGAGCACAGGTATTTTTCATTCCTAAATCTGATTAGTCAGATTGTCAAGTCTCAGTCCTTTTATTTCTTCTCATTAAGCCATACTGTTATCTTGAATTCCAGAAAACCTTTCACTTTGATTCCCTGTATTGGAGCAACCAGTACGGATACAATATAAGAGCAGGGAGAACTTCCTTCGACACGCAGGAGACAAAGTTGCCAACTTACTGGATGACGCCCTTCACCAAGATCTGCCTCGGTATGAAGATCGACCAGATGAACAGGTTTACTTTGCTGACTTTAGGCAACAAAAGAGCTGATTCCCTGCTCTCACTGATCACTGATGGCGATCACCGCAGTAAAGCACTCGGTAGAGACGCGTGGATGAAATTGGTTGAGCCGAAAGCCGCTCTGTCGAGTAATTGTATCAAAGAGGGTTTCAACGTCAAGGTTTCTGAGTGCAAAGCACGAATCGGAGTCATTGCGAACCAAGGAAAGGACTGCAATTCGTGTGACTCCAGAATCGGGTTTGGTACTGGAGGGTACCCTAACGATTTCAACACGTGTGGAGACGAGGCGGTACTGAACCCAGAGAAAACACACAAGCACATCACTGCTATGGGATATATCTTGGTTCAGTAAAGGAAAAAGAAACGGCGGTTGCAGATTAACTATTGATTTCCAACAGTTTAATTTAAATTGATTTGTCGTAGATTAGGATCAGTTTCTTTCTAATTTAACTCAGTTGCATTTCAGCATATGTATGGAAGTCATGACGAATAAAAATCTTGGGAAAAAAATCATAGGGGTTTGTTTCTCGATGATTTCCACAGATGGGCAATATTCCCTGAGCTAATACCCAAATATGCAATAAGTTACGTTCTTTGATGTCGTTTCCAAATAATTTCGCGCTGGCTTTGCGACGAAAAAAAGGCTTGTAAGGAATGAGAAATAAATTATTTAGTTTTTTTCTACTGCAACTCTAGCAAACATATGTAGAAGCTCATAGTAGATCGTTTGAGTTCAACCAAGAGATTATGAAGGTAAGAGAAGTAATCCCTCATACTGGCCCTATTCCCATCGTAATCCCTGTTAAGTTATTTTTAGATCTCTTGCGAGATCCGGTATTCCCACGAGGGTTAACTGATAGCCAATCACATGTCCTCATTTTTAGCAATGTTGACAGCTGAGCGAATTCCACGCAATGATCGCGTCGTTCGCGATTTACCATCAAACCTTTATAATCTCTTGGTTCAACTTCCTAATAAAATCATCCAAGAAGACATTAAAATTGTTTAGCAAGCTCTTTCGCTGTGAACAGCTTATTTAAGAGACGTCAAAAGATAATAATGACATTATTTTAGCTTTAAGATTTATCGAGCATCGCCTTTAGCGGCAACGTTACGCGAAGCGGAAAGAAGTTAATATATATGGACAGCATATCAGTTCCCCCAACGCTTTCAGGATTATTTTGATGAAACGCTTGTAAAACATATCACCTCTAAAACAAGGTATATTGTGGGCGACGTTAACCGACCTTCTTCGCTCTGAAACTTCCTGATATAGCCAGGACATTTTAAAGTTTCCCTTAAGAGTCGTTTCTCATTTATCCCACTTAAGTTGTTGACAAAGCATCACGTGTGTATAGCGCTATTTCTCGTTACGTCACCCATTGTTATTGAGGGGGTGGCACTGAACTACAGAAAGACAATGGTTGCTAAGGAAGCCTTTTAGTCAAAGTGTCCTACAAAAAGGCTTCATGGATGGTTCTTTGAAGTAACTTTTTCAATTGAAATCTGACATCACATCAATCAGAAGGGGCATGCGCAACTTTTCCCAGTCCTCTGCCGTGCGTTTCAGGGAAAACAGGTAAAAACTCCTAGGAAACGAAAGGAACCGTCCCATCATTTTTCGTAAACTGTAGCATGGAATTTCTATTTGGACAAAAAATGGAACTGATATTTTGAAAGTGTATAAAAGGAGGGCCTTTATGACGTCATGTTTTTTTTTGAGAAATAGTTTCTTTTAAAATCCATGCTACAGATTTTGTGTTACAATGTTCATACTGTTGCGTTAAAAAAATTGTGAAAAACATAGTAAACTCGCTCGCACTATGTTGAAAGATCAAGACTACACGGTTCTTGAAGACATCCCTAAAGATCTTTATGAACTCAGAAAAAGGCAGGGGAGCAAGATCAAAAGCACTAAAGAAAATGGAATAACGGCCTTCAAATTTACAACTAGTTTGTGTAACTTTATATGTAAATAACTATCTTAGAGACAGACTGATTTATAAATAATTGAAGTTGTGTAATTCATTATTTATATATAATTCATTTCGCGATTTAAATTATTTACAAATCAGGATGTGCCTAAAACAATTATTTACAAATCATCCGACAAGTTTTGCGTCTTATCTAAATAAGGAAAAAATGTCACAAATTTGTTCTAAATATTTTTTTTGACAAAAGGCTCCCCGGCATACTTGGGACACTGCATATTCCCAAATGAACTTGAAAACAATGGTTTATGCAAGATTTGTGGGGAGGGGGGGGGGAGGGAACCGCAAACAAAGTGTATAATGGGGAATGTGAAAAGAGAGAATGGGGGATTTGGTTATATATAAATTTTATAAATTAACAAAATCTCCTCCACTCTCATTAGATTAAATAAAAGGAATTATCATGTGTTTTTTTTCCCAAAAATCTAAATAACATGAAAAACATATGGAACGGAATTACAGCAAGAAAATAAATCTTGAGTTATTTTTCATATAAAATAAAAGTCCCAATAAATGGTTTCCTCGAGATTTCCAATATTTTTAACAAGTATTTTACTTCGGTTGGCGAAAAATAAGCTTCTCGTGTGCGACGTTCTTTCCCGTGCGCATTTTACAAAAGATGCCACCAAACTGTATTTCGAATTCGTTCTTTCTTATTCCAGTTTCTGCAGCGATATTGAGGGCGAGATACTTTCTATTCCAAAAAACAAAGTCTATGGTTTCTACTCTTGTCCTATTCTTATTTGGTGCTGCGCAAATCACGTATGAGATCTGTTTATATGGAGGAGAGTGTTTTACTGGGAACTAAACCACTCGTAGATTCCATACGCCACTTCATCCGGGACCCGAGTGGCGTATTTTCCGTATGTCACCTTTGTGAGTGTCGTATCATTCAATGATGTCACGATTCCCGCCCTTTGTTCCCGCCTTTTTTTATAAAGCCCAGCCGTATTTGTAAAACTTGACTACCGGAATCGGAACTATTCCATATTTAGTCTCCATATAACAAAAAGAACATTACACGTTGGCTCGAAGATATGAATTTTATGTTCTTGCCACTCGAACGTAAAATTCATATCTTCTCGCCACCGTGTAATATCCTCTATATATCTGGTCCTCAAGCTGATAACGATCATAAATATGTCTGTACAAGAGTAGGTGCTTTTCCATCCAGATAAAACCAAGCGAAAGTTTCGTTGCTATCCATTTTTAATCCGGCAGACATTAATGTATTATCGCCTCCTGGCTTTTCTTGACAAAAATGGCATCCTACTTAAATCGCAATCACGGTTTCCTTGAACAGCACTTAACACAACATGCCATTGTGGACATTCTTAGTATGATACAAAATAACAGGGAGCGAAAATTGCTCACTTGTTGCGTCTACTTAGATTTAAAAAGGCTTTGATACTGTAAACCATTCAATTGTGCTTCACAAACTTAATCACTGTGTCATCAGGAGTATTGTCAATGAATCACCGGTTTTCTTCTTATCTTCATGGTAGCTCTCAGGTAAGACAGCTAACTATAGTGGATTCCAATTAATTATCACTCGATAGCAAGATTTACTGCGAAAGTCCTGAAGGTTCTGTGCTGGGTCCATTACATTATTTTTTTCTCATATTCACAAGTCTTCGTCAAAATTATCCTTTTTTCTCATTGCTGAAGACTTTTAACTTACTCGGTATGTCAATAAAAGCCTAGGATCTCTTGAGGAAACAGTCAACAGCGAACTCAGCTTAAAGTGTCAGATTGGCTCAACACAAACAAGCTCACGCTGAATGTTAAAAAGTCAAAATGTGTAATTTTCTGCAGGTATGATCAAACGTAAGATGGACTACCCAGTCAAGGTGTCGAAATGATGGATAATAATACCCACCTTCCCACCCCCTCGATTAAGTATCTAAGTTAAGGCAAAGCTTTGATTTGCCTTCCCGATCTGATTATAGGAAAGCCCTTAAACTCTTCTTTGTCATTCGCCACATCATAACTTGTAACTCTCGGTCACTTTCAGATGCACCAACCTGTACATGTTCACGTCTCACTCCTCTGCGTTCTATGACCAAATTCCCGAATCCGGTATGCCTTTCCAGTCAGCCAATTTTATGACACCTTTGCCATTAGAGAGACGATGTCTGCAGAAAGAGAACTTATCATGAAACGGAGTGTATGAAAAACTTCATACAGACCTGCGAGACAGCGAAATATCAGAGGACAAGGCCGAGTGAGGAGCTTCCATCAGCTGCATATCGTGCACTTTCTAAACCTCTAGCATCGTGCGCATTACCTTAACCGTTGAGTCAGTATTTACAAAGAGTTTTCAACTCCGCTCCCGAAAGCATTGAAGCATTAAGTTGTTTAACTAGAGGCAACTAAAGCTCGGTAAATTGTAAGGCTAAATACCCTTAATGGATCCATAACCATACCTTTTTTCCCTTTCTGAATACGTGCCCTTTAGCAACAAAATTTTCCGTCCTTTAAATGCAATGCGATGAACAAGAGGTTTGCGTAGAAAACATGCTTTCATTCACATGTCTTCATCTTCACCAAATCGTTTCGATCCTTTATCTCATCTGGATATAAACGGCAAGGTGCCTTAGAGAGAATTTACAAGTGCTGAGCAACCACCTGACTGTTAGTCGGTCCAGAACTTGTAAACTTCTGGTTCTTCTGACATGTCCCGGTCACCCAAAGGAGAAGGACCTTTGTTTGGAGCATGCAATGAAATCGCCTGGACCTGGGATGAAAATACGCATCTTATATTGACGATTTTTCTGTTAAGAGGCTTTTCAGAAAAGGAGGCGTTCTTGTGAGGCTGAGCTATTTGCTCACCATATTAGAACTGAGATCAAATGTTTGAAACGTTTTCCCATGCCTAAATTAACTTATTGCCAGACTGAATGACACCTTTGTAGGGCATCCGATAAAAGGAAGATTGCTAGCAAACAGGTCTCTTTTCTTTTTCGTTTCGCTGGGCTGACGAGTACGGGAAAAGACACCTCTGCCATTGGTCAAAACTGTCTTGAACATGTGCCGCGGTTACTTAGCGACCGAATAATCACGTGATACTTCATGTTGCGTGGGCTCACTTAACAACAGCGGAATTACTGTAAAGGAATGCGCGGGACACAGCGGGCTCAAGTCACAATCAACAAACAGATCATGGGGCATGTGGTTTATTAAAAGTTAAAAAGCGCCGTCCAAGGTTGTGGGCGGCGGCTGGATCAAAGTGAGTTTCGACCAATGGCATAGGTCTCTTTTCTGTGCTCTTCAACCCAGCGAACGCAAAAAGAAGAGACCTCTATTCACTACTTGCACAAATCTCATAAGACACCCCTTTAACCCCCCCCCCCTCCCCCCTCAAAAAAACATTTGCATAGGCATTGTTTTTGATTTCCCTGAGGACATTTCCATGTCCCAGGAGAACTTGCAAACAATGATTATGCAATTTTTTTTTTTTGGTGGGGAGGGGGGGTGGGGTTAAAAGAGGTTTATTATGGGATTGTGTAAGTAGTGAATTAGCAGGGAATCTAAAAGCGAGATAAATTTCCCAAAAATATGCAAATAAAGAGTTTTGAAGCAAGCACGTTGGATCAGGGGCTTGATCTGATCGGCGTAATTACAAGTTGAAAAACTAAATATTTTGAGCAAGAGCAGATACAACGTAGATTTGATTTTACGTTGTATCGGCTCTAGCTCAAAATATTTAGTTTCGCAAATAAAGAGCTAGGGCTTAACTCCCTAGAGGAAAACAGGGCCGGATCCAGAATTTTTCATAGGAGGGGGTGAACCACTAAAGGATGGGATAGCCGACTGGTGACGTTTTTTGTTGCAGAATATCAGTTGTATTAGAAATCCTCAGGCCATCGCGGGGGTGGAGGGGGGGGGGGGTGCGCAGCGCCTGCATTCTCCCCCTAGATCCGCCAAAGGGGAAGATAGAAATTGCAGGAGATCGCAATAATTAAGAAGAAAATTAAGAAAGACTTAGCCTTAGCTTTATAAGAAGATATAATTTACACAAATCGCTGTAACAGCCATTAGATTGTTCGCTTTTTCTTGGCTCAACAGGATAACACATTATTAATTGTAATAGTATTGAATCGATATTGAATGAAATGAAATGATAGACGTTAATTTGAAGTGTGGGTTAGAGACGAATGAGACAACTGAGTGATCCTCGCACTTAGCCAGACAATTTAAGCTATTGTCGCTTTAACAACACCAGAAAATTTCAGGTGGCTCCAACGGGGTTTGAACCGACCCAGATGCCGGTGTCCTCGAGAATTTGGTACCCCCGGTACAAATCCGCTTGCGGGTTTAGTCCCCCTTCGCGCTTTTGGACCCCCATTACAGCTTATTTGACTGTCTATCGAAGTAGAGTTAGATTTTGTATTGTCAAAACTGACCGATACCATAAAGGATAAATCTTCCAGAAAAAGACTTAGATGAGTTAATTTTTCAGTAACTGAGGTTCTTAAAGCATTCGCGGCGGCATTTCGTGAAGTAGATGTGAATTTTAACCTTTCTCACAGAAGCTTATTGAATCATGCACTACGAAGTCATTGAATTGTCGTGTTTATTTTTTAATAAGGAGAAAAAGCAAAGTCAGACTTGAGTTTCAGCAAAAGTTTTAGTAATAGTTTGAAAGGGCGTACCCTGGTCTCAGAGGTTTTTCCTGAGCCGCTAGAGAGCGACCAAGCGGTGAAGACGAGTCGCGAAGCGGCGATAAGGAATATACGTGGTGTATTTTGTCATTTAGTGGTTATCTATTGCTTAAAATTATCTAAACATGGTGAAACCTTCAGGGTTAGGCTAGGGTAATTGTATAATTACTGAGCCAAGTACCTACCGGCGAGAAGACAAAAACCTCTGGTTACCTAGGACTTGAATCTCACTCTCATGCAGACGCCAAGGTCAGGATCTGACCCTCAGGCTCGGATTGGTTAATATTTTTACAAACACTCAAATCAATATACAAAAATTTGGTTTTATCAACGGAGTTGATAATGTAAATTGGCCACCGTACAGAGATTCTAAAAGCTGACGTTTCGAGCGTTAGCCCTTCGTCAGAGCGAATCCAATCCTCTGACGAAGGGCTAACGCTCGAAACGTCAGCTTTTAGAATCTCTGTACGGTGGCCAATTTACATTATCAACTCCGTTGATAAAACAAAATTTTTGTATACTACTTCCCCACCGACGCATCACCACAGTTTCTTTAGAAACTACGCCTTCACTCAAATCAATATGATTGGTTCGTTTTGGTAATACCGAGGGGACGCGTGATTGCTAAGTTTGGTCCCTTTTGATGCGTTTTACAGCTGGCGTCTGCATGAAAGTGAGATTCAAGTCCAAGGTAATTAGAGGTTTTTCTCTTCTCGCCGCTTCGCGACTCGTCTTCACCGCTTCGCGGCTCTCTCGCTGCTCAAGAAAAACTTCTGGGATCAGGGTAGAATGGGCGGCGCTTTCACAAAGGAGGTGCCACTTTTTGGAGTAACACCAACTTGGTTGGAAAACGCACTGATAGAAGTTTACTTGAATACAAGGCTTCAGAAGATTTTTCCCTTTTTTATGACCAAACTTTTCCGGTCATGAATTCTTGTATTAATTTTCAAGAAAGAGAAAGATGAGGAAAAGACTAGAAACAATTTACAAAGGAACTTTTATTATCCTAGTCAAAAGAACGCTTATTTTCAGGGGGTGGGGGGGGGGGGGGTTCAAAATGCGCGAAAGGAAGTCCATATCCACTAGCGGATCTGGACCCGGGGGTCCATATCCACTGTGATCCCGGTCCAGATCCGCTGTGACACCGGTGCAATTCTCTACCAAATGAGCTATGAAGAGCAGTCCAGTAATGACAGTAAATACGGTCCACGTTGACGTCATACCAGCAGCAGTATCAACAATTCTGAATCAACTACGGTGTATCAAAAGAATCGTTATTTGATAAAAGCTCTCGTGCCAGATCGTCATGGTCTTTTATTGGGCCAGGTTACCTTTTCTGAGCAATGGCTTCCACGTCGGCAAAGTTCAAGTGTGGCTGAAAATGTTTTCACGGTAGTTTGTTTGTTTTTAAGTGCGATGAAATTATTGAGGCGAAGAAAAACAATTTTAGTCATTCTTGTAGCAATATGGATTGGAGGAATGGTATATTTTCTAATTCCTTTGAGGGAAACAAGAGATGAATCACTACAGAACGTGGACATCGATAACTTTTTGCAAGGGGATGAGCTTGGTGGTGAAAGGAAATTTCGAGATCGAGACAATAATGAGCACAATGGAAACTTAAATGACGACACTTATGCAGACAATGTAAGTAAGTCGGGAAGTCAGAACAATGAATCACTCTCTAGGAATATAAAATATCCGGAAAGATTTGAAACTGCAAATTGGTGTCGGTTAATATTAAGCTTACAGTACATGTAAGATTTTTACAACTGCATACATCATCAGTACCCAAGCCTAAAATTCATCCAGTAATGAAAACGTTACACATATTATACTTTATCATTTATCATTTATTGTACTATATGCTGACCTGGAATGATGCCACTGTGGGGGCAATAAAAATCGACATAAGCTCACCTTTTAACAGAGTACTATCCAATGAAGACCCACAGTAATTAAGTGTGGCTTATTGTTTATTAGATGTTATTCCCCTCAGAGTGTCATCTAACAGCAAACCCACTAACCTTCACAAAAGTGATGAATGTTCTCATTCAGGGAATGAGTTGCTTCAGAGATGAGTTCATTTTAAGCCCTTGTACTTTCACGGTTATTATTAATTTTTATATTTATATATATATATATGAGCAGGGATGGCATAGTGGTGAGAGCACTTGCCTCCCACCAATTTGGTATAGGTTCGATTACCACACTTGGGGTAATATATATACAATGTATATATACATATATAAGTGCGAACAAGTCTTTTGCTATCGTTCACTTTTTTGTGGTTGTTCAACCTTCACAGGAAAATGTCCAGAGAGAAAAAAAGATTACAGAAGAAAATGACCACCGAAGAATAAAGGACTTTGATGTTGAAAGCTACTTAGCTGCGACACGTTTAAAGAAAGGTGATGATGCTTATTCCAGTAATGCATACAATCAGGAAGCAAGTGATAAAGCAGCATTTGACCGAGATGTTCCTGATGTCAGGTCTTCAGAGTAAG
>NC_090880.1:14517742-14527742 GCF_036669935.1 Montipora foliosa
AGATATGTGTTAACGCTATTGGAGGACCTTTTCGTTGATTCAGCGGCCAAAGTTGGTCCTATGTTTACAAAAAAATCATTAAATGACTCGGAAATATCTTTATCGTCAGAAACAATTTTATCGTTAACAAGGATATCATTGACAGGGGAAGATTTTTTACCTTTGCCTGTAAGTGAATTTATTAATTTCCAGCCCGCCTTAGGGTCAGTGGCCTTGGACGCATCAATTTTCAGGCGAAAGTAGTCAGATTTCGCTTTACGCATCATAGAATTTACCTTATTCCTGGCAGATTGATAAAGTATCCAGTTGTTGTGCGAGCCGTATTTAATAGCATGTTTTTTATGGTAATCTCGTTCCTTCATCATTTTCTTTATGTCAAACGTGAGCCATGGTACTGATGATTGTCTCACACGCATATGTCTGATAGGGGCATGGTGATCTAAAATTGCATTAAAAACACTGCTGTGTTTATGTACAGTCCAAAGGATTCCAGTTGCTATCAAGATTGTGAGGGAGAGGGGGGCGGGGGGTTTCTGCAAATGACAATGAGAGCTTGAATAAGGTTATGGAGACTGCTTATAGATGTACACTGTCTGAGCCATTTTGTGTTCTGTCCGGTAACTAATTTTGGCCAGGATTGTAGGTCAGTTTGGGGCAGGTACAAAACACAGATCACAGGTTATTGTTTTACCAATATGGAAAGTACCTTTAAACATTCATTAAAGCTACATTGTAACCTTAGGCCTAAACAAAAGTTTTTAGGCCTAATGTTACATGTACACAGTAGCATTTGTAAACGGTAAGGGTTGTTTCTGTATTGGTAAAACAATGACCTTTGACCTGTGTTTTGTACCTGGCCTAAATTGACCTAGGTTGAAACAAGTTGACCTTCGTTGCAACAAAATGACCTAGTTTGGTTGCAAATTAACCTAAGGAACAAAATGACTTGCAACATATATATTGACTAGTTGTTCTATAACAGTGCGACACACCTTACCGTGGCCATCTAACAAAGTTTTTTACTAACTGTCCGCCAATCAGGATGTGTAAATTTGATTGATAGTCATGCCTCCTTGGAAAGTTCGCACAGTTGTAAGTTGAATACCGTTGCATGGGTTGTTGAGTTGACGTGTTTACACGTAAATTGTCAAATGTGACAGTTTGTTGGGTGGCCACGTAAGGCACGTTGCACAGTAAGATTTTGGCAGCCTATATGTAAAATTTATGTACTTCGTTTACTACTTCCTTAATGGGTCCTACAGTGCATCACAACAAATCTTTATGGTTTTCATCAGCGATGAAAGCACAAGTGCAAGCGTAAGAGCGCTTATTTCACAGCGAAAATGGGTTGTTGCAAGCAGAAGAAAAAAGGATTAAAAATTTTCCTTTTTCTTGTGCTTGCGCTTATGCTTGCATTTGCTTGCGTCGTGTGAAAACAAAACACAGCACAGTCTGACCAGTTAAAGCTCTCATTCCAGATTCCCCGCGTCTGTGCTTTCAAACAAAATGGCAGATTTTGTGGTTAATTTTGATGCTTATGTCGAAGTTCATTTTTTCTAGCATAAGGTACTTAAACATGTATACATGTAGGCTTAAGAATTCTGATTGGCTGTTGTAAGTAAGCTGAAAAGTTGAACTGGGACTACTCAAAACAACTTCAGATAGTGCTTAGAATACATGACATTAGAAGACTTGAAATCAAGAACTTGGGACTGCAATTTGGGAACCCCAAGCACTCCACCACATTACCTCCCCATACGTTTTAGGCATGTCCATGTAGCCTAATATACATTCCACTATCTTTTCTGATTTTAGTTCCCTAAACAGAAGTCCCCCCAACTTGTTGAAAGAGATAATTCTAGTGGATGATTTTAGCAATAACCGTAAGTCTTAGCCTGAATCATAATAATTACTTGTAATATGCCATTAAAGCACAAAATAAATGTGAATTTTAATTCAGTAGTTTAACAGTTTTTTAGCAAAAATCAAGTAGGCTCAATGGAATAAAACAGTTTACATGTATGTGCATTGTACATGCAATATGTTGTCTTGCAACGATTTTGGCCATTGCAGGGTGTTGCACTGTGAAATGTTTTGTGCAACTTGTCCCGCCTCAATGTTGCCAAAACATTGCAAGACAAGTTGTACAAAACACTTCACAGTTTAACAGCACCTTTAGGATGTTGTAGTTAAAACTTTCCTTGGTTAAGAATTTTTCGAACTAGTTTGTTTTTAAGAATTTTTGTGTGTAGCATTCATGACTCATTTTAGGGAGTCAGCATAATTATATCGGTGTGCATGTAGTGACAGATCATTGACTATTTTAATGAGATTTTAATAACATGTCTATAAATTCATGTTTGTCATGTTAGCTGATGATGGCAGGTTATTAGCCCAGCTTCCTAAGGTGAAAATTCTTAGAAATGACAAAAGACAAGGTAAGAAAGGTTTGCTACTGTAATTTCTTTAGCTTGCTTAATGCATTAACCAGCTTATAAAAAAAATGTGTTTGTATCATCTGACTTGTGGTCATAGGTGGAATTAGGTTGTAGATTACATTAATTATAATTATTTATTTATTTATTTATTTATTTATGCAGTGGCCAGGCTTTTTGGATTAAATTCACTGTAGTTTCTACAATGTACCTTTTCAGCCATGAAAATGTCCCTGGAAAAAAACATGCATTTAGGGACTGGGCAAGAAAGAATGACTGGGTTTGGATGGTGTTACAATGTATATATACATGTGCCTGCTCATGTGCTGCACGTTGGAGACATTAGCACCCCCACTTACAGTAGTACACACTCACTCACTCACTCAGCCGACTGCGGTGCAGTCGGCTACGAGCTTTCCCCAGTTTGTCCTGTCTAGAGCCATCAGCCGGATCTCTTCCGGTGTCAGGGGGTTATCTTGACACATCACCCTGGCGATGTACTGATGGAAAAGGGTCTTGGGACGTCCTACTTTCCTTTTACCGTGCCGTGGGTGGTATAGGGCATACTTATTGGCAAGCTCGTCCTCTGGCTTCCTCAAGATGTGTCCAAGGAAGCGGAGCTGCCATTGATGGATTAGCTGGACAAGTTTCTCCTGTTGGACTTGCCTGAGGATTAAATTCACTGTAGTTTCTACAATGTACTTTTGCAGCCACTTGGGCTGAATAGCAGGCATGTTTTGGTTTACTGTATAAACATGTGTATGAATCACTTTTTGAATTACCTGCTATTATCATAAGTGACAAGAGTAGAGAGCCATTATTTTATAACCATTGTCCATTTTTGTGTGTGTCCCAAACCTCTGCCAATGCTAGGTACATGTACTTCCAGTTGTTCAAATGCCGGATACATAATTACATGTATACATGTTTGTGCAATTAAGGCACATAAAATGTTGGTGCCAGTGGCCAATGGGCTTGTACTCAACTTTACTTACATATGCTTATTTAGAAGTATGTTTATCCATGGTCACATGAGCAATTATTTTACAATTAGATCCATAGCCCGCAAGGGCTATGGGTCAATAGCCTATCTGGCGAAGCCAGAAACCCATAAGGGTTGAAATGTGTAACGAGCGTTCACAGCTTCCGAATATTCAGTGCGAACTGATTGGTTGAATGTTTCAGTGCTAAGTACCATATTTGGAAACCCCTCACTCTTGTTGTTCCAAATATGGTACTTAGCAAATTGAATATTCAGAAGCTTGTTTCCCAGCACACAAGGGACCGTTACACGTTTCAACCCTTATGGGTTTCTGGCGAAGCCGAATGGGCTATTGACCCATGGCCCTTGAGTGCGAAGGGTCTAATTGTTTTAGTATCACCCAACTAGTCGGACAGAAAAGGCAATATTAAATTTAACAAATGCAAGTTGAAGAAATATTTATTTGGGAATAAAACGAAAGAAGGCATCACGCTTTTCGCTACTTGAGGACTATTACTAATAGTCCTCTAGTAGCGTAGTCAATTAAAATGCAGGATTTGCATTAGTCCACTAGTTGAGTGATACTAAATAGAGGATATTACCGGTACATGGCCGCACGGAGATATGAAATTTCTCTTTTGAGCAGTGCAGTGAAAAATATTTCACAAGTGAGTGCAGTGAGCGAGTGAAATATTTTTCAACACAAGAAGAGAAATTTCGTATCTTGAAGCAGCCATGTAATATTCTATGTATTATGTAAACACCACTGAAATACTAAATCATTCCACGAAAGGCACCAGAAGGTGCGATTTTCACATGTGAAAAAAATAACATGTTATCTTCTTTTATGAAGAAAAGCTCACTTTGTATTTCATTGGTGTTTATATAATAAACTAAAATCTTTGCACAGTCTGATTGAAACTGTGAGATATTGAATTATCCACTGGATAAGCTTATCCAGCCTTTGGACATCTGATGCCTGCCCCACAGGCTATAAGCGCTCTGCAATATTGCTTTTGTTAACTCACAGTACATTTTATGTATTATCATTATTTCAATTACATTAAGCAATGGAAAAATTAGCAAAGTTTATAATATATATACAGAAATATTTGACCTGCTTTGCAGGATTGATGCGCTCTCGAGTACGTGGTGCTGATGAAGCCCAAGGAGAAGTGCTTACTTTTTTAGATAGTCATTGTGAGTGTAATAAGAACTGGCTGGAGCCACTCCTAAAGAGGATCAAGGAGGTACAAAAAGTTATGGTCTTCTGGATAGCAGGCCAGGCTCATTTTCAATGTCGTGATTGAATTCCCCTGTTCCAAGCTCTTCATTTTGGCTGTTATTGATAATAGTTCTTATAATAATGTACGTGTTGCAGGTCATTTTGTTCCTTACACAATGTAGGTAAATTCATTTCCAAACCAGGTCATTTTGTTTCAACCTACATGTACATGTAGGTCAACTTGTTTCAACCTTGATCAAGTTGTCTCAATTTGAGGCAGGCACAAAACACAGGTCACAGGTCACTGTTTTACCAATTGATACAGAAACAACAACTTTTATTTAGGCCTAATTAAGCCTAAGGTTTGAAATTAAAAGCAAAGCCAAAATTATGGGAATAGTTTTCACTAAATTAGTGACACATTTGTCCATGTTAAAAATACATGCATTATTTATTGTTACATGTAGGTTATTCAATGAGTTCTGTGAATTAATGTAATTCATAATCCGCTGCTAGGAATGCTGAAATTTCTTCTTTATGCAAAAAAGACTATGCTTTTTTGCCCTAGACACCTACATGTACATGTACAAAGTGATTTGCAGGGCTTAGGGCACTTTCCTTTTGTCAGAATGGGCCGGCCAAAGAAAATGCAACAATTTGAAGGAACACTTGCATGATAATCCCTCGCATTCTCCTAGAGGAGTATAATTATCATCCTCAAAATGTGTTAATTGAAGGTGTTGAAGAGTTAGTCCTCCCAAATGCCCAGTCTGGCCAGTCAGTACTGTCTAATGGAAAGAGTCCTTATTGAAAACCAGCTCAATGAGTTGGTGAGCAAGAAGCATTCAAAGAAGACAAAAGATGTCACAAACTGTCTCAAGATGTTTTGGTTATGTTATAAAACAAATAGTAATGAGTTGTGCATGTACTATCAAGATTTACATGTAAATTCACTGTGGAGGTTTTTCTAAGTACTCAGGAAGCTAGAGTCTGCCTCTTGTGACTCTTATGCTTCTAATGTGCTCAGCAACCTTCCGCATGCAATCATACAGTAACTTGACAGCACGTACATGCTGAACCGTTTTAATACTGTTTGTTAACTTCGTTATAGAAATGAATTGAAGAAAATTACCCCTTTGATTCTCATCTTACCCAAGATGGCCAGCTGCTGAAAGGTTGTCTTAAGTTCTAATTATGATATTTTTATTGCATTCTTTAAGCAACGAAATATGATAGTAAGTCCTATCATTGATGTTATTAGTATGGACACCTTTGATTACATGGGATCATCATCAGATCTAAGAGGAGGTAAACTTACTTTACTTGATTTTTAAAATTACATTGTTATATAGCTGGAGTTTTTCCCGCTACAGCACGCCCATTCATTGGCTAGTTGATGGTCACATGACATTTCACAATGAAACTGTTTACCGCCAAATGCCATGAGCGGGCAACAGTGCGAAAACTATGACGTCAAAGGGGGAACAGTTCACTGTTACCCGCGAAATGTTGACCGCTGTTGCACGTGATCAGAGCGTGCAGTTGAAGGTGGCCTGATGTTGTCGCTGGAATCTGAGCGCTTTTTTCAAAATGTTTGACCCATTTGTTTTGCAACATAACAAATCACTTAATGACTGGTCCCTCGGGGAAACAGTTCATTTTGTTTCCCTCGAATCTCATTGTTTCTCTTGGCTGCGCCTCGGGGAAACATTGAGATTCTCGGGAAACAAAATGAACTGTTTCCCTCGGGACCAGTCATTAAGTGTTTATTATTAAATCTTCCAGACCACTGCATACAAAGCATACAAAGTTCGAGCATTGTAGGATAAAATGCAAGTGGTTTCTGTCTCTTTATAGGATTTGGATGGAACTTGAATTTCAAGTGGGATTACTTACCATCAAATGTCCTCGCAGAACGTGCTGGGCGACCCACTGATCCCATTAGGTACATATACATTGTAAACATGATGCTGTTTGTCTCCCATTATGCATGACTTTGCATGATCTACTGTACCATTAATTTTTTATTATAATAATTAAAACTCTTTGTCATCCTTGTAGATCAATACTAACTTGTAGCTTGTTTTAGTGCAGTAATTAATTTTATCCAATCTTGAAATCGTTTCCATTTTATGTGAACAGCATGTGTTCTTCAACATGTCAGAGAATTTAATCTAGATTGCAGTATTGCATATTTTTTACCGTATTAGAGTTAAACTGCATGTAGTACAATTAAAAAGCTAAAAAAGCTGACTACATTTGAAAGCCATGATTGTTTTCCTTCGTTTTTTTTTAGCTAACCTGTACCTCTAGTGTTTAAAGTAACCTAATGGTGTTGAAGCTCATTACATTGTTACTAGTTAAAACTTTGTACTCACCATCAAGTTGTGTCCATGTATGATGTTTAGAACTCCTGTTATTGCTGGGGGATTATTCTCCATTGACAAGAAATGGTTTGAAAGAATAGGCAAATATGACATGGATATGGACATCTGGGGAGGCGAAAATTTGGGTATGATTTATTCCTCTAAACAGGCTGAATGCTACAGTACATGCTAATACATTGTACATATTATTCACTTGGCAATTGAAACTTACCGGTACATGTATGTACATGTAAATTGTAACTATGAGCCAAAAAGCTGGTACAGTGCATGATTGATATTGAGCACATATGTGTAACTGTCATACAAGTGTAACATGCAGCCCTAGAAAATGGTTCCACTTGAGGACTGATTTTTAGAAATGCTTGGGAATGAAGATTTCTTATTTACTATTATTATTATTATTGAGGGATTACAGGGGACACAGAAAGGGAGGATTGGGGGGTAGGGGATAGGGGATAGCCCCCTACTTTTTTTACGGTGTTGATTTCTCCTAAACCTCCTCGCCCTCCCCTCACACTTCCATGACCCACACCAAAGCCTAGCCCCTCGTACTCCACAGCCCCTGGATTACCAATCTGTAGTTACAAGTGTAGTTACTGTAATAATACATGTAATTTGTGTTCATTAATTTTAGGACAAGGGAGTAATGATTAATTTTATGTGATGGCAATTTGACCAAGACAGGCCCAAGCCTGTTAACTCTCTCAATCCATCTTAAGAGTGCAGGGATGGCGCAGTGGTGAGAGCACTCACTTCCCACCAATGTGGCTCGGGTTCAATTCCCAGACTTGGTGGCATAAATTATGTGGGTTGAGTTTGTTGGTTCTCTACTCTGCACCGAGAGGTTTTTTATCTGGGTCCTTCTGTTTTTCCCCTTTGCTCAAAAACCAAATTTTGATTTGATTTGTGTTGATTTGTTAATTTCAATTTACATTGTCCCCAATTAGTGTTCTAGTGCTGGAAGATTGGACACTTAAATAAAGTTCCTTTCCTTTCCTAATGTTTTGTTTCGGTTTTTTTTTTCGGTCTTAGTTTAACATAATGTTACTCATTAATTACATCAATAGTCTACTGGAGAACCCTGACGATGCTAATACAATGTAATAATAATTAATATTGTCAGTTCAAATTTGTTTACAAGTCTTGTTATTAAATAATATGAATTGATGGAATGTTTGTGGGAATGTTTGTGCATCAAGGGTTGGAACCTTAGGGTCATGGCTAGCGACATGTAAATTAAATTTAGAGAATTATTTTTTGCTCTGTGTATTGTTTCTTGAACTTAATGGATGGCTGAGAGTTGTGACCTTAGAACATTAATTTTGCTTTAGTTGTAATCTACTTGCACTTCAATCTTTCGTCCACAACCCACACTTCAAATACACTTTTCTTTCATATATTGTGGTAATGATGCATGAATTTTAATTAATAATGAGTAATGTTAAAAACGTTGCACATGGAATTGCACAATTCTCTTTACTTGACTTGAACTTTATCAACTCTGGTTGACAGAAATCTCCTTCAGAGCATGGCAGTGCGGAGGCAGCATGGAAATCATTCCTTGTTCCAGAGTTGGTCATGTTTTTAGAAACAGACATCCGTATAACTTCCCAGGGGGCAGCATGAATGTCTTCCAAAAGTAAGCACTGGTAACTCATTTTAGAAACTCATTTGTGTCTCTATTGTACCTGTATAAGATCAATCCTAAGTTACGCTGCACCAGTATTTCATTATGCTCTTCCGATGTATTTAAAGAATGATACACTGTAGAGCGTGTACAGAAGAGAGCTTTGGCCATTATTTACCATCTATTGAATACTCTGAGGACCTAAGTAGAGCAGGAATTCCCACAGTATTAAATTACAATCAAACTGTATGTAATAGGCCATTTAATTTTATCATAATGGGGACATAGTTTTTCAGTGAGTGATTAACCCATTGACGCCCAGGGGTTCCCCGTTGATGAGTAAAATCGTCTGGCATTAGACAGAGTGGCCGCTTTTGGCCGGTTTGGACGTCAAAGGGTTAAATGACCAAGAAAATCGCCTTCATAGACTTTTGCCCGCAGCAAACAAACAAACTTATTCGCTTAGCCATAAAAAGAGCTTTGATATAAAGAAATGGAAAACAGACCATTTTACAAATTATACATCGTGCCTGGAAAATAATGTACAGTAGCATAGTTTTAAAATAAAATCCCTTTTTTATGTTGTATATATCAATGTATTTAGAAATAAATTATCAGTAGTGTACGTTTTTAAAACTGTAAATACACAATTCAGCCAATCGGCTGCCAAAGTATCTGTCAATAAACTAGCTATCTATTTATCTCAGTTTATTTATGCATTATAGCAATACCAGATAAAAACAGTACTTTAGGTGAAACTTAGAGGGCTTATTAGAGCGGTTTTCAATTGAGTGTCGAAAGTAATAAGATAATTACTTAGGTTTATCACTCATTGATTGGTTCAAAGTTCTCGCGCCATTTTGTCAACCAATCAGAAGTGAAATCAAAACCAATCATGGCTCGCGCATGCACATTTTTCCGCACTTTGTGTCGGCTACATTTAATTACTTCGAGTTTTGATTAGTTTACCGGATAGTCTTCATCCTTTTTGATTGGCCAAAGTAATTACATGTACTTTGGTTTTGGTTCAATTGAAAATTGCCTTATAAATAATCATTATCTCTTAGATGGGATGCAGCTAGCATATGATTGGACAGTTATTCTATTAAGAGGCTTTATTCTTCAGTTGTTATGCTCTCCTGATCCAAAAAAAAAAAAAAAGACAGATCTGATAACTATCTAACCAACTTTCATTTTTTAGGCCATACTGTATGGGTGCGTTCGATTGACCGTATTCCAGAATGAGAATACATGGAGTGATGATTTAAAATGGCATGTCTGGCGTTTTCAAGCAACAATGATAATAAAGATATGAGCAGGTGTTTGACAATTTTAATCTGAATC
>NC_090880.1:14532742-14535242 GCF_036669935.1 Montipora foliosa
CTTGGTATACCACTAAATTTTATATAATTGTAAAATAATATCATTACTTGTTCTCATTAACAGTTATGGAATTTTGTCAAGAACAAGATGCTAAAACATGATGCAAACTGCCTGGAAACAGCCAGTGAAGAAGATGGAATCCCTGCTTTGCTGGTGAATTGTGATGAAAACAATACAAATCAGGTAACAAATGAATGTTCATATTATGTGATCTTATCATAATGCTGCTTCATACTTAACACGGGAACGCACTACAGAAGGGGTCGCTTCACGCACTGCTTTTGTTCGAATTCATTCAAGCATGACTGATTAATTATACAAGATGGTGATCAACAAACAGCAACACAGAGACTGAAGCCCGAAAAGATATTTCTTGCGCCAAAAAAAAAAAGGGACCGGAGATTCCAAAAAAGAAACGACATACAGTATTTTATGACATATAAAATGACGGTCGGCCATGCTTTTGGAAGGTTCGGATTGTTTCATTCTTTACTGTGTTTTATGAATCCCCTGCCCTAATTCCAGCACACACTTTAGAGTTACGCTCATGTTGATGCGTGGTGATATTGAATCAAACCGTGGTCCCAACAGTAGCAAACAAAACAGGATAAAGGAACAGCGACTCGCAAGACCGATGACCTCTCCACATTTTATGCTAAAGCTCGAAGCATCGTGAACGAAAGAAGAACGCTGGAATTAGAAGCCACCACTTGGAACTACGATATCATTGCCTTCACTGAAACGCATCTATACAACTCATCTTCAGTTCCCACGGCCTGCTCCCGTGTGACCTTGTAGCTCAATCGGTAGAGCAGCGGTGATCTAACCCGAAGGTCGTGGGTTCATTTCCCACCCTGGTCAGAGTTTTTCTCTGTCCTTGTGTGGGCCCATTTCCATTAGTAGGGCCAACGCTCACATGGTTCATATGGGGTAGAAACCTAGCACTTCACATTACACTCTAATCAGTTAAGTCTATACAACTCAATCTTAGACAGTGAACTCTCTACCAGCAATTACCTGGTATCCAGGGGAAATCGGAGAGTAAATGAATGTCATGGAGGAGGCGTATTGATCGATGTGCGGGATCACATCAGAGCTATTCCTCGCGAGACTCCTCGCTGCGATTCTGAATTAATTTTCATCGACCTTTTACTACACTGTAACCGCACAATTACACTTGGAGTGTTTTATCGATCTCCTAATGACGAAACTAAACATTTGGAAGCTCTACAAGCTGCACTTCCAACACATTGGTACTGCCAATGAGTTTATTATAGTAAGAGATTTCAGCCCAATGCGAGAGGAAAACACCTTGTATTTACTGCTCGCATCCACACCGGATTATGTAAAATCTGGTCGTTGGTGAGCCTTTTTCCTACCACAAGGTCATCATGTTTTCAATTTTAGTCTGTCCATTTCAAAGGCGCAAACCTTGCAGGCTAACCTATAACTACTCGCAGCAGATTGGGACTCTCTCCGCAAACAAGCTCTTTTTTGCTGAAGAGAGCAGTCACGAGTAACTTGCCCTTTGCCATACAGTCCTTTAATAATTAAATTAGTATTTACTTATTGGATTTGTGTACATATTTTTCTTATCAGCATTGGGAGTATGACAAGAGTTCAAACAGGATCCGACATGTTGGCTCTGGCAAATGTCTTGATAGCAAAGATCACAAGAAAAAAGGACTTGTTTTAAATGATTGTAGTAATTCTTTCACTCAAGTCTGGCAGTTTGAGGTGATCCTCTAGCATTTTATGTGTACAGTCTAGGAAACCAGGTTTTTAAAATTTTGTATTCAAAATTCACTCTTCTGTAAGGAAGAGGACAATACATGGACTCTAGCCTGGGGGCCGTTTCTCGAAAGTCCCGAAACTTTACGGGCCATTTTCGGGTGTCACAATTCCCTTTGCTCCTCAAGAACGAAGAGGATAAGTCGTCAAACTTCACAGTAATTTTTCTTTTTGTTGCTTGAAAACATGTTAAAAGATCGGCTTTTTAAAACAAGCGGTTGGCAATTTCACAGATGGCTCTTTAAGCCCGAAAAAGGACTTTCGAGAAACGGGCCTCTGTTGCGCTACAGTACACGTATGTGGCACCATGAAATTGGAGCCCATTACTACTGTAAAGTGCTTAAAGGAGTCCTTGCCAGGAGCGTTGTGGCGACTTTTGTATGAGTTTTGGCTAGTTTTCCGAACTGTCTGACTATCTGTAGAAATAATTCATGATAAATTAATGAAAATCAGCCTGTCCCAGCCTTTCCTTTTAAAACTACAGTAACCTGTGATATACTGAATAAGCTGCCTTTTATTGAAAAAGCCCATGGCTTCTGGTTGTGAGAAATTTGCAAAGTCAGTAATTAAGTGTTAGTTAGATATTAAAATATTATTTTTATCCGTTATCATTTTGTGTGATCTAGCATGCAACTGGGGAAACAATAGACCTTTTTCGCTTATACATTTTGTTTTCAACAATGCAAATCATGTGATTGCTCATTAAAAA
>NC_090880.1:14540242-14542742 GCF_036669935.1 Montipora foliosa
AGTTTGATTTTTTTTATCATGATTGTACCACTGCATCTCAGGTTTGCATAACTGTATCTAATTCTCCCAACTCCCCCCTCGTGTTTAGATGAGGCTATGTAAACACAGAAAAAGTCCTCTATTGCTTTTGTAAAATATTTCTCAAATATAATTTGACAAATGAAGGAAAATTCTGTTTTTTTACTTCTTGATTGAAACAGATTTTCTTGATAAATATTCATATTTCCTTCTAGCCAATCAAAATGCGCATCTGACCACACATAACCAGTCAAAATTTGTGTGATGTCACTGCCATGTTTACATACTCTCATCTAAACACAACTTTTGACCAATGAGATTGCACGTACTATCCTACCGGTAATTATTTTATAAAAGCAGATCTTAACAAGTGTTACTGAAATCCAAAAAGAAAATTGGGGGTAACCACACATTTTTCAAAGATAATTAATCAATGATATCTGTAACAAGCTTTAACATACAACGCAATTTATCCAAATTGAAGATAGTAACTCTACTACTGTTACTGTGCCAACATCAACATTGGTCAAGGCATTAAATTTTCTTGTGGGAATAAATACAGTACAGCACAGTACACTCTTCCAAACAATACAGTAGCTAACAATAGCTGCACAGATTAACTCTTTGTGGAGCACTTCACGGATGAAGTAACCCACAATCAGGCGTTCTTTTCCTTAGAGAGAGCGTGAAAAGTACTTTCCGCAGCTTCTATAAAGAAAAGAACACCTGATCGCAGGTTAGAGATGAATGGGTTAATGCACTAGTCATTTGTTTCCCCCACCCCCCGACCCCCGGGGATAGTGGGGACATATGGGGAAATTATTAGGGCAATTACGCAAGATTACGCCACAATTACGCCTCTAGGGGGTAGGGAAATTACAAGATTTTCGTTCCTCTGCCCTACCCCTCTGGGGACATACAGGGGGAAACATCGGGGAATTCTTACCTAGGAGGACTGGGACTGAAAAGAAACGAAGAGCAATGGTAATGAGTATTTTCACACGTGCAAAAAACAAAAGAACAGCAATCATGTCTAAACTTTTTCTTTATTGGTCGCTTATTCCTGTCTTGTTTCTATCCAGTTCTTTTTTTTTTTTTTGTTTTGTTCCTTATATAGTTCATGTGGCACACACAAAGGGCAAAAACTGTATATTGTGGTAATCTCCCTAACATTTCCTTGATGACTCAGAATCTTTTAGGAACAGAGGGGTGGGGGAATTACGTGTGTTTGTCTGCTCTAGTCCCCAGTGGAAATACACCTACTTTACTACCATTCAAATGTAATTTCCCTACCCATCCCCGGGGGTCAAGGGGTGGGGGAAACAAATGACTAGTGCATAACAACACCTCGGTCCACTAAAAAAACTTTAAGCAGGTTGTGGCCCCCACCAAACCTCTTCTCTTTGCCTTAGGAGGTCATCAATTAGGCAACATTTCCTTTGCAAAAGAAGATGTGAGAATGATGAAAATGTAACCAAACTTTGCGTTCAAGTTTAATTTTGCTCTTCATCCACGAACAAAGATCCCTCTTTATCTGCAGAAACCTTGCTTTATTTTCCAACTAGACTCTTTCACCGACTCTTGATCGTATTCATCACTACGTTAGATGGACGCCAGCAAATAGACTCTAGAATGCCAAAAAACGGGAATGAAGAATGATATACATGTACAATTTTGTAGCTGCAGCGTTTCTACAGTTGTTCGTACGGTGAAATTTATCACATTCGTAGCGACCAACGGAAAGCATCACTTCTCAGGATTGAATTCATCTGCGTCTTTTTGTCTCCCATACCACTTGTTTTCTTCTCGCACGAATGACGTTCTCTATTCGTGGATTATTTTTCAAGTAATCCTCAAATTTGTCTAGATGAAACTGTCCATTTTCTCTCAGGAATACTTCCTCATCTCCTGTTCCTGTTGAATTGATGTCCTTCTCGACAACTTCAATTGGCTTGACATCAATAAGGTGTTTAATCGCTTGAAGCTGTCCATTCATCGTAGCCGTATTCTTAACAATCACAGTTTTGTGCAGCTTGTTTAAGCCCAGGAACTTAATCGTTCTTTTTTCCCACCAAGGTTGTCCAATGGGGCTTTTAATCAAAGTTACAGCGTGAAGTTTGTGCACAACAGACCTCACTTTCGACGCCATTTTGAAAAATCGTTATATATTTCATGGTAGTATACCATATAGTGTTCTTGGACAAGACACTCTAATGCTGGGGGTAACCCTACGATGGACTAGCATCCCATACAGTGGGGAGTAGGAATACTCCTAGTCGCTTCATGCTACAGAAACCGGAGATAAGCGCCGGCCTTCCAGGCTCGTAGCAGACTTGACCTATACTAAGCAGAACTTCTTGCAAACTCGTCACGCAATCTTTCCTCCCTTTGCTGAGGAGGAAAGATTGCGTGACGAGTCACAAGAAGGTTTGCGCGGGAGGCTACGGTCCCACACAGGGCGGAAAAAAGACCTACGTATAAG
>NC_090880.1:14560242-14562742 GCF_036669935.1 Montipora foliosa
GTGAAGTTAATAGCAAGAACTTCTAATGGTTTAGTGGCCAGGAGATGTCCCATTGCTGGACGGATGCGGGGAAGAGGTTGCTTAGACAAGGTACAGCGCTCACACTTCTTGATACAGACTTCCACATCATTGTTCATTCGCGGCCAATAACAGCGATCTCTAATAAGGTGTAGGGTACGTTCGAGTCCTTGGTGTCCCATATCGTCATGTAGACTAGTGAGAATCTTCTCCTTTAGGGCCTGGGGAAGGACTAATTGTTTACGCTGTCCACAGCTTGGGTCTTGGAGGGTACGGTACATCACTCCATTCTCTTCTGAAATCTTGTCCCATTGGTTAAGCAGTGTCAAAGTGTCTTTCGTTTCCCGTCTTCTTTCTTGAGGGGTAGGTTTCTGATTTCTTGACCAGTGCAAGTGAAAACGTGTAATGGTGGGATCTCTCATCTGCATTTCTCTTACGTCAGGCAGGCTGTGGGTAGGCAGGGTGGTGTGAGTTGTCTTCTGAGTATCCCTGGTAGGTGGGTCTTCTTCTGTGCTACTGATAATCATTTCTCTCAATTCAAGTGGTACTTGGGTGGGTTGCGTGATACTTGTCTCATTCATCTGCACTTCTGCTATGTCATTGATGGGTGTATTTTCTGATTCTCTAAGGCTGTGCGTTGCTCTTGAAAGTGCATCTGCATTTCCATTTGTTCTTCCAGGGAGATACTTGATTGTAAACTTGAACAATGCCAGTTCTGCTGCGCATCTTTGTTCGACTGCTCCCAGCTTCGCTGTTTGAAGGTGGCTCAGTGGGTTGTTGTCTGTGTAGATCACGAATTCAGATCCTAATAACTTCTCTGCGACGGCCCATTTTAGTGCTAGCAACTCCAATTTGCAAGAACTGTAATTCTGCATGTTCTTCTCAGGTGGTCGTAAGCGGTGGCTGGCATACGCTATCACTCGGCGCTTGCCATCTTGTTCTTGTGACAACACGGCACCCAATCCATCATGGCTGGCATCTGTCTCAACAACGAAAGGTTTGGTGTAATCTGCATATCCTAGAACTGGTGCAGTAGTAAGTTTCCTGCGTTGGGTGTCGAAGGCTTGCTGACATTCAATGTTCCACTTTGCTGTGAATGGCTTGGAGAGTTTCTTGATAGTCTTTAATTCATGGAGGGATTCGTTCACCAAGTGGTGTAGGGGTCCCGCTATCTTTGCAAAGCTGTCAATGAATCTGCGATAGTAACTCGCAAAACCAAGGAAAGTTCTGAGTTCTTTCACTGTGGTTGGAACTGGCTAGTCTTTTACAACCGCGACTTTCTGGGGTTCTGGGGAAATGCCGTCGCCTGAGACTTCATGTCCAAGGTAGGTCACTTTTCTCTTGAGGAAGTTGCACTTCTCTAGTTTCAACTTCAAACCGTGTTTTCGCAGACGGTTTAGAACCATTTCGAGTCTGTTGAGGTGTTCTTCAAATGTTTGTGAGTAAATCAGGATGTCATCAAGGTACACAAGTAGAATTTGGAAAATTTGTTCATTTAAGCAGGCCTGCATAAGTCTGGCGAAGCTGGCTGGTGCGTTGCAGAGACCAAAGGGCATCCGATTGTATTCGAACAGACCAAAGGGGGTGATGAATGCTGTTTTTGCTTTGTCTTCTTCCTCTACAGCAACTTGGTTGAAACCACTTGCTAAGTCAAGGGTGGAAAACCAGCTTGCTCCCTGTAATGCATCGAAGGATTCTTGTATTCGCAGAAGCGGATAAGCATCTTCTACGGTCTTTGCGTTAAGTCTGCGGTAATCAATACACATGCGGAGGCTTCCATTCTTCTTTTGCACTAGTACGATCGGTGACGAGTAGGGGCTATGACTCTCGCGGATCCCTTGTTCAAGGAGCTTCTGGATATGTTCCTTGGCCTCTGGGTATTGGCTAGGGGGTATCCTCCGGAAAGGCTGATTTACGGGAATATCATCCGTGGTGAATATTTTGTGCTTTACAGTCTCGGTGTATCCCAGTTCATCATCATCACTTACGAACATGTCTTTGTACTTGACCAGAAGTTCATCCAGTTGGGCTTGTTGTTCTGGGGTACTGTCACTAGAAGGGGTAGGGCTTGACAGGGGAGGAGACTTTAGGGACTGTTTGTGCTTTGGGGTTTCTTCATCTTTATGGTGAACAACTACTTCATGGACGGAGACTTGCGTGAAGTCGAAGTCCCGGTAGTCTTCCTGGACACCAGAAATTGCATGCATAGTGCCAATTCGCTCTCGTGGGCCAAGCCAGACATCTTCTTGTCCCACATTGGCCACTTTCACTTTTGCATGTTTTCCATGAACAGAGGTGAGAGTACTTGCAATGATTAGACCATGGTGAGTTCGATCCCTCAGGGGCTCAACAAGATTACAACTTTCCTCTCCAGGCAGCAAACCTTGATAGCCAGTGGCATCCACAGTAGTAATCGATCCAGCTGGTATCCTGATATTGTCCCTGCCTGCTATCCTTGCAAGTCCCCTCACCGACGTTGCGG
>NC_090880.1:14567742-14587742 GCF_036669935.1 Montipora foliosa
CTGAATCTTGAACTTGAAGTTTGCCAATTTTGACGACTTGTCACCTTTTCAGCCAAGGGTGATGGACTAAACAATGACCCCCAGTCCATGGACTACCCTAAAATGGACTAACTCTCAAAAATACCATTTCGAATGAGTGCTATTGAAAGAACTGAATTGACTGCAATACTTACATTGCACATACCTTGATAATTTTCATCCATACTGCCATGGTTTTTCACTTCACTTACTGTACATGAAGTAATCAGCCATCACAACACTAATCGAAAGCTAACCTTTTTAAAATGGGTGCTTAGACTTAAATAATGTTGAACAATGCTGTTTAAAATGGGTGTTGAGGCTTAAGTAAGCACTATTTGAAAAATAGTATTTTTATGGTAGTCCATTAGGGTAGTCCATCGGGGTAGTCCATGGACTGGGGGTCAATGTTTTGTCCACCACCTGAAGCCAAGTGTAAAGTGAGATCCAAAGTTACATCCGTTTCATTGTTTAGTTCACCCTAGGATATAATCTAGAACCACTCTGAGTGTTTTTGACGGACATGAAATGGTTATTAGGATATAACTTTTAATAGCTTTGGGCATGTATATGTATCATCACGTTTTTGCTATATTCCTGTGCCTACATGCTTTGTTGCTAAATAAAGAATTGCATATTCTCTTTTATGCTGTGGGGTTAAATTATGGAGTCTGTACAAATGTAGTAGTATTTTTTTTCCAAATCAGTTGTCACGAATAACAAAAGGGAGCATGGGCCTGGTTCTAGTGATACCCTTGGAAAACCAGGAAATAAAATGCCCAAAAACCCCAAGGTCCAGTTGCTCGTGATTAGCCTAAACGGTACATGAGGAAAACACTGTTTGGGAGAGGCATCCCAACTGTGAGCATGGAAGAAAAAGAAAAGGCAAACGTGTGGTGACAGAGTTTCACTGCCTCAGAAAAACCAACTAACTGTGAGGGCCAATTTTCATCGAGCACCTGTGCCTCTCCCACCCGTTGAGTTTGATCAGCCATCATAAGAAGGAACAAGTATTTTTAATGCATTTACCCATGGTAGATATGAATCCTGGGTTGAAAATAAAAATTTTATTGAAGAAGCAGTTTTTTTTATAAATAATTGCAGTAGCAGAGTAGCCTTTTGCTGCACTTACTGGTGTAAATACTGTTCCTTAAGTAAATGCCACGTTTCAGAGTGGTTGGAATTAGTGGGGTTCTACTCTACACAAGAAAAAAGAACTATAGTAAGCTGAATTTTTTTTGCTATGTAACTTTGTTGCAGTTCTTATACTCTTACATTATTTAAATGTACATGTCAACAATAACCATTTTTGTGGTGAACGAGATAATATATGAAATGAATCATTCCTAATGGGAATGATTCATTTCATGTCATTCCTCAGAGGAAAATTAGAACGCACAAATGACCAGCTCCCAACATTAGTGGCTGCATAGCTCAGTTGGTTAGAGCGTAGCACCGGTATTACCAGGTCACGGGTTCTAACCCTGTTGAATTCCTGAAATTTTCAGGCTTCTCTATGCAATTGCTACAGTTGCAACCATAACTGCAATGATCATAGCTTTACTTCATTTTGGTGGAGTTCTACAAAACCAAGGTCGTACAGAATCGCTGTTCATTTTTTTCATTATGACAACTATAATATAGGAATCTCTCAAGAGAAAACCGTCACAAAGCTATTCACTGAACTTTCTTAGCAGCTCTGATCACTTCAGGCTACAATTCTCCTTTCCTGGTTAGGTTAATAGTGATACAATAACCTACTTTCAGATAGCAAGTCCTAAATTTTATATGCTTTACAGTGACTTCAAAATCCAAGCCATCAGACCACACTGCATGTAGATATTTGGTTAGCTCAGCAGCAATAATATAACCAAATTTACACCAGTCATCATTATGCTTAATTAACACAGCAATTGCTTTGTTGCCATGAGTTTTTTCAGGCTCTAGAAACAGCTTGGCATAAACAATTTTTTTTGCAATGTACAAATGATCATAGACAGCCTCTAAATGATCCTGTACCTCTTTGGAGTAGGCCACACACATAACTTTGAAAGGAAGAGTATGTGTTACATTAGAGTGTTGATGTATTGGAATTAAACCCAACTGTTCTGGGTCACTGTGTTCAGGACTAATGGTATCTTTAATTTCTTGGTGATTCCTTGGTGATTCGCTACGTATGGTTATAGTGCAATGTGACGTACACACATTTACTGGGCACTTTAACCTCGAACTGTCCTTTAACAAAAGGATCTTCTCTTGTTGTCCATTAATGATGACCCTAGCACGTTTGAATTCAACTTCCATCGCTGGAAAACAAGGGATCTTCCACTTTAACAACCCATCCTCTATTGTGTCAACATACACATCAATAGGATCAGGAATGTCCACTTTTGCTGAAAATGTTAAAAATTGTTATATTTAATTAAATAAATGAATAACAATAAATTGTTTCTCTTATCCCAGGAGTGCTCAATGTCAAACTATGCATTGAGTTTGGTTAGTATATTATGAATTTACCTGTACAAGAAAATGCAAACCAGCAATGGAAAGCTAACCAGGCATCCGTTCTAAACATAAGTGAACCCAAACAAGACAAATTCAATCAAAAAAAAATTACATAAAATAAAAAACATGACATGTGGTTTAGGTTCAGTTCCTGAAAAACCAGATGGTGGGTCTGTTGAAGTTAAATTGACCTTCAAGACATATGAAAGGGAAACATGAATCATTATTTACCAACACCTTGATATGCATTTCATATGCAAGCTTTACAAGAAGTGCATGTGCTACCAAAACATGTCAAGTTATAACAAATGAATAAAAAAGAGTGTTTGCTCAAGTGCTCCAAAATGTAACCTTATAAACTTTAACACAGCTGACTGTATGTTCTCACCTTGGTGAGTTGGAAATGTTTTTTTTTTCCCATGGTGACCATGTCAATATTTCCAACCAAAATATCTGCCACATAATCAGATTGAGAAAATCTAATTGAGTTAAGAACAAAGCACTTTATCTGCCTTCAAATACTATCACAAACACAATGATCACTATATTTTAAACTTCTGACCCCACATATCTTTCTATGCACTGCACTCCAGGATAGGAGCAAGTTTTTATGCCATGATTAAATCAAATAAGTCCAATATTGTTCACACTGAACAAAAATGAATTTTTAAAAATTCCCAGACAAATAACCAAGATTATTACTTCACTAAAAAAAGAAAGACCCTATCTGCCTTACTGCTATTAGAGTTTCCTTTACTCCACAGTGATTAATTTTACAATGACAGGATTCGACAATCAGTCTTGTAACGTGATGTCGTCTTGGTAATAGGGCGGGACAATGCGCTGCGACACTCAACAGAGCGTTTCCAAGTCTCCCTTTGCACCTTAGAATGCTGTCCTGATCTGTAAACAGCCCAAGTTGGAGTTTAAGGTTATCAAAGTTCTCTCTCTCCAAAGGCTTTTGAACTTTATGGATCCAAAGTACTTTTGCTTCACTGATTTCTTCAGCTGTCAGGGTGATCCGTTTACTTTGTGATTCTTTTCTCCCGTTGACTTCAGATTTCAGATGAACTTCAGGCTGAGAGCTGTTACTCTGAATAGTTAAGTGGCATCGCTGAGCTGCTCGTAGTCGATGATTTCAGTCAGCTTTACAGAATTGCTAGGTTCTGTCGTCAGGTTTACAATGGTAGTCACGTCCTGTGGATTTCGTTCCTTTGCTTTGAATTCCGTCCTGCAATCTTCTTTCTTTAAACTTCGGAGTTTGGGTAGTTCCTTGGTGGCCCCCTTAGCCAGGCGGGACCCTCCCACCACAAGCTGTTCTCAATGAGCTCAGATGTGAGACGTCCCCTGGAGCCAACATCTGCAGGATTCTCAACTCCAGGACAGTGGCGCCAGCTCTTCACGTCGATCAACTTGTGGATCTCGTCTATTCAGTTCTGCACGAACTGCTTGTACTCTTTGTTGGATCGAATCCAGAAGAACACTGATATTCACCACCTGGGCTAAGGCTTCTTGTACAGAAGAGATCAAATGGGCCAGGATTAGTGCGGCAAGCAGCTAGAGTCTAGCGATACTCATAGGCGAAGATGGCGTGACTCTGCCCTTGGATGCTGCAAGGCTTGTTTTGTAGCCAGCTTCAGTTTCAATGCACAGGTAGACAACTGTCCAATACGCTCCCTTCAAAGCATCTCTGTACCCATGTAGGGTTGCGAACTTCACTCTTCTTTCTTCTTCCAGGAAAGTAGCAGCAGCTCACAGTCATTTCGCTAATCTTTTCCAGGTCAGTCAACCACCTTTGTAGGTGGTTTCTTCCAGGTTGAGGGATGAGGCTGTCCCATTCACACTTGTTCAGGCAAAGCTCTTGTAATAGCATTCTGAACACCACCATTACTGGGGATATTAGTCGAAGAGGGTCAAATAGTTTGGCTGCAATTCAGAGAACGTTTCACTTTGTAGGCTCCAGGCCCCTGGTGAACTCAATGATCTTATTCAGCTTCATAACACTGGTATCGTCCTCCAGGTTCCAATTTGTTCCGAGGACTTTATGTTCCTTTGTTGGATCAATTTCATCAAGGCCACCAACTGTGATTTTCGCATAAGACTCTCCTTGATCTGAGGTAACAGACTCCGTGGCGTTGCACAACACATTATCTGAAACATCTGGAATCACTGTTTGTTCATTGTGCAGTTCTGTCAATGTACCCAGTTGGACACCTTTGCGTAAGGTCACGTCCGGTCCAGAGTCATTAAAAACGGAATCTTTGATATTCTTTTCTCTCAGATCTACAACCCTGGTAAAACCGTCTTGGGACACTTACGAAAATGAGGCGCGAAAACACATCTTGCTTATGAAAAGTGTATTTAACCTGTTATAAATGCATGGAAATGTTGTGGAAAGAGCCTGTTTCTGCTGTCCCCCGTTCCCCTCAGCAATGTTGATTGTGTTGAAAAAGATTTGAAGCCATAACGTCAACACTGAACCGGGGGGGGGGGAGAGGTTGGGAGAGAAAATGCGTCCTTTTCACCAGCTGTTGCGTAAATGTCCCAAGAGTATTGACCAGGGTTGTAGTTTAAAGTCTGTGAAAACCAAGTTCGAGTTCTGGCTCTCCTTCAAATAAGAATGGCGTAGCTGAATTACTCTCTTTAATATTGATACATTTGATCTTGCCGGATATCCAGCACAATTCATTGTTTGGAATAAAAGTGGCCTTTGATACTTGAATAAAGCACTCCGACCATCTGACTTTTCTTCCAACTATGGCATTTGTACCATTTGGCCATCAGTAGGTACGAATGTAGTGCATTTTTCGTCATCTCGCGCAGCAGATTTAAATCTTAACTCAGAGTGAATACCAAATAATATACAGGTTTTGATGTGTGGGCTAACCAGAACTGGCTCATACTCGAGTATCTATGAGGTGTCATCAAGTCGTTTGAATTTAAGGTTCATATGCGCTGCACCATCAAACTGAAAAGATGTCCCAGAAATGCCGATTCCCACTTTATTTACGGGCGCGTGAGGTGGTTTGTGTTGCAGGTTATTGTAGATTGAAGATGGGATCATAGTATACTGCGATCCTGGGTCATACAGAAATTTAAGGGGTGTGTCACCAACTGTGATGTCTAATAAAATTCTTGGTGTTGCATCCAACTTTACAGCATCTGTAGAATTACTGATCATGCTATTGGTGGTTTGCTAGCACTAGAATTCGCTTGGAACCATGGTGAAGGGCGACCTTTTTGACGGTGGGAACTGTTGTGATTGTGGCGCACATGGGCCATTTTGGTTGCGACAAAACTTCGCAATATGACCTCTCAAGCCACATTTCAAGCATGTTTTTAGTTTAAAGCAAGATTGCCTGTTGTGACTGGGTTTTCCACAGTGATCATAAATGCTCACCGTGCTACTCGTTGGCTGGGTGAAGGATTGCTGCTGGTAGTTAATTTTTGCGTGGTATTAGTTAATCCCTCAACTAACTTTTCTAATCTATCCAAACGATTGTTTGAATCGGCATTTGTGCTAGATGCCACCGGGATTTCCAGACTGAAAGAATGCTGTGTTTGTTTGCTCTGAATAAGTTCTAAGATGCCCTCCAAAGTAGCTGTTCCCGATAATTGTAGAATACGTATAGGCTCTCTCAACTCTTCATCTAGTGAGGTCGTGACATGGCTTATGGCAATTAAATCAACTGCTTTCTCATCTTTGACATTGTAGAACTCGTTAATAGTGTTCCTTAGATCAGTTACAAAGTTGCTGATGTTCATGCCCTGACGGAAATGGAAGCTTCGCAACTTCATCTCAAGTGTCCTTTGATAGTCGCTACCACAAAAATATTCTAACATTTTGGATTTACCCTCAGCATACGAGATTTTTCCACTTGACTCACCGATTTTTGTCGTTATGAATGTGAATGCCTTCCCTTCTGTTGTACACAATTTCCTTCTTCGTGGCCAATGGCTGCCAACTGAGCTTCGAATTCCTGGATCCATATCTTGAAAGATTGAGAATTGTCTCCTTTGAACTTAGGCAATCTTGGTAAGCCGGACATCGTGGTTCTGATCTCAGTTGCACCACCAACATGATTGTTGTGCTGACGGCTATCCCATGTGCAAACTGACGACCCCAGAGTACTTGAATACCTAGCTCTTTAATATCGTTTCTTATTACACTCTGACACCGTTTAAAACTATCTGATAACTGTACTTGAAAACTCCTAATTGAACTCGAAACTACTATAGATGCTGGTACTGAATACTGAACAATGCTGAATAATACTGAACACTCTTTGGCAGATACGCCCCTATTTAAATTTGCGTCACTTGGTAACATGACATCACATTGACATCACAACTTCTAACACAACAGTAACATTGTAAATGAAAAAATGGTTTCACTAAATTTATGAATAAAGTTGTGACATTGGTAAAATATTTTTTTAAAATCTGAACAGAGTGATAACTGTACTGTGAGAATACAGGTAGATATCAAAATGTCTGATCAATGTGCATCAAAGTGCAACAACCGACAAGTTTTTAATGAACAAGGAGAAATTTAAGTAATATTAATTCAGACGTTATACAAATTTGTTAAAATATGTACAGTAGTGTTTCAGTTTGTACTAAGTGGATTAATCGTCTAAAAATAAACATGCAATCCAATCATATCCTTTCAGTATTAAGGAGATGTTCTCCAGTTGCAGGAGAGCTGCAGCAATCTCGTCACTTTTTGCATCTTGAGAAACATTGGCCTATTTCATTAGGATAAGCATTACATCATTGAATGCTGTTAGCCAAAGAGGTTCCCCATCAATTTGAGCAGAAAGTCTGGCAGATATGTGCTTGGTTGCTGACACTTTGGGTGGCTCCACAAGAATGACATTTGAAAATTGTTGAGCCCATGGCATGTGGCATTTTTTTCTTACAAGACTTAATTTGACTGGTCATGAAGATATTGAAGTTAAACTCTGGGATAGTTAGTTCTCTTTCAGTGTTTAAAAGAAGTTCTGCCCCTTTTGTGCAATTAAGTTTTGTCTGTTTCTATATATGTTGTTGTTGGAGCAGTACCAAGCAAGGTCATTCTGGAATAATTTTTCACAGTTAGATTGGTGAACTTGTAGCTGTTTCCAGTCATGAGCTTTGACAGCAAGTCATCCCAGATGTGGATGGTTGCTGCACCAGTTGCATCTTCAGTGATACAGTCCTCTTCTGACCATTTGTTTTAGACACTTCTTTTGGTGGTTTATTACCAAGGGTGAGGACACCAGCGACATTGACCTTTTGGTTTCTTGATAAATCATTTAGCTCTTATAAAGTGATATCTGTAGCATCTGAGAAATTTGGCTTATGTTGTCTTGTTGGTGGAATGCTCTGGAAATTGACATCACTACTATCGGCTTGCACAATGGAGCTTGTCTGATTGATGAATATTTCATCTTGTTTGGCATCGATGTTCAGCAATTTTGTGGGATTTCCTGCAGTATGAAAATGCTGGGCTTTGGTATGGGATTTTTTTATCAAATCCAACAACTTGTAAATTTTGTTGATGACTCTTGGAACATGAAATTGTAGTACATTTTGCCATTCTTGGCCTTTTTAAGTGGCGACAGTGAGTGGATGAAGCCAGCATCAGAGTCTGCAGTATATGAGGAGGCTGTCAGAAACATTTGCAGACTTCATTGTTTTCTTTCTCAAAGGTTTTCAAACTGATTATGTGGGGAAAATCTAACATTTCATTTGGATGAAGCAATATTGAAAAATAAATGGTTACAGTAGATTGCATTGTCAATGACAAAGCAGTGATTAAATAAAGTATATTACAAGTTCAGGCAAGGGTTACAAGTTAATAGGACGGTGTAGTTACTTCAGTTTTATCGATTATTACCTAAGATTTAACTTTAGAAGTGAAAGGGCTAAAATATTAGTTGGTATATGTTATGTTGCATTAATGCTTCAGTGGAAGATTGAAAGGTTACAAAAGAGAGAAACTTGCCTTTCCTCTTGTATCTTTGTGCCATTTGTTAACACCTTACCTGAAAAAGAAGATATAGATAATACTATAATGAAATGTAGTACTAATGTTGCTGTTAATTGCTCTCATAAATTTGTTATTGTTGCAAAGGAACACTAGTTTAGTCTGCTTGCAAGGGGTAAGGAAATGGTTGTACAATAATATTACAGTATGGCATAAAATATGAAGTATGGCATGAGGTTATAGAATACAGTGTAGGGGAAAGGTGGGAGGAGCGGGAGGGGGGGGGGGTGAAACTTGTGTCAACAATAGACTGCTGGGTCTTGTTGTACCAGCAGTGTGTTAAGATATATATTTGTCATTATTAATTATCATTATGTGCTGCTTACATAATAAATTATTTTATAAGGAATAGTTTGGGGTAAATTTATAATGGGAGAACACTTTGGTTTTCAATAATTGTTGTTCGGTTGGTGGTTGTAAATTTCAGGGGTGTTTTTAATAAGAACTTTTGTATGGCAAGGATACCCAGATGGCTTTTTGATCAGTAAAATATGTTTATAATACCCCTGAAGTAGTATATAAATCTGGGATGTTTGTGTATATGTGATCAATAATTGTTCTGTTATCAGTTGTATAATGTGAAATAAGTTGTTTATAGTTTTTTTCTCTGATAAGAAGGTTGTACAGAGGTCTTCTTTCAACATCATTGACCCAGTTCACATTAAAATCTCCAATGATAATGATGTATTCTGAGGAAATGTGTCTTAATACCTCAATGAGTGATTGACGCAAGACAGTCAGAGAAATTTGTGGTGAACGATAGATTGCTATGACTGTCACATTTGGAAAGGCAGATAGTCTGACAAGAGTGAATTCAATACCATTAGTAGTGCAAGTGTATGGAAAGCCAGAAACATTAGAGAGTCTACTGTAAACTGCAATACCACCATACGCTGTGCTACTTAAATACTGGCTATCATTGTGGAACAATGTAAATCCTTCCATGATGTACAATGCATATTATCATTGTCAATTGCATTGCACCTAGTTTCTGCACAAATAAGTAAATCTGCTGTCTTAAAGCTGTAGTCTTATACAGATAGCCTATATTTCGGGCAAAACCTGTTGGCTATCTGTCGGCCAACAGATGACCAACAGTCGGCCGACAGGTTTTTTGGGTAGCTCTTCTTCACGATTACCAAATCTTCTATGTGTTTATGAAGTGATCTTGTATTTAAAAAACACAACTTGAAGAAGGATGGACTGATTTTTTAAAGGGGAGTGATGCAAAGGTCAAGGGCTGCCTTGGTACGTAATCTTTGCATTTCAGTTTTGACATCAGAGCTACTGCAATTTTGTTGTCAGATAGGTCTGTTATGTACAACCCCTGAATAGTTGTTACTCAGCTTAGGCCAACATAATGTATGTGTGGTATGGTCTTTTTTGTTGCAAAATTTACAACAATTCCTGTCTCAGTATCACCTTGAGAGCGATGTATGGTTTTGGCAGCAGCTGGGCGCAAAGGAATTTGCTTGCGAACTATGTTAGCAGCTCTAGTTCTCCCAACTGGAAAGTGAATAGTTACGGGTTTTATGGGAGTCCAGGAGGGTTGAATTGTTTGTCTATATAACTGCCTATTTTCATGCCTAGGTTTGTTACCTGTATCACTATGGTGAAATTGCACCCATCTTAATCCTGTTGGTTTTTCTTTGTGATTTAAACCCCATTTACACGACAGGAAAAAACGGCAAGGCAAGGATGAAAATTGGCAAAGATAGCTAACATTTTGGTAAGGCAAGGATTGTTTACACATACATATTTTTATCCTCGCGAAGGTTGTTTTGGGCAAGGCTATTTTGCTCCAGGCAAGGCTTAACATTGTAACAGAGCATGCGCACTTTGCAAATTAAACATGGCGTCGAGCTTGTTGATGTTCGTAAACTCCTTGCTAAGGGAAAAAAAAGGATGAAGAGAAACGACAACAATGTGAAATAAAGAAACAGAAAAGTGAGGAACTGAAGAGGAAAGAGCGTTTAATTAGATACCGTGGCTGCCGTAGGAAAAAACGGTTGCATTTCATGCTTGCGATGTCAACACTGATCAACTCTTCAAGGAAACGAAACATCTGGATGAATCCTAAGTCAGATGACTGGTTTAGAATGGCTGACAGTACCATTACTCAACAGCAGTGGTATGAGAATTTTCATGTCACAAAAAATACGTTTACGTTTATTCTTGGTGAAATCGAACATGAAATAGCAAGACATGACACTCCAATGCGAAAAGGCGTTCCAGCGAGGAAGTAGTTAGCAATGATACTCTACTACCTCGCCCCTACGTCCGAGTACCGAACGATTGCAAACCGCTTTGGAGTATCAAAGGCATTCCTTTGTAATTCCATCAAAGATGTGTCTTTTGCCATTATTAAAAGTCTCCAGTAAGTGAGTCCATTTGTACAGGAGGGGTAGCTCCTCCATCCGCGACAGCACCATCACTTTCAGCATCACTCATAACTACGAAATCATTAAACAAAAGTGCATCACCACAGTATCCTTACTCCCTCGAAGCAAGTGCAGAACCTCTTACTCCTTTCACATGAGGGTCTATGTGCACCCTGCACATACCCATGGCCAATCAACAGTTTAATATAAATTTTAGATAAAGCAAAATGGAATTACTATGATGCATGTTGACACCTTCCGAATATGACATGTTGCCTTCCTCAGTCTGGTCAGTACTTGAATCAAGGACCATAGGTGGCGAAATGTTAGCCCTGTGACTCATCATGCCGTCCATTTTATCGAAGAATTTCCATTTTCGCTCTTGAGCTCTCCTACTCTTCTTTGTTTTGTTTTTCTCCTGTTTATACTTTTGACGAAGTTTCCGTATTTTACGGCATGACTCATCATGCCGTCCATTTTTATCGAAGAATTTCCATTTTCGCTCTCGAGCTCTCCCACTCTTCTTTGTTTTATTTTTATCCTGTTTATACTTTTGACGAAGTTTCCGTATTTTACGGCGTGACTCATCATGCCGTCCATTTTATCGAAGAATTTCCATTTTCGCTCTCGAGCTCTCCCACTCTTCTTTGTTTTATTTTTCTCCTGTTTATACTTTTCACAAAGTTTCCATATTTTGCTTATAATCGCCTTTACATCACATTTGACGCCCATTGATAATAGAAGAGACGCTGTCTTTTACAATATTCCATTTTCTATAACCAGTTCTCAGAAATATTTACACTGACTGATCCGTGAATGTCGTATAAAACTAGGTTTCCTACCTTATTGCTCAAGTTGCATTTGTAGAGTCTTGTACACTGACGTTTTCTCCTTCGGAGTTTATCCAAGGAAAATTGAATAGTTTCCTTAGCCCAAAAGTACATTAACTTTCCTACCTCATCGTCAGTCCACTTCCCTTTCTCCGCCATTTTGAATCTACTACCACTTCTGAGCATATGTTGTGGAGCTGTGACATGTGCAGATTGATCAGAAATTGGCTTCTAGGCAAGCGGGAACGTTTGCACTTCTTTAAAAACGGCAAGGTGCCAGTTTTCGTCCTTGCCTTACCGATTTCTTCAAAAACGGGTCAACCTCTAAACGTGGTCCCAAAACCGAAAATTAAATTGGTACGGTAAGGCATCCTTTGCCGGTTTACACTACACAATTTACCCTTGCCTTGCCTAGAGTGAAAGTTACCCTTGCCAATTTTCATCCTTGCCTTGCCATTTTTTCCTGTGGTGTAAATGGGGTTTTAGTGCAATACGTTTGACCACTGCAGCTGCACCATTAGTGATCCCATCTTCTGTGTGAACATTTTTGGCTATTTTCACTCTTTCACCTTCACTCAGTTGAAGATTACATGTAGAAAATAACTGTTTTGTTTTTCGTGGATCATTTGGTATCTGATTCAAAAAATTTTTTTTCAGTTGTAAAGAATTTGTTACAATCACACTGTCTTGAGCTTTGATATTATACTTTGCATTGTTAGAAGCATTGTGAACTTGCATGTTGAAGTTATTTACTTTAGCATTCTGTACAAATAGGTGAGGTGCATCTTAGGGATAACTTGGGATATGTTCTCTAATAAGTCTTTCTTTTAGTTTTAATAGATCCTCTCTTATGTGATTTCCTTCTCTCAATCTATTTAAAATTTGTGCAAAGGTTTTGCTTTCTCTTTGCCTCATAATTTCACGTAGATAAAGGGTCATTCCACAGTATTTTGTATGTTGCGGAGAGGACATTTTAGAATCATTTTAGCCTCCAACTTAGTAGTTATTTATTATAACCAAAGTGCTTTTATGTCAGGTTGAAGTTCACTATAAAATTGATGCATTACACTGTTTTGATTCAGTCTGAAAAGCAACAAAGACAGTGCTGTTGCAGAGAGGACATCAGAAAATTTCCATTTTTCAGCACATAATATTTATGTTCAAATCCCTCACTGGTCATCGTAGTCATCTTGTTTACTGCCCTAGTGTATGTTGTTAAAGTATGAGGATTAAAATGAGGAAACACATGACCCTTTACTGGTAGAAATTTTAAAATGTTCAAAGAGAGTCTGTTGCGGAGAGGACATTGCGGAGAGGACAATTTTGTCCATATCCACGAAAAGACTAAGAACAATTAAAGTGGTCTTTCATTTTCACAATCTTGATACAAGGCTTTAAAATAGGCCATTTCAAGATTTGTTCATTAAGAACCTGAAATTAACTACCATCAAACTCAACACTCAATGTCTTGAGACTTTAATAATATCCGTACACTAAATGTGCATGTATAGTAACATGGCCTCTTGGGCAACAAGCTGAAAACTGTAGACTGGCTTTTTAAACACGAGTTTCCCTGACAGCCAAAATGTCAAATACGCAAGCTCTGTAAACAAAGCAGAAACCAAACTTTAGGTACAAATTTAGAAAGCATTTGCTCAAGAACTGCTGTTGGTTGTGTCTTGGCAAAAACTTCAAAACAGTTGCTTTTTAGGTGCCAAAAATACTTTTTCAACTTCCTCATGCTCTGTAATTACAAAAGGCCTATTGCCCTCCAGATGCACTGGTCCATAAAAAATGCAAGAAACACGTACTTCATCAATGTCATCTCTTCTGGGCCAATCATGTTTGTTACGACCGGCACTTTGCAAAAACTTGAACTTGATGAAGCCATTTGATTTGGCTTCTAGAACTCTACCAAAGTAATAATTGTTGATGTAGTCAACAGCATAATACTCATCGGGTTTGATTGGCTCAGCTGGGATGGGATTCAGCTTTTTCTCATGAAGCTCAAGGATCATGCTTTTCCTGAAATCAGGATTATCAAACTGCTTTATCATCGATCCTTTGCTAACCAGGCATCTTGCATACAGAGAAAACACCACAATCATAGCCATTCCCTTGGACTGGAACATCACTGTGGTTGTTAGTGTAGAACTTCCAGTGACGTTTGTCAAAACTTTCATCAGCTTGTTGTAGAGCATTGCACATTTTGTTGATGGCTGCATTCGTACTTGGCTTGACAAAATCTCCTGGGAGACTGTCCAGAACAGCAAGAAGCTTTTGTTGAGGCTGGACAGCAAGAAGGGACCAGTGCTTGCTACCTATGGGACTGCAAAGTACCAAGATCACCTCTTGCTCTTTAACCTCTCCATTTTTTTTGCAACAGTTAAGTGAGCATTGACAGGGATCCGCTCTCGAACTGTTCCCAACGCAAGACCTTTGTTTGAAGACCATCTACTTCACTTGCTTTCTGTAAAAGAAGGAGATACTCATCTATGATGAAGTTAGAGAGAAAGTTCTCATCAGTTTTACCATTGCCATAAAGATGCCTTAAAGCACTTTGATCAACAAGACTGCTCCCTTTAGACTGCAAAACAGTCGTTTTCTTTCATTTCCGGAAGGCGCGAAGCACCGTAAGCGTGATCCTCGCGTGTGAAGTGCGCGAGCCTCACACGCCCATGGGGCGTGTGAGGCGAGAAACCGACTGTCGGCTTTTCATACAACAAATTTGTTCTAAGCAGGGGTTCGAATAATGTCACTAAGGTGTCAGAATTGTTTGACAGCTCCAACCACATCTTAAATTTGATACATTGTATGCCTTATTTTCGAGGGAAATTAGTTGTGTTGTCATGTTCAGTGGTTTTCTCTTCGCTATTCAGAAGGCGTGAAGTTTCGTACTTTCGATTCAGTGGTTTTTTGGAAAGGAAAGGCGTTTGTTTTTTCTGTTCAATGAGTCAACACCGAAAAAACCTGCCCCACGTAGAGGAAGAAAACCAAAAGAAGCGACAGCGTCTGACAATTGCAGATTGTGCAGTTGTTTTAAAATGCGGTTTGGAAATGTTAGTTCAGCGGCAGAAAGGCTAAACTTATTTGATGTTATCTGCTCTTCCATAATGCTTTTGAGCGGACAAATGACAATAATTGTCGGTTGTTCGACTGAAGATGCATTTGACGGGTTGGAGGCTCTGTTTTTCGCCAAAACAAACAGCCGAAATATCAGGCTTTTTCCAAAGCCCGTTGGCAGCACACCAAAAACATCTCTTCCTTTGAGAGGCGATTCCACAGCTTTTTTTTCCTCCAATTTCAAAACAAATCCTAGATCGTTCACAAGCGCATCCAATGTTGGAGACCGTTGATTGCGTGAACTGAAGTACCGGTAATTGTCGGTTTCGTTTCCTAAATCTTTAGGGTATTATGAAGAACAGATCAATTAGAGAACGTGACAGACACCGGAAATTCCGAAGTGATCATCTAGGCATGAATGTAAATTTATAATATTTCGATAACGTGGGATTTTTGACAGTGATTGAGAACACTAGAAATTTTGTTAAATAAACCTAAAAATATTAAAACTTGTGACTTGTGGAGAAGACTGCTTATTGAGAGGCGAGCATTCTTCATGCCAAGACCACGTTGTCCATTTTCCCGCAAGGTTACTGTTTTACTGTGAAACTGATATGGCGTCTATATCTTTTTGATGAGGTGTGATAGACATTTGATGACAGGCTGCGTCAGAATTAAACCAATGGGAATTTGCCGTTGCTGGAAGAAAGGGTAATTTTGAACGAATTTAATATATGTATAGCGGACAGCTGTATTTTTTCGCGTCTCTCCCCATTCTCCCTCGCCGTTTCTACACTCGCTCCAGACCTTTCGTTGGAATATTTACCGCGTCTCAAAATACCACTTTCGTCTGAATATTTACTGCGTCTCTTGCGTTTGCAAAAAATACGACTGTTTTGCAGTCTAGCTCCCTTTGAAGGTACTTGTATCACTAACAAGTAACCTTACCAAAGGGTCTGCGTAGCAAGGTAAGGAAAAGGTTGCAGATGCTGCAAGAGATTGATTAAGTGACTGTGGTAAGCCATATTCTACAAAGATGTTGTTCCTAGCAGAACTGAGGGCTTATAAACAGACTTGTAGAGGCAACAAACTTATTCTGGGAACCTGACTTTTTTGCTTTCTAACTTTTTTTATGTTTTCTCTCCTTTTTCTTCCTTAACCGATCCTCTCCTCCACAGACAACTTGGCCATTTTTTCATGATACTGCTTCTTCACTCGTTCTCTATCCTTTTTTAGGTAAACTGCTAGCTTTTCTGGATCTTTGTTAAACTCTTTTGTAAACTTTTTACTTCTTTTAGTATTTGGATTCATTGCTGAAAACTTGAAAGTGCTTTCATCTGTGATAAACAGGTCAAGTTCCTGAAGCACATGGCAATGGGGATTTCCCAGAATACAGTACCACCTCACTGCACATGCTCAGTTGCAAAACATCTTGTAGGAGCACTTTATGAACAGAGAATGAATTAAACCAGTTTGATAGGGCATTAAGGACGGTGCCTACTAATTCAAAGTTTTTTTTTTGTTTTTTTATGCGGGAAAGGTAGATCTAAATCTAAAACGAAAATTGGGGGTAGCCACACATTTTTCAAAGATAATCCATGAACAATATTTGTTAAAAGCTCCAAAATACAAAGGAATGTATGGCGTTCTTTCTCAAATTGAAGCTTAATTATCTCTAAAGAATGCATGGTTACTCCCAATTTTGTTTTTGGATACCAAGAGTACTTACGAAGATCTACCTTTTCTGCATAGTTTTAAACCGCGCAAAAAATATTCCTGCATTAGTAAGCATCACCGATAGAAAACCCGAGTATCTGGAGATGCGCAGAACGTATGCGCTATAACAATAGTAGGCACTGTCCTTAATGAGCAATAATAAAACTTATCACAGCAGTGACACTTTTTGAAGCATAAAAAAAAGAATTGATTTTCATCAACAGATTAAACTTTGAGAATATTATGTCCTCTCTGCAACAAAAAACATCCTGGTATTTAAACATATATTTAATAGTTTATCATAATTTTGATACAATTTAATTTAATTTACCCCTTGCCATAAATCAGAAGTTCACAAATCTGCAACTTTGTAGCATTCCTTGGTCTAAAATAAACAATACTTAAAGGTGTCAAAATGTTGCGGAGAGGACATTTGTCAGACAAACTGCAGCTTACAAAGGATTATGGGGTAAAAGTCAGGCTGAAATTGCCACTGCAGAAGATCTTCATAATGGACATTTTGTCAAGACAACTTTTGCTTGATTTAAGTTTTTTAACTGATTGCAAACACAGCAATAGAATGTCCTCCGGATAAGAGGTGAACCTCTTTGCTGATATTCAACTCTATAAAACCAATCTATAAGAGATCCTAATGGTGCAGTACTACTCATATGAAAATGGTTTAAAAATTGATTGAATTGGTAATCAAAATGTCTTGCACAGGTCACTGGATCACTTTGAATTAATCTGCACTTTTGTTCCCAATGTAAGTTCATTATCAGAATATTGTTTATCATCTACTAGTTGACCGAGAATTCTTAAGACATGTATCCACTGTGTTTCTGCAGAGGAAAAACTACAAAACAGGGTTGCTGGGTCCAACTGTCTGATCATTGTAAAGAGATCTCTTTTAGCATTTTCAAAATAAGGTGGTGAGCCTCGTAATGCTTTTAAAAATTTAAAGCCTTCATCAAGATGAAGTAGTCTTTCTATAGCTCCCTTCTGCTTTAAATACCCAGCGGTCAGAGTTCTGGTGACACCTTTGCATTTTCGCATAGCAATCTGTGATTTCCCTAAAATAGTCTTCATTTGTAATTTTTTAGGTTTAAAAAAATATTTTTTCAACACACATTGCTGCTCTTCGATCAGAACGCCTCAGCTGTGATTTACATATATCACTATAATGAACTGGCAGAAGTCGTTTGTCATTCTCAGTTCGTTTTTACCTAAAAATATGCCAGGGTATGCCAATTGTTCAGAATGTTTATCTCTAAATATACTGAGTGGTATGCCGCCTTCAGCTGGTGCAACATTCAGAATATTCTCACGTTCAGTATCATCTAGGAAATCTGGAGCTGTTAGCAAGGTGTCTGTAACTCCTGCTGGCATTTCACCTTCATCCTCATTCCAATTATTTGCATTAGTAGATAATTCATCATCTGTAAGATCCTTTTCAGAATTGCATCATATCAAACAGTCATCATCTTCTAAACGTTGACTGAGACATTCATCTTTAGTGTTACTGTCACTTACTGGAATATTCTCTAGAAAACTTTGTTGCCAATCATTGTTAACAATGACCCCTTCTTCTTTATAAAGGTCACTGTTGCTTATAAGCCAACTGGCTTCTTCCACTACTTTCTGTGGCCTTACATTGAAAGATAATGCATAACTTTTATACCGTAATCTTCTCTTCAATTCTACTTTAATTGTTCCAGTTTCACTTTCTAACCTAGGCAACAGGTTCACTGTGTTGCTGACATCTGCTGGAACATTAACAATATTCCCACTTATTTTAAACTGATTTCTTCTTGGGGCATGCATTAATTTGAAAAATGCTAATTTTGGGGCAAGTAGTCTCCATTATAACTCATTTCAGTCCAAAAATTGTGGTTTTGCTGGAAATTGCATTTCATTGATAGCAGCACACAGTGGAACTTTATTCGTTTTTAAATGCCTTTTACAGGTATCACATACCTACTCTTTGTTGTCTACACTTGTTTTACTTAAGAGGTATTATTCAACAGTTGGATGAGATAATCTTACCTTATCAGCAAGAGAAACACTCTGTTTGTACCATAATTGATCACAGCAGGTACAAATGTAGAGTGGACCTTCTAAAACAATAGTATGGAACTTTGAAATTAAGTTGTCTACAGGCGCTTCATAGGATTGATTTTCATGAGGTTTTTCCTGTTTATGGTTGTTGTTTGTAGTCTTCTGTTGCTGTGCATTTCTGTAATGTGTGAGTCGTTTTGCTTTACATTGTTTCTGTGAAGTTCGGTGTTCTTGTGCATATTTAGATTATTTGGTTAGCCTTTTTTGTGCGCATTCAGTACTTTCAGTGGCCCGCCTTTGTTGAAGATTCGATTTTTGTTGTTAAATTCTTCTGTAGTGCCCAATGAGACATAACATGTATTATTAAAACTGCCACAATAAAAATTGCTGAAAAAACAATCGCTTCTGTGTTCATGTACCATATACCAAGTTTTATAATGAGCTGCTATATTTCTTAGTCTGGATGAAGATGGAGTCATATTTCTGAGAGTTGATTTTAGTCTTCTTCGAACAGTTTGTTTCTTCATAAACTTCAAAATCTTCTTAATATTTATCCTAGATGGTTCCCGGTTTCTACAGGTACATTTCCTGGCTTTGTAGTGTCTTTCCCTTTTCCTTATTGTTGTTCTCCAATCGTGCTTATTAGCATATGTGTGATTCAATTGTTTCTCAGTCAGATACATCAGATACATCGCTATTTCTCATAGCAGGGATGTTTGTTACATAAAGATAAAAAAGATGTTTACTAAAAGAAACCCTTGTCAAAAGCAATCGCACCTCAGACTACTTAGAAACTATGGCATTCATATAGGTGCAGTGTAAACTCACAATACGTCGCCATTCATCTCGCTCAATTCCCAGCACATTGATTTTCCCGATACAAATATTTCACACATTCGGGTAGCTTTATCTTTACATCATCACATAGAGCGTCGAGAACGTAAGAATTCCTATGGATCGGATATCTCAAAGATTGTGCCATGTTTACAGAAAATCGAACATTCATTAAGGGAGAGTACCAAAAAAGATTACTTGAATGCAAGTTATCTGCGTTAAATGGCAAAACAATTTTGTGCGAAGTAAACTGGTTGAAATATTTGCGATGAAAATTTCGAATTCTTCGCATTTCCTCACTTTTGGACTGCACAACACAAACATTGCAATAGGCAAGATATCCAAAGAGATATTGAGAATAAAAACGATTACTATTGCTAGTGCTAGTGCTAGTGCTAATCACCCTTACTTGCAGTCGAGGACTGAATTGCGAAGGGCGCGGCTCACGACATCGGGCTGAAAGCATACAAAGGCGCCTCTGGCTGCCGCTATACAGTCCATGTTTGATGTCGGAGCACAGCACCACAGCTAGATGTCAATTACTAAAACATGGCAAATTTATAC
>NC_090880.1:14592742-14630242 GCF_036669935.1 Montipora foliosa
TGCTGGAAAATATTTCTGTGAAATTTCCAGCTTTTGTAAATTTATCATGTTGCGTAATTTTCGAGCTTAGCAAATTTGCATACATGTGTTGAAATGTGATACAGGGAGAATTTTTGTGGTAACGCATAAGTCACGAAAATAAACAGGTCTGTTAGAAGCGTGCTTGAGTTTCAACAAAATGACCCCCAAAATCGGCAAAAGATTGTGATTCTGATGAATAATAAAGTAGCTGATATTACCAAAACGATGGAATTACCTGGTGATAAATAACCTTGTCTTGGAGAGTAAATTTTTGATTTTCCAGAAACAATGGTCAACCTCTGAGAGTTAAGCGATTGTGATCTTTGTTTTGAATTCGCACATTTCTTGTCAAAATTTATAACAATTGAAAGAAAAAGAAAACTAAGAAAAACAAAAACCCGGTATCTAAGCATCATGTAACACAGATGCTTCACTGTTTTGCGAGTAAACATGCCGCGGTAACTTGATCACTGCGCTCGCTGAATTCGATGTGCAATTTACTCGGTGCAGCCAAAAGTACAATTACAACAACACAACTAAAATCTCCCAAAATGTTTTTCACTGATGGTAACTTTTTACATTCATGGTTCAAAATTAATGTTGTTTTTGTGTCGTAAATTTTGTTACCGATGGCAAAATATTTTATTCTAGATCGACGGTCCTGAAACTTCCTTCTGCTCTTCTTAAAAACTGTGTATCCATATTTATTTCCTTTTACATCAATAATTGTTTTGCATAAAGCAAGCTTACAAAATCTGTATCTTGCTTGGTAAGATTCCAATTTTCTCTTTTGACTGACAGGCAATAAAGTACATGTAATATTGTCATGAGACTAAACAGGACAGTACCCTTGGATTTTCCCAACATATTGCTTTAGCACTAATCACTGCAGGCTGGGAACAACCCAGGCCAAGTTGAATGTAGTGATTCTTTATCTTTTAAAAGTGGTTGTCAGAGAAAACCGGGCAAAATGTTAAAAATGTCAACGGAAGGGGGTCAACAGAATTAGTTCATACTAACATCGTAGAAAGGTCAGGTGGAGTAATGAACAAATATACAAAACATAAGTCCATTACTGCTCTTGTATTAGAGATACGAGCATCACTTTATTTGTCCAACTCGGGCGCCATTTTTACAAGCAAATTTTGTCAATTTTCTGAAACTCACAGAATCCTTAAAATTGGGTGACCGATGCTTATATCTTTTTCACGATACAATACAACACAGGGTTACTTTCTAAAACCATGATCTTTGTTAGACAGTCCCGAGCAGGACTAAAACGTTTAAACTTTTCCTGACCTAAACTCAGAGTCTGTAGAAGTGCCAAAAATCGGTCTTTTTTAAATTAAGCTAGAGCGCACAACTAAAAGGCTAATGAAAGTCTGACAGCTAGAATGCAGTCTACTATCATCCATGTAACCAAAACACTAATAATCATTTTGGGCCATTGAAACAGGAAGAAACTAGAGTACTCACAGTTATAGTCAAGTTGCTAAACTTTCTTGCAAAGGAGCCCGATCGCTTCATGTTCATTTTAAGCCTTCATATATTTTCTTCCTTATTTCGCTTTTAACCATGATCAGCGGGTAGAGAAATCCTAAACAGCCCAAAATACCGCCACAGTTGTATTCTAAAACGGCGAAAGTGTGAAATTGAAGGCGAAGTTAAGAAAAAATAAAGCGACGCCATCTTGGAAGTTCAGCGCTCAGGAGGGACTGGCACTAGTAGTGTCGAAAGTCCCCATAATTTAAAGGCCCAAAAAGCCTCTGTCGCTTACAGACAGTTTTTTTGTTGTTGTTTTCAGATATGATAAAGGACCTTTCTTAGCATTTATTTCGCGGTGCACATATGATCAAAATTATCGTCCTTGATTTGCTTTTAATCTATCATCTTTTTGTTTCGTTCTCCCATCACACCGCGTCTGTGTATCCGCTGGATCTCCCATAAAACTGTTATTTTCATGCACGGAAACAATAAATGATGCCTGTGGTTCCTGGTGATCCCTTATTTCTTTGTCCAAAACTAAAACCACTGCCCACTGCACCAAACTGTCTGTACAATTATATGCATCATAGTGCAACCAAAGCATAACTGAATTAAGTATCTCGCTTTCATGAATTTCAGATTATATCTAACGCTCAAGTTTGCATTTTTTTCTTCGTCGAGTTTTGTCTTTTTGTTTCCTAGCAGTTCAAAATTTTGATTTTTCTTAAGTTCATTTTTCCCTGAAAAAGATTTGTCTTATACAGGGCAAATTCTTTCGTGAGTACTAGTGACAACAGTGATCGTGAGCAAGAAGGAACCCTCAAGCTGTAAACTTCCAATTGTACTTCTCCTATCACTGACATTATAGAAACGTTACAGTCTATGTAAAGCAAAGTTATGCTGTGCCAAACAGGAGCAATAATAAAGAACGGAAACTGAAAGGCATTATCACAATTTACTATGTGGCTTGTGTTTGTAGCCAATATGTGACCATCCACGGGAAAACCAACAAAAAGGTGATGACACGGGCACGCGTGCATGACACGGCACGCTGAGCGTGACATTCAACACGCCATATGCGCATATTTAATGAGTAGCACAATAGATGTCACGGTGGCTTTTGTTGTGCACACTGAGACACTCCAAACCTTTTGTTTAGCGTGGCGTGTTGCGTGTCAGATGCGTGCCAAAACAGGCACCGTAAAATTGCAAAAGTAATGCAAACGAAATTCGTCGAAATTCGTCCTTTGTTCTCGCGAATTTTCCATGAAAGGTCATCGAATTTTCGAACGATTTTTCGTAGGGTTTGAAGCAAAAAATTCACGATCTTTCTCGAAAATTCGAGATAGCGAAATTCGAAGTAGCGAATTTTGGAGGTAACCAAACGAAAATTCGAGATAACAAAATTTGAAGCAGCGAATTTTTGTGACATGAATCGGCGGCCGCCATCAACAACATCACTGAACAAGCGTATGTACGCGTAAATAAACACGTTAAGGTTAGCGTAAATAAAGTCGTATCGAAAATAGATTCAATGATCCGACAGTTTAATCTGCTATTTCCAACGAAAAAAAAAAAATTGGCTCACACAACAAAAACTGCGATTGCTTCACGAACAAGAGTTTGTTGTAGAGCTTACACATTGTGAAATTACGGCAGAAAACAATCATCGCGGCAAATTCGAACTTGGGAAATTTTTGTCCAGAAAATACGTGGGAATGTTCGAGAACAGCAAATAAAGAGCGAAATTTCGCTCAATTTTTTGAGGTCATTTATCGAACAGAGCGATTTTTCGCACGAAAATTCGAAGTCAATTTTCGTTCCAAGGGAATTTTCGTTTTGGCACAGCTGTCGTGCAATTTCACTCACTCCGTGTCTTTTTACGCGGTGCTCAATTTTACTTTTGCTGACACGCGCTTTTGTTTGGTATAACACGCTCTATTGTTTACAACTTGTAGTATCGGACAAAAGAAAATTTTAATGAGGCGTGCATTACGACACGGCACTCCCGTGTTAAAGAAAATTTCTTTTGTCTAGCGTGCTAAAATAGCGTGCCCGTGTCATCACCTTTTTGTTGGTTTTCCCGTGGACGGTCACATATAACGCGCGCTCTGATTGGCTAATTGTGACTGAATTGTAGGGCATTATTCCCCGTAATGCCCACAAGCCGATTACGGCCTTGAAAAAACAAAGCAAAAGGCAATTAAAAAACCATATAATAAACTACTTTCTAACCGAGCTAGCTCGAGCCGTACTGGGGAATATTGGCCCTCGGTCGTTTTTGTACGAATCTCGCTGCGCTCGGTCCGTTCTACCACGACCTCGGGCCAATATTCCCCAGTACGGCCCTCGCGCTTGGTTAGTAAGAAGTTAATAATAGAGGACGCCCTTCTATAGTGTACTGATTATAGAACATGAGAAACCTGGAATCATCTCCCGGAGTTCCTGTTTCGAAAAATGTCTGGAAAACATGGATAGAATTTGTAGTCGAGTATGACGACTTTCAGATTGGTTGTAAGCTTCAAGCAAAATTGGAATTTCGTTGCTAAAAGCATTTTCCTTAACATCATCGCAGGTTTTCTCTTGAACGTCATAGCCTGAAGAACGCAGCAGAGCTTCAAATACTTCATCTTCTTGATCTGGAGCAATTGTTGAGAGAACCGCAGAGAAAACCTGGCGTACTTTTTGCAAATAATAACATTTTTGTGAGCTTGATGTACTTTCCCAGTTCGAACAAAGAGACTATGCAATTGGACTGACTCTTCCCTCTGTGATACGTGAAATGGCTTCATTCAAAACCATGCGACTTTCCTGACGACTTTGTTCTTCATCTATCCAAAAACTGATCTTCCTGATCTTCCTGATCTTCATCTTCAGTGCTACAAACGGTGCTATCCAAGGTGATTTTAACCTCTTCGTCTCGTGAAGTTGGATATGAGGAACTTTCCAGAAAAGCAAATACAGCGTTTAAATTTGCTTCTTCAGCCTCTTCCACAGGACTTACTTTCTTTCCAGTGACATTACTTTCATCATCTCCTTGTTCCTAAAAATTGTGTTAATTATACGGTAACTTACTGACGCATGGATTCAACAAATGATCTATACTAGTCATCAAATCTCTCTCAAAAGTTTGAACGCCACCTTTAGCGACTCTCCAACGACAATCCTTTTCATCTCTCACCCGTCTTTGTAAAAAAAGTACTCAAGAATGGTCATACACATCTTTGCGATAATTTATTGACCTGTCTAAAATTAACATAATAAAAATCGATAGACTCAATTCGCCTTTTATTTGAAAACTAAATATTTCTGTCACATGTCCCGTTATTGTCAACGCGGGAACGTTAGATATTTACCTTGCCGCTTCGCGGGTCGGTAAATAGCCACCGCTTGCCACCTCCACTACGGTGAACAGTTGTGAATTATACCGAGGACGTAGTAACAAATGCTTTTGTCATATCCAGTTTCCACTACACTTTTAAGTCACGTGACACTGATGTGCTAGAATTACCTGCGGGGAACTCCCATTCGAAAGGGGCGGGGATGCTCGTCGGAAATTTTGAGTTAAACCCCTAAAGGAGACCAATCTGGGCATGGCCCAACCCTTTTTTGACCCCTTAAAGCGATCATTTTAAAGTTTGATTACATGAATCGTGTAAATAAATGGAATTGAAACTATATAATGTTTTAACATTTCTTCAAGTGAACCCTAAAAGAGACGTCTATGGCTAAATATAATGGTGTTTTGCCCAGAATACCCTAAGCGTGACCAAAATCTGAAATTTACACCCCTAAGTGAGACGACGAGTATCCCGCCCCTTTCATATGAGAGTCCCCCCCTTCCTCCCCTTGGGTATAATTATTCCTTGAATTTTTAACAATACCCTTTCTGGCAAAGGGAGATATTTATGAAGAAAGTCAACTAACATGCTTCTGTTTACAATTTAATAAAACATTCCTATCTTATTTTACAATGCTTTGATTATCGTTACGAGATCGTTGTAAACGTACTCAACCGCCCTAGTGAGGCAAGCTTCGGAAATAAAATTCCTCGAAAGACTATGAGAATTAAATTGCATTGCTTTCAAAAGACAACAGATTCATATACGGGAGATTATTCAAAATTACTTTGCATATTGTGCAATTACGCATCACCAACGAAAGAGAGAGGATAGCTTCACTGGGAGAGCTTCTGGAAAAGATTGGATTTCATCCAGCTCAGTACACCTGTGTAAACATTTGAATATTGAATTATCAAAATCTAATTACTCTAATTACAAAGGATAGGCTTTGTCACGAAAAAATATCTTGAGTGTTGTAAAAATTTTAAAACATCATATCAAACCTCCAGCTCGTCTTTGCTGTCGCAAGTTGTAAGTTCTTGGAACATCCTCCCATGCTGTTTTCGACAATTGCTACAGATAACTGAAACAATTTTTTTTTTGGTTACCACATATATCTCGCTTCACCTATTAGTGGTATAATTTGTCACGGTATCTTAGGGTGCATAGCTTGTTAATCTCAAATGAAAGGAAAACACTAACATTAAAACAAAGTAAAATTAGACGCAGGTGTAAAGATATTTTTCTTGAAATTTCAAACACTTTGGATTATACATACCGGAACCAATTGGAACTTTCACATGATATAGGCTGAACATTTCTTCCGAGACCTTCTTGTTTACCCGACGAGGGTTTTTCAGGGATTTCTTTTCGCCTCTGTGAATTGGATACGAGCATCTAGGTGGAAGCTGCTGGAAATGTGTAGAAAGCTCGTATCTGTGCTTTGGACAGATCGTCATTTTTTCCGTATCCTCCCTCGACAGGTTATAAAAGCTGGCACGATTAAGAATAAGTTCGTATTCGGCTAGAATATTGCTTGTGCCAATTCCGCGGCAGCCACTCACACCTAGACTAGTGAGGTAACCAGACAAATACTTCTTGCAAGCTCTAAGAGGTATGATACTTGCGTCTTCTGGTGCGTATGGGGTTGGACCGCATGTTCTGTCGCTTGACGGAAAGGAACAACTCATTTGTAGTCAACTTTTTCCTTATGTCTTAAACAAGTCAAAGACAAGCTCACAAGGTGTCCAAATTTAATTAGTGACGTCCTGAGGAAAGTGCGCAGTTATCAGCCAATTATTTTCGGCAATTTCTTAGCTATTTAGCAGATCGAACTCGGATCTCTGCTATTAAAACAGCGTCATTTTTCAGCCAACAGTAAAAATTTTGAAGTTTTGAGGTCCCACTTAGACCCCATTACAGGCATGATCCTTGATATTCTGCACACGTGGGAAGAAATTTGTTTTCAGCTGTTACAAGGCAAGACGGAATTAACAAATTGAAAATTACGGTATCAGTGAAAGAGTCCCCCCCCCCCTCTCGCCCTCGCCTCGTCCATGCCTAGCTCTTCCTCCCTTGCTCCGAAATAAGGACAAGGGTGAAGAAAATAAGAAAAATGAGGATAATAATGATAACGATAATGATAAACCCGAAAAGGAAATCAAACATTCAATCGGGCTAGGTTGCTAATTTAGTAAGAAATATTCCTTTTTGACCCCGTTACAGTGGAGCCTCGATATAAAGAAGAGTCAAAGAAAATATGTTCGCTAAAACGAGGTATCATGATGTTGAGACTTTTTTTCCAAGGATGTTACTATTAGTAAGGCCAGGAGTTTCCTTTGCTTTACCAACGACTTTTACGAAGGGTTTTTTTTTCTCGAAGGTGCCACTCCTTTCTAATGCCAACCCATACCCCCACTCCTCCCGCGGCTATGCTCCTCCAAGTAACAGTTGGCTAGTGCCGGTCCTCCCTTCGCCCTAAATTTTTAAGATGGCGCGGTCTTGTGATAATTCCTTTGTTTACCTTATGGCTTAAGTACCTTTTGCTCGTTTTTATACATACCAATCGCGGTATTTCATCATGTTTTATCTACATTTTTCTAACTGCTTATCGTACTTAATAGCACACAAGCGCAGAAAAATCGTCAGAACGGCTAACAGCAAACACGAACCGAACAGCGATGTTTTTAAGGCCAAGTCGAGTAACCGTAAGAAATGTAAGTATTCTAGTTTCTTCCTGTTTCAATGGCCCAAAATGATTATTAGTGTTTTGGTTACATGGATGATAGTAGACTGCATTCTAGCTGTCAGACTTTCATTAGCCTTTTAGTTGTGCGCTCTAGCTTAATTTAAAAAAGACCGATTTTTGGCTCTTCTACAGACTCTGAGTTTAGGTCAGGAAAAGTTTAAAAGTTTTAGTCCTGCCCGGGACTGTCTAACAAAGATCATGGTTTTAGAAAGTAACCCTGTGTTGTATTGTATCGTGTAAAAAATATAAGCATCGGTCGTCCAATTTTAAGGATTCTGTGAGTTTCAGAAAATTGACAAAATTTGCTTGTAAAAACGGCGCCTGAGTCGGTCAAATAAAGTGATGCTCGTATCTCTAATACAAGAGGAGTAAAGGACTTAAGTTTGGTATAGTTGTTCATTACTCCACCTAACCTTTCTACGATGTTAGTATGAACTAATTCTGTTGACCCCCTTCCGTTGACATTTTTAACATTTTGCCCGGTTTTCTCTGACAACCACTCTTAAGTACAAAAGTGAAGGTTACAGTGTAGTTAACATTAAGCCTTCGGTTCAGCGTTTATTTGATGTACATGCATACCTGAAGACTTTCTTCTTTTCCTTGAGGGCAAGTTGCCTTCTGAGTGCCTCTTTGATTTTCCACCATTAATGGTTGCTATGAGATCACTCCCCTTGATGTGATCTGATTCCACTGAAAAAAAAAAACTAATTCAAATCAATACAGTATAACAGTTTGCTGACGCTTCTCGACCATTAAGCAGTCAAAAACTATATAATTTTCAGGAGAACCCTGCTAGCTAGGGCATTTGAGGTGTCAATGGGATAAGCAGTCAAAAACTCTCCACCATCAATAAAGTTGGCAGAACAGTAATTTTTTCTTACATTTACATGGAAAGTACTTATGACAAACCTAAGTCTTCGTCAATTTTCCTGTCATTATCTGTCTGCCAGGAGAAAATTCATTTGGTTTACATTTAATTAATTTATATTTATTCCTACAAATAATTGAGAATTAGAGTATTTGATCAGGCTTAGTATTTACTCTTGTGTAACTCACCGTCTAAGCAAATACCACTATCGTTTAAAAGTGTTGCCACTGAAGCTAGTTGGGGTGCAGCTGCACGAGGAATGTCTGTTATTGGAGTAGCATGTGGTGAAGTAGGTCTTGTCACCTGTTCCATTGTTTCTGGTGCCACGGTAGTTTGGGGTGGAGTGGCTGGTACTGGTACTGAAGTACTGAAGTAGCCTGGCTATCTGCAGTTTGTGTAGCTGGGACCACAGTAACTGCACATAAAGTGGATGGGAAAGCTGATATCAGGCAAGAATGACTCTGTGTAGCTGGTGGTGTTGAGATGGATACAGCAAGTGTGCTGTGCTGGATAGCCAGGTCTACAATAACTTGACGCAAAAGTGGAGGTGGAAGCATCTAGTGTTGGGCAAGAATGACCCTGGGTGGCTGGTGCTATTAAGTCGGATGCAGCTGGTGTTCTGCAAGAATGATACTGTGTGGCTGGTGTAGCTGATGGTGTTGAGACTGATGCAGGTTTAAGAGGGGTTGTTTGTGTGTTGTGCTTGGAATAGCTGAGGAACTTGCTACTTGTGTAGCTGCTGCAGGGGGTGTTGTCATGGCATCAGTTGCCGCACTAGGTGTTTCCTCTTTAATGCCAAATGCTTAAACAGAGATATCAACTTTTATCAATGTACAACATGTCTCTAACCTTGTTCAATTAATCATCTTATAATATAATTGTAATAAGGTTAAATATTTGGTTCATGGTAAAGTGTAGCAATCAAATTACATGCTTTTCGCAGTTGCCTAAAGTTATTCAAATGAAAAATGTTTGGGGAAAATAATAGCAACCTGCCAGAATGTTGCAGTCAAAGAAAACAAAAAGAATTATTGATATCACACATGCAGGATTTACCTGGGATGTTTGCAATAATACACCTTATTCCAAAATGGCTGTGATTTTATTATTGTTTTGTTTGAATGCAAATTGGCCATTATGAAACGAAAAATTAAAAAGAAAATTCAGGACTGGAAATGTACCTTCACTGAATGTTCTCCAGCTTTCCTTTGCAAATGCTGAATGTTTAATGAAGATACACTTCCTTCCAGTTACTTGAACACCACCAGCTCCTCTTGAAATACAATTTCCGTCAGGAAACTTGTTGAAGTGCTGAGTTGCTCCCTTTCCATCTCCAATGGACAGGGTGGTGATTTCTCTTCTTATCCTATCCTCAGGTGGGTGTGTTCCACCAAATTCTTTGATTAGAGGCAAAAGCCACTTCAATGCCACTGCTACTCCCTTGTGTACCCCCACTTGTTTTCAATTTAAAATTAACAGAAGGATTTACGCATGTCAGCAACTGCAAGAACAAAGGTTTATAGTAAGTAGTAAATAAATACAGGTTTCATGCGTTCAATGTATGATTCATTTCATATACCATTTCATCATTAAAATGACAACAGTAAGTACTTTAATTTTTGACTTCACTTTTTGGATTAAATAATAATTATTCAATTCCCAAAAAAGTGGAATCAGTTTATTAACTCTGCACAACAATGAAAAACCACAATACTTATTTTACTAGTAGTAATCAAAGATTAGGAGTGCGTTCTCCGCCTGTGGTAATAGTTGTCTGTTGCTGAAATCATTACTGTGAACGGTGGAAGTTTTACAGACATATAACATACTGACAAAGTCCACTATTGTTCTGTGGATTTTGATTTCCTTGCTTTATTTAATGCGGTTCGATATGACCTTTCATGAAACGTTGCGTGACGGCTCCAGTTTCGGTAAACTAGCAAATTCATGTTATTAAACGTCACATTTTCACTTTTACTGGTAATGTTTCAGCATGAAGGCTGATTTCTAAAAAGAATACTTGTGTTACATGTAGTACTCCGGGTATTCTGAGCTGGAAGCACAAATATCAGCTAACATCTGTAACCTTTGCTCTCGCTTTTCCGGCCTGTTTATCCGTGCTTTATGTTAACAAACTCCCGGAAAAACTCCGTGCGACTGGCAATAATTATTATTTCCGCTGATGAATAAAAATAAGTCAGCATTTACATTGCTCTTCCTTAGTTCTGGCTTACTCTTATAGGTCTTGGCTTCAGAGTACTCTTCCATCGATTCAATTTCGACCTTCGCTGAGTACAGACTGAACAATTTGTGGCCACTGGAACTATATATTAAAGTCAACAAATGTAATCAAAATATAGCCAATGAAATATGGCTGTTCCCACGCGTACAGTTAACATACCAAAGCCAAGGCGATTCGTTGCAGCTGGAGCATCTCGCAAAAACCAACTCGAAATCGGAACTCGAAAATCCAACTCGAAATCCTAACTCGGGAGTTAATTTGTCTCATAATAAAGCTGAACTACTGTAATAAGACGCACGTGTTTAATCGTGTTTAATTGTAAACAATTTGCGTGACGCTATGGACACAGACTCGCCGGCGCGTGCTTTATAAAAATAAAAACTATTCCTTCCAGGAAAATCAAATAAATATTATCAGCGCATCTTACAAACTTTGAATGAAGATCTTGTCTTTTTAACAGAGAGCACTTTACCGTTTGAATCAGCGAATTAAGCACGGTATAACCGAAGATGTTTTTTTTTTTTCGTGTATGCCGTGACATTGCACAATGCCCTCTCGCCGGCGCGGGCCTTAGAAAAGCAAACTTTTCCCTCGCCATTTCACATCGCTGTAATGTGTGGTTCCAGAAAATATCCATACCCCCACCACGGAAGACTTTTTGATTTGCACCCCCCCTCCCCCCAGGATTTTCCGTTCCAGGGGGGTCTTTGATGACCCCCCCTCCCTTCAGGAATTTCCAGAATTTTTTTACGTATAAAAAGGAGAGTGAATTAGTTACGTAATTGCGGTAGAATTTTATTACAACAGTGTAAACATTAAGGTTAACTTTTAGAAAAATATAACGCTTTGTTAAGCTCATTATCCAGCTAAACTTTCAGCTTGTGCGCTATCAACTTTGCAAAGCTTAAACATTTGGGTTGCACGTCGACTGTTTCACGTTTTTGTGCGAACTTCAATGAGAACATTTCACTCGCTTAAACAACTTCGCAAACCATAGTAAATAAATCAGAAACTTACAAGGTTCCTTTGTCTACACATTTTGTCAGTTTCTTCAGGTTGATTCTTTAATATTTAGGGACCACAAAAGTTGACGCGGTAGGTTTCGTGAACGTCGTCACAAAGGCTATTGTTTTATGAAGAATATTATCGACTGTTATTGTTTTTGGCGCGATTTACTTCCTCCAATGAGTAGTCAAACTCCTGTTTCAGAATTTCCAGTTTGACATAACGAACTGAACCTCAACAATCGTTTCCCGAGGCCGCAATAAATATTGCGTTTACTCAAAGAAGAGAAAACTTGACTCCCGGTTCCTGTCCGTGGTCTAAATGCCACCCACAAAAAAGAAAATGTCGTTGCACACAAGCATTGAGATGGTGGGAACTTGCGTCTTATCGCATTTTCAATGACTTACTACCCCCAGTAAAACATAAATCCTATCAAAAATGTGTTTACTGCATGTGAAGGTAGTGAAAAGTGATACTCAAGTGAACGGAAGTGTTGGTTGGACGTAAAAGAGACAAACGTGGAAAACGGAAACATTGAAGCTAATAGTATTAACTTTATCTCAAAACTGACTTTTGTTTCAAAACATCGTCCGATAGTGTGTTTTGTGCTTCAGATCGATCGTATGTTGCTTTCAATGTTTTGTATGTGGTTCGTGACCCTTTGGAAAAGTAGTTTCCCACGAAACCCCCCTACCCCTTGGAAATTACTGCCCTTTAACCCCCCCTCTCCCTCGGAATTTCCAATTGTCTTCCGTGGTGGGGGTATGGATATTTTCTGGAACCACACAATCAAAATTCAAGGTGTAAAAATAAGAAATATTTTAGCTTGTACTTTAAAAATAATTTGTGTTAGCAATATTCATCATATTATAGGCTTGTTAGGTCCCTGGGTGTTTTCGAAAATCGCTAAAGTACATCTACCATGAAAACTCAAAACACGTGGTCTTTCTCTGGTTAAACAGAAAAATCCAGCGAATCGAGGCGTATTAATTAATCCTTTAGACCACAAAGGTAATAAGCCGTTGGAGCAAGAAAATTCGGTCTTATTCACAGATCAAGTGGGCGGTTGAAAAAGGCAAACAAAAAATCAGGTATGATCCTAAAATAGATTGGCGACGCGCTCATTCACAGGCGGTGAGCGGTGAAAGGAAAACGAAATGGAACGTCATCGCGGAATGTCATTACTTTTACTTGTAACTTATTAATGCAACCGACGAAGGGTTTAAATAAAGCTTGAACCTTCCAACACGTCCAACAAACAGCGAAGCACGAGGCAGAATGATAAAGCTTGAACCTTCCAACACGTCCTACAAACAACAAAGCACGAGGCGGAATGTTTTGCGCAACGAAATTGTGACGTCATTCAAAATGGCGCTGAAATGTTGAACCATGGAACGAAAAAACACGGGTCAGCTTTCGCTTGCTTGCACAGGGCACCTACACGATAAGAGGCAACCCAGAAGATTAGGAAGCGTTCTGTCGAACACAATTACTCATTCACAATTTTTCAGATGTGGACAAAGTGTTTCAAACCTACCCAAGCCAACCATTTTTGACAGTTTGTAGCTTAAAACAAAATGCATTGATTGTAGGAATGATGTTTGCTAAATGCTAGTATTAAAGCTGCCTACAGAGTCATGTGGGGAAATCTGAGCCAATCAGAAAACTGACCATGTGTAGATGAAAGCCTCAAAGCCTTTTATGACCCAAATCTATTACAATACCTGTTTCACTGGTATTTTGTACACTTCAATACATCTAACCAGGAGGTCTACAAGAAGCGGCTCTCCAGATGCTGGCAATTTTGCTTCACTCTCTGTTTCTTGTTCGACCTGATATACCCTCACAGCATTTGGGTATACCTTTTTCTTGAAAAAGGTTAATGCCAATTGTGGATCAAGATTTTCAATTTCTGACCTTTCAATGACCTGGAAGTACAAGTTGTTTGGAACCATTTTAATAACAAATAATTATTAAGGCTGACAAAGTAGGGAGGATACAGAGTCTATACAAAAAATGTCAATAAAGATTATTGTATCTACCAATTGGTCTCCAGAGATGTATTACACTGAATTTTGTTATTTTCCATTGAAATATGAGCTAAAACATTCCTGATTCCTGACCGAGTGCAGTCTCAGAGCAGTGATCAGGGCTGGCATTATGTTTGGAGAAGCCCCCCCCCCCCCCCAGAAAAGCAAAGTAGCCAGGTATAGGCAAGTTACAAACCTTACATCAGTGTTTCAGTCATCATTTGACCCTCAATAGCTGACTATTCTTATCTCATTAGGTGGCTACCAATGACAACATTGAGTGATGCAGTAAATGGCGAAAAGATATTTCTCATTACTAGCCAAATTAGAACAGGTCAAGTGATAGTTTTATATGCAATAATTAGAGTTAGTTTGATAAGGAATAACCCTTGCACTCATAGTCTATGCAGTACTATGTGCAGTGATCATGTTATGCGCTAAATTGGAAGTGCATGACTGCTAATCAAACAATATACAGCCCACTTTCTGACACACCCTCACTGAACTGTTTTTAAACTTAGCGAGGAATGTAATTTATGAAATCGAACAGTCCCTTCACAGACCCGTGGCTTACATTAAAATATTGCTTAATTCTCTTATGGTTGCTATTTTGGTCTGATAGTTTACCAGTACTGCCATGTTAAATAACACAAGGAATTTGCATTAATTTTGTAAATCAATAACTATTGGTCACATAGAATTTACAGTGTATTCCATACCTTTTCAGCCAGGCTGATGAGAACAGTATAATTCTTTCGGCATCTGTCATCCATTTCAGGACAGGTCTGTGCCATCGGTTTGCTGATTTCTGCTGCCCTCAGTTTGAGGATGTGATCCAAGGTCTGACTGAGACCGACAAGCATCCCAATGGCACTTGATGCCCGACTGAAGACTTCTTCAGCTCTGATTTCAGCCCTCTGTCGGGCATCAAGGCCATTCGGGCTTCTCCTTCCTTCCAAAAACGGAATCAGTACTAGGCGGCCAAAGACCCTATATTTTGTAAAATTTACATTAATTAATAGGACAGTCTGGTGCAAAGATTATCAATTTGCACAATACACAGATTCATCATCATCAGGGTTATCAAGTTATCATCAGTATCACGTTTCTGAGTACAAATTAGGTTTAGGATTACAATTCTTGTGAGAAGCATCCTCTTAAACATGTTTCGTCAAAGTAGTTTCAAAGGGCAACCCTAAAATCCGGAACCGGAATCACAGGTCATTGTTTTACCAATGCAGAGGGTGAAAACTATCCTAAACATTCATAAAAGCTGACCTTATGCCTAAAAACGTTTGTTTAGGCCTAATTAGGCCTAAGGTTAGCTTTTATGAATGTTTAGGATAGTTTTTACTCTCTTTATTGGTAAAACAATGACCTGTGATTCCGGATTCTGTGTTTTAGTTGCCTGTTTCAAATCATTTTGAAACTGTCTGAACTGAATTCTTCACTTTGAAATACATTCAATAAACTGTCTGAACTGAATTCTTAACTTTGAAATACATTCAATAAATCGAAAAATACTACCTTGGATCATGGTCCAAAGCATCAAGGGTCTCCCAGTTAACAGTCACAATGGGACAAGTATGGGGTGTGCTCTCAAGGAAGCATGTCCCATCCTTTACCCTGTTGTAGAAGGCCACAGCAATATCCTCTACCAACTTACGTTTTTTAATATCATCCAGGACAGGTGGTAGTGTTGCCCTGCTACACAACCGTGGAATAAATCTTTCCTTTACTGAGGAATACAACGAACCCATGTTCCCGATGAGACTGGGGGCTGCTTTAGCTGACTTTGTCTTCCCAAGTCGGTTCACACCACAGACCACTGGAATAGGACAACAGCCTAGAATTTCCATGATACCTTCATAATGAAGGCCAATTATCATTCCAGCTGAAAAGAAGAAAAATACTCTCTTGATGGCAGATTTGACATAAATGGCATCCCATATAATCGGGTCAGGCATACACCCGAAAGCATCAATTATTTGCCAAAAGTGTTTGAGTTTATCATTTTGTAAACATGACCAAGGTTTCTAGATCTTAACAAGTCTTACATTGTTAAATTTATATTATTGATTTAAAAACACTTCAGGTTTCTCCGTTTTAAGAGTTAGCTGGCCCACTGAGAAAACATAAAGAGCCAAAACAAAAGCAAAGAATATTGATGTAAATTTCAGCCTCATACTTTTAAGGCTCCTTGGCATAAATAAATATTTAAATCTGCTAATTACCTATAGTGAATATTGCTGCCATTGTATTGTCATGCACTGTGTCTACTAGTGCCTTGATTACATCCCTTAGAGAGTAACCATACAAAGGTAAGCGCACAGCTGGCAATGATCCATCTTCTTCATCTTTCCACCATCTTCCATATCAAACACCTCTTGCACCCACAAGATGGAAGAGGCTTCAGGGTTGGTGAGAACCCCCCCTGCTGTTATTTGGATATCTGGACCAAAGATCCACACATCACTACTTGGTTGTTTGCCAACGCAAACAGCTGCCTTGAACGTGTCTTTCAAATTTGAGATTCTACATTTACTAAATGAAAGACCCAAAAACAAGTAATTTATTTCGTGAGAGCCTGCTCTTAAGATAGGAATTTACCGATGCTTCACATGCAAATGTACAAACAATGTTTTTGCCCATGACATGGAACAAAAACTTCTCTATAGTCACTCCGTTTTCACTGTATTTCCACTTTTGTTGAATAATTTTTCTTTGGAGTAGTGGTCTGCTGCAGATCAATTAGACGTTTTTGTCGCCTGCAATATGCAGCCCTTATCAAAAATGAGGTCAAGTGTTGTTTTAACTGCTCATTGAGCCCTGTTGGCTGGGGTTACAACTGTATACGATTAGATATCATTAGAGACCTTTAGATTCTAGGACAAGAACAAGTAAGAGTTTTGACTACCCGTTTTTTGCGAAACAACATGGAAAAATTTATAACTCGTACGATTAATCTTAACTCTTTGTTAGCAGTATAGGTTGCACAGTCATTCTTATTGCTGGTAATTGAGCCTTTTTTCTAATCGAAAAATGCCAAAACTGCTACGGTGTTGTTGACGTGTTTTCACACGACAACATTTTTGCAAAACCTCGTGCTAAAATGATGACGGCATCACGTTTTTCCTGCCAAAATGACGCTGGTTTGCGCGCGCTCACGGTTGTTCTATGTGAAAATCTCGTACTTGTAGTCGTTCTTGTCTCAGAATCTAAAGCTCGCTATTGCGTAGTTCCAGAAGACATCCAGACGCCTAACATGAAGGGAATTTCAAATAGGACCCCACCCCTTCCATTTGCACAAGGGAACGTTAACCTGCTACTACATGTACCTGAACTGTCTGCTAACTTTAGGGCTCAAAGCACATCTTCAATTGTTTGTCTTGCAAATGTATTACACAGGGCAAGGAAATGCCACTGAACTTGATAACCGATAATTTATTTGTTACAACATTACTACACAAAGCAACAAGCATACACACCTGAAATAGTTCTTCTTCCCTGCTAGCAGAGGCTCTTTTCCTGGTGTTCGCTGACGGGAGAAAAGAGACCTCTGCCATGGGTCTAAATGGACTATATTGAGCATGCTCCGCGGCTTAGCGACCGAGCTATCACGTGATGTTGGTAAGACGTCACGAAATATGACCTTTCACTGAAACTGGCGCGAAAACCCCGCAGATGCATATGGCGCGTCATGTCTCACACCCCGATTAACTCTCCGTGTAGTAAACAGAGAAAAATATCATCGACTAGATCGCCAAAAACGCCGGTTAAAAAAGTACAAAAATCGTCTAGAGATAATTGTTGTCTGATCTGTGGTATTAACTTCAAGTTATCTGGTCAGGGAAGCTTTTTTAACACAACCACAACTGCAGGACTTAAAGAAAATTTGACATTCCTTCTCGGAGAATCGCCCGATTTTTCCCTGTCATCCCGACGGATTTGCAAATGCTGTAAACGAAAGGTGGACTCAGTCGTAAAGAGAACATTAATTCTCGAACAAGACAAAGCATTTCTCATCGACAAGTATCGGAAAAATAATTCTACAAACGAGAGGCAATGCGCTAGAGAACCCACCAAACTCACTCCGCCGCGGTACAAACGGATGTGCAAGGAAAGTCCTTTGGCTGTAAACAAACAAGCTAAAGCAAGGAAGGCCATCAACAAAGAGACGGATGGAGTGGAAGAGCTCGGTGTTTTTCCATTGAGCACCAGTTTCGAAGATTTGAGAGCAGAATTTGTTTCTCACGATCATTCTTACGCTAATAAGCTTACCTATGAACCAGATACTGTGGCACAGTGCGAAGGAGATTTTCCTCCCGAAGTGGAACAACCACCGCCAGAGCAAATTGCTGCGAACCAGTGCCATGGGAATTCTCTGACTGAAGTCGAACAAAGGCATGAGCGAATTTCTGCAAACCAGTTCGAAGGAGATGTTCAGATTGTAATCGAACAGCCGCGAGAACCGGATGTTGCAAACCAGTGCGTCGATTCGGTCGATTTACCGCAATCATTCCTCTCGCTTTTGTTTGATGATGACTTTCACTTCGACTTTGCCTCCAGCTCAGCTCATGACCAGGACCGTAGCGAAGAAGTTTCTGTTAATGCTGAATTAACAGGAAATGCCGAAGATGATGAAACCGAAGTGGAGGTGAGAAATACATTTCTGTCACTTGTCAATAGTCGGTTTTAATAACTTTCTGCACGTTTACAAAATTAATATTTTACTCGAAGAATTGAAAGAATAGATGACTTAAAATTGATGGCTCCCTGCTAGCAGAGTCTCTTTTCCTGGTTTTCGCTGGCCAAACACGGAAAATTGGTGCTGAAACACTTTTTTTTGGCCTTTCATTCTCTGCGCTTAACGAAGGAAGAAAAATACATTACCTGTGTGCTTTCATATTGCTAGAAATAATACCCTGGGAACGAGGTTGTGTTATTCCCTCCTAGCCTAATTTTCTTTCATTCGTTAATGATATGGTTGTGGTGTAAAATCTTTTTATAATTTCTGATAATAAAAAAAGCCTTTGCTTGAAAAGAATTATATCAAGAAATATTCTTTTGTTTTCTTGCATGCTTTCAATAGATAAACATCAATTATCCTTCTGGCCCGAGAAAAGTTAAACTGTCTAAGTCTGACCAGAAAACTGCCACTATAGTCAAGTACATTGCACTAGGACTTCCCAAATTGGCCTTGGCAGCCTTACTGAAGACATCAACAGGCATCATTGAAGCCAAGAAGTTGTTGTTCAAGAAAATGGAGGAGGAACTTATGGGCCTTACATCAATAAAGGAACCTAGTGTTCTTAGGCAAAGCCGTCATGACTTGTTACCATCCTTCAAGATGGCTGATTTTGGTGAGGAGTTGAAGGCAAAAGCTCCTTTAACAACTGAGTTGCTCAACAGCCTTTGTGTCTCGAAGTCAAAAAAACGCAAGCAGGAGAATGGGAAGCAAGTTAATACTGTCATTGCTACCATTGCTGCAATCATGCTTCAAAACCGATGTCCACAGATGTCAGCCCTGGCATACCGCATTGGTTTGATACTACGCTTTTCTGGGGCAGGGCAAATGGTAAGTATTGAGCTTATAATTATCCTGGTTTTACCTGTCACTGAATTCCCACCCTATATTCTTAGGGAATTTTAATGGTATGTGCTGATCACTTAAACAAGTTCTCTGTTGGTTGGATTGCTATGCTCACTCCTCCTAGAGATGGCTCAATGAACCTATACTTAGAAAAGATACATTTAATTCCTATTTTGGAAATACCATCATTTAAATACCTGTACCACCAACATGTATTCAAGAGTAATAACAATAATAATAATAATAATAATAATAATAATAATAATAATAATAATAATAATAATAATAATAATAATTATATTATTAATAATATTAATATTAATAATAATTTTTTTTAAAGTTTTTTAATGAAAATACTAATCTTTATTAAAGACTTCACAAGACTTATGTAATGAGTAATATTAATAATAATAATAATAATAATAATAATAATAATAATAATAATCATTGTAATAATAATAATAATAGTAATAATAACAATAACAATATTAAAATAATATTTTAATGGTAAAATAGAGTAACTCAGGTTTTTAAAGAAGGTAAATACATTATGATTTCTCATAGACTGTTGGTAGTGAGTAGCAAGTGATTTCTCTTTACACAGTAGGAGAATATGACTGATTCTGTCCCTTATTCTGCAATGGAGAAGTTGAAAGTGAAATCTTTTAATGATTTTTGTGATCGATCGGTTAGGGCTTCATATCTGTATTACAGCTGTAATTTGATGCATTACTTAGTAATAAAATTCCAGTTCTCTGTTAACTGTATTTTTTAAGGGTTTGCAACTTATGACAGCCCATGGCATTACAGTCCATCCCACACAGCTAACAGCAAAGGCAAAGGAAATGGGAAAGGACCACGATAAGACTCTCTTGCAATGGAAGGGCACCATCGAGCAACATAAGGACACTGTGCAGTGTCTCGAGATTATAAAACAATGTCTACAGAGCCTAGAATATCTGCCAGAACTACCCAAAATTGGGCAGGTATGTTCCTACCTAATGACAAATGAACCGAGTGACTGTAGGATGATAGATGCAAGTGGTGTCTGTGGAGGTGCAGATACAATAGATGCTTCCTCAATAAACCTGGCATGTCTTTACAACCCAACCGATGTTGTGCACAGTATTGGAAGTAAGCTTTTGGAGAAGCAGATAAGCTCCAAGATGATCAAGGATACATGTGCTTTTGTTGCAAAATCAACAGAACAAGGTGATGATGCTTTGGATGCCATTAATAAGTCTATTGAGGTTGCAAAACACTCAGCCCCTAAAGGATTCCAGATCATTGGAGATAACCTGGACCTTCATATTAATGTCAGGCATATGGATAATTCTAACAAGAACAAGTCCCTTCATACATTTAACCTTGTTGCCATGGAGGATGTTGTTACTGGAGAAAATTTACCTGATGTGACTGAGAGGACTCTTGATGTGGTCCAAGTTCATGAGTTTCTGCCCTCCTTGGATGATGTAGAGAAGCTTAAGAAGGATCTAATTCCATTATGGACTCGTGTAATGGTTAAACAACTTTCAGCCTTTCGTTTCTTAAAGTCTGTTGTTGTGTACCACATACCACATGAGTACAGCAAAGCAATGAGATTACCTTCCAATCAGGTATCTTGTAAATGGACATAATATACTATTAAAGGGTTGCCCATAATAACTTTTATATGTAAATTGGGTTGAGATTCGCAAGTATAAATTGCTATCTGTGGTTGTTATTTGAGGAATCTGTGATCCCCTAAATTAGTTTTTCTTTTTGTTATGCCACTGCTAGCAGGAAAGCTATGTATAAGACGATCATACAAATTTAGGGACTCCCAGATTCCATGGAACTAAACACAGAAAGTGTTTGGTATTTGAAACTCAGAAATCTTGCCACTGCAAATTTCATTAGACCTTAAATGTTATTATGAGTCCAGGTTATGTAGCAAGATTTTCTGCTGTCATGTTAACAAGACTAGTACTGTGTGGTTCTATGCAGTTTCCAGACTTCCCCCACCAAGAGTATCTGGAAATTCCTGGGGGGTGGGGGGGGGGGGTATATGTTATAGCCAAGCTTGTAGAAGAAAAGTTCAAAGCTAAACTGAAATTTACCAGGGGAGGGGCACAAAACAATTTACCCCCTTTGGGTGGAGTATGATTTGAAATTTTTGGACACGACACATTTTACCACAATGATCACAGTGCAGTTTTTTGGGTCATTCAACGGTACTTATTTTTTACAGATACCTCTTGGTTGTCTTCCAAAAAATGAAAGCCTCAATGAGGACATGGTAGACATATTAGAACACCTCCATAGCAACTATGTGCCAATGTCACAAGTTAATGGTACCAAGACGCCTGCCGACTTTGTTTGCTTTGGTGGAGATCAACTCACAGAAGAGAGGTCAAGAAATATTCAGAAGGCACGTGCAGATGGCAGGAGTGTGGATGAGAAACTAGATGGCGTTTGGTGTAAGAATGAGGATTGGCATGGCATACGCATTGCTTACCAGGTGTGTTCATTTGTTGCGGATTTTTTCTGTTGGGGGGCGGGGAGGGGAATCTGTTATCAAACTCTTCCCTTTATTCAAATAATATTTTGGACTCACCAAAAAAAGAATCAGTGAAAATTTTGCATAATATTTCTTTTGGACAAAGACTAGTGGAGGAAGATCTACTGTAATATCCCTGTCTGACACAAATGATTCACTCCAAACTTCACAAAAATTATATTTAAAGGTTCTTGCGAGGGTTTAATAGGTGAGAGTTTTGTGGGTTGTAAGATCTAATGCTGATTTTGGTCTCCAACTATGTCATTTGTTTTCAGCTTGCTGTCAACATTCTGCGGAAGCCTAATTCAGTTATGGATTGGGGAACAATGGCGAGCAATGCAATCGTGGCTGGGAATTCCAATGCTCTTAGAGACCCCCTTGACCACTATGATTCAGTAAAAGAGTTCTTTGCAATAGAGTTGGATGCCTTCATTATTGCTGCAACCCTTAATCATTTTGGAATGGAAGGTATGGAAAGCATTCCAACGAAAAACATGATGCCTGATAATCTTAAGAATTCCAGCAAAGAAGCTCAAAGAAATTGGCTTCACAGGAAAGTAATTTCCATGCTTGAGAAGTTTGTAATGCCTGGAGTGTCTCGCCTTCCTAATCTTCTCGCAGCTTACAACCCTCGTCCTGACTTGCCCTGTCGTGGCCACGGTTGTACAAGAGTTTTCAAGTATGGCAAATGTCGTGTTAAGCATGAGAAAAAAGAGCATCAGTCTCAGTCACAAATGTTGTAACGCCGACGGAAATTTTTCCCTCCTCCCCTTTCAATGTTGATGTTTATGGGTTCCAATGCAAGAACTTTCCAGTAAACGCAACATTAGAACGACAAACGCAACATTGAAGGGAGGGAGGGAGGAGGAGTGCGTTATCAATAGCTTGGATGCGAGTTACGTGCTTTTCAAGAAAGTGTTACAACTATTTATGACCGAGGTTGTCTGAGTGTTGAATGACGCATTTCAGATAAGAAAATGCGCCATTACTAATGTGTTCTGTAACGGTTGTTTTGTGGGACTTTCGCAATGAAACGAAGTTTAAGCACGTTTCTTTACTTATAAAATTGCTATAAAGAGTTGGTTTGTTGCTAAGAAGGAATAATATTCTACAGAATTACGAGAGAAAAGCGCTGCACTAGTGTAATGGCCTTTAAACACTGTATCGATAATGTGACACGGGCAAGAGCTTTTTACTTAAGCCGGGTTAAACGACTTGCTGTTCGTAAAGTTGCTGATTTATGTGGTATTTCAACAGCAAGTGTTGTAAGAATTTCCAAAGCAAATAGAAGCGCTCCCTCGCGTTTACGAAGTTCCTCGAAAAGAGGCCGTAAGTTCAAGCTAAGTGAACGACAAAGAAGGCACCTGATTCGCTGTCTCAGGGTCCTACGAAAAAGAGACGGGACTTTCACCTGTAAAAGATTAATGGAGGAGGCCGGAATTAAAGAAAGTGATGTTTCAACGAGGACAGTTACACGTTACCTAAATTCAGCAGGGTATTTTTATTTGCAGACAAGGAAGAAAGGACTTATGACCGAAGATGATCATAAGAAAAGAGTGGCTTTTGCTAAACTCATGCAGAGAAACTTCAGTGCGGATGTTTGGAAAAAAGAAATTGCGTTCTACTTGGACGGAACATCCATCGCATATAAGAGGAATCCTTTTGATCAAGCTATCGCACCTCAAGGACGAGTATGGAGAAAAAAAAGCGAGGGCCTTGCTCATGGATGCATTACGAAGGGTCGAAAGGAGGGAACTGGGGGCAAAGTCTTAAGGCTTATAGTCGCTATATCCTATGACAAGGGAGTAATTTGCTGTGAGCCTTATGAACACATGACAGGTAGCTACTTCGCCACATTCGTTGCTGAACACTTTGATCGATTGTTTGAGTTGGCTGGAAAAGGTGTCAGTCGCCTATGGATGCAGGATGGAGATCCTTGTCAAAATTCTGCATTAGCAAAAGCGGCAATTGAGCGTGTAAATAGCACCGTCATCAAACTTCCACCACGAAGCGCAGACTTACATGTTATCGAAAACGTTTTTGCTATTGTTAATAGGCACCTTCGAAAACAAGCAAGGGATCGCAAAATAAGACGTGAAACGTTTGAAGAGTTTAAAGCTCGTGTAATAGATACGTTTTTCACCCTGCCGATAGTAACTGTAAATAGGTTGATAGACTCTATACCAAAAAGAATGACCAGTGTCATCAGAAAGAGGGGTGGCCGTATCAAGTATTAGTTAATACTCATTTTAAAGCTCTATAGCGGACAACTGTAATGTTTTTTTTTGTGTGTGTGCGTGTGTAAGTACAGTGTTACACCGGTGGGAAATGTAAAAAAGCTTGTTGCTGTTGTCATTTTCCGCGTTAAATAACGTTGCAACTACTAATTTCAACGATGTATCTCTACTTTTTACTAAACAATCAATTGTCTCTTTGTTTTACTTTGTATAATGTATTTAAAGCATAGCTCTTCAAAAAAAAGTTGATATTTACCGGTACTTTTTCTTAGATAAAGGACTGGAATCCATTGACGTGTATAAATTGCTTGTGTAAACAATCAACATCACCCTTGTGATCACGGTACACCATGATCATTTCTTGCAAAAGTACTTTAAATCTGTCTTATCTGCCTTTTTTTGTACTTGACAATAAGCACTAGAACACAACTTAACTATAGTGAGATTTTCAAGCAATTAGCAGTTTTTTGTCCTCAAAATTTCTACGGTACACCATGGTGATCCGTTGTCGGTAAATTAATTACAGTCTACTAAAATTATTTAGCAATGACGGATCACCATGGTGTACCGTAGCAAATAAGTCTAAGGAAGGCGCTGTTGTGATTTCTATTATTTCTGGTTACACATAGTAACTACTACAATAGTTTAGTACGATTAAACGTCCTAGTTTTTACCAAATACAACGCTAAAATGAAGAAAAAGGATGGTGATCCGTGATCGGTACACACTCACATGTAACCATAATTAAATTAACAAGAGGCAGAGTTTAGGCCTGGGGATAGACAAGTTCAGCAAAACAGCGTGGACAAGGTGGAACTTGCAGTTGTTCTGCCTCAGTAATCTGTGAGCTGAATGCAAACACTCGCCAACGAACACGCATCATTTCAGTCTCTCTTTCATCCAGCACACCAGCACGGACAAAGGAAATTTCCTCCTTGGCGGTACAAAAGATGGGCGTATCCCCTTTCAAGGAAAAATCACATCTGTAATGGGTCTTGGGTGCTGGCAGGTGAACCTCATGGCCTTCCAATAGCAATAGCAAATCATGCCATGGGATGATGTTGGCGGACCATCTGAAATCATTTAGAAATAAAACTTCCGCCTCTTCTGCACCTACCCATGCGAAGGTTGTGCTGGCCGGGTTGCAAAATGTGTTGTAAATGCTTGTAAGAGGATTTAAAAGAAAAGTTTTTCCACAATTAGACGGGCCTTTCAAATACAAGTTGCGGTATTTCCCTCTTCCCTTGTCAAGAAGATTTCTGATAGCCTCTGAAAATTCGTCCCCGGCTATGTTATTTCGCTCCAAAAGATTTCGCGCCATTTGCAACCAACGACGGTCACAACCTACAACGCATTCCTTTCCGAGCTGACTGTACAAAATCTCCGCTCTACTCTTTTCGCTGCGCTCCATCTTTCCTTCTGCTTCTTCTAATTCCCAACCTACACTGAGGGCCTCATCAACCGCCTTTGCTCCCCTATTCGCTATAAACTCCGCAAGGTCTGTTTTGCCTTCCCTTTTTTGATTATTTGCGTAGGCAAGAAGCTGCAACCGTGTGCGAATTCCCTTTTCAACGACAATTTGTGACACTTCAAAAATGCTCAGTCTTTTCCGCCCTTTTCTACTTTTTCCTTTACTACTGGCATTACCTTCCGAGGAGCTTTTCCGTGATAGAGCTCTACTAGCTGCAGACGTACATGGTTCCGAGAAGTTTGACAAGTCCGGATGACTTTCAGACTGTATGAAATGTGCATCCTCCTTAGTTGTGTAACGCCAGGCCGAGTAATAATTGCAATGTTTATCACTAAAATTTACTTTTACACGATGCCTTTCTTCTAAAAAATTGCGAATTTTTAGCCAACGACGTCTAGCACTTAACTTCACAGCCATGTGATAATGAATGCCACCATCCCTATGTCCTTCTTGGCTACACACCCATTGCACCACTTCGATACGACTAGAAGGATCAGCGTTTGAAAAACTGTCCAAAACAATTCTTGAAAATTCTTCCCATGTAGGAACAATTTCAAGATCGGCTTGACTGTAAGTTATCAAATACACAAATCGTACTTGACGGGAATTCAGTGTTCGAAGTCGCACAGGCCTTTCCCCTAACCCACCTGCTGCCGCACTGCAACCACCGCAGTCTTCCGCCATAACATTAACTGATCGCCTCCTTTATCTGTATTCCGCTGGATGTACAAATTGACTTCGAACCTTTTCAAACACTCCTTTACAGCTACCGATCTACTTTTTTAATAGCAGTTTCCCTTTCTGATAGACGCATCATCTCTCAAAATATCATTGACTAATGTTGACTTTATTTAATTGCTTCTGCAAACACAGATAACAACAGTATTAACACACAAAAACCAGCCTTTCACCAAAAAATTCTGTACATCTTTTTAAGTTTCCTCCAAGACCATTAATACTATTGCCCAAAGTGTATTTGGCGACAAATAGGTACCGTCTTCACATATCTTACAGCCCTACAACAATAATTTCACAATACACTGTCCACGGTCGTCACATCACGTCGCACACATGAAAACACTTAACAGTGACAAATACAGTCTCAGTCACAAATGTTGTAACGCCGACGGAAATTTTTCCCTCCTCCCCTTTCAATGTTGATGTTTATGGGTTCCAATGCAAGAACTTTCAAGTAAACGCAACATTAGAACGACAAACGCAACATTGAAGGGAGGGAGGGAGGAGGAGTGCGTTATCAATAGCTTGGATGCGAGTTACGTGCTTTTCAAGAAAGTGTTACAACTATTTATGACCGAGGTTGATGGCCTCACAGTAGCGGATGAGGATGCAACATCTGAAAGTAAAGTGGACGACAAGGGGACAGAGGACTATGTGTACAATTATGGTTGCCTCCACCTCAGCATTGGTCTTCTCCTTAGGAGTGCAGATGACTCTGTAAAAGAAGGTGATGGTGAACGGCTCTTGAGGGTGTGGAATTTTCTCACTGTTTTTTACCGGGTAAACAACCACAGCAAATATGCATTAGCTGCTCTCCGTCTCAAGGCATCTCAGCTTGGCTTGCTTACTCCAAGAGAGGCACATAGACTGAAGTGGAACCGTTTTGCCTCTCGAAAGGGAGGGCAAGGTAAATGCATATCTAGGGACCTTCTGGTAGAACAGGTAAATATGGTGTCAAAGGAATGTATCCGTGAGATGGGTGCACCTAACATAAACAGCAGCTCAATTGAATCTTCAACCAAAGCTACAGGGCCACTTCTAGGACTGCTGCAACAGTCTAAGCAAGACCTTGGACAGGGAACACGCAACACCCACCACACCAACAAAATCAAGCAGCAGACATTTGTTACTGTGTTAGAACAGGTTCACAAAAAATCAAATGTTTTCGACTTCAAGGCTGGTAGGAGGTATACTTGCTTTCCTGAGGTCAAAAATGATCTGTATGATGGGGTGAATGTCACAAGGCTGCACCGCTGGATTTGTCGCCATCGTAAAAAGTGGCATAGACAAAATCAAGCCTTTTACAAGATTTAATGGACCTCTTTAGCTTGAGCAGTTTGTTTACCGATTTCAGACCATGTGACATTCTCTGGGAGTTGTTCCTTTATCCATCTAAAAGTTATTCAATCATATACACATGACTATTTGAAAGTTTGAAAGCAATAAATCTCAAGAGCAATATCACATGGTCTGAAATGGGACAACAAACCACCCAAGCTAAAGAGCTCTATTCTTCGCATTGGTGAAAGGTTTCCATCAGAATTGTAATCTTTCATGGGGTATCACAATGACAATGCTAATCTGCAGTAAGGGTCCCACCCTTGAATTTCAGGGGTCCTCCACTGGGAGGTTATGGATAAAAACATGTGAATGACAATGCTGATTCAATTTGAGTAACATGCTACCTCAATGGATTACTTATGAAATTTGACTAATGCCACATCCAGCATAGTTGTTACTGAGTTCATACTTGTAGATTATCGAGAAATATGTACTACACTATGTAAATTCCATCACAAAAAATCTAAATTACCAAGCTTTAGAGTTTTATCACAAAAATTTAATATAAGGATTACCTGCTACTAACAACAGTCTCATAGCTTTAATATGGCAATTAAATAAATTCGTACACAGTTTGGATATCAATAATTTCAGCCAGTTTACAACAAATACATATCATTGATTCAAGCAAATTTGTAATATATTATATTGACTGCAAGGCGGACATGTTTAAACTCAGAAATTCCATTATCCAAGGTGGAAAGTGTAAATACTTTAAACAGTTTTAGTATATTACTGAAACTATAATTCTATTGTAAGCAAACATGAACACATAGCATAACAAAATACTGGTTATGATGTACACAAGGGCACCTCAATAAGGGGCAGTGTCATGAAGATGTTGCTGTTTTAGGCAATTCTGTGCTAAAATCATTACATTTATGTTTTAGAACAAAATAGTTCTGTAAAGCTATGACAGAGATATTTAATGAATATTTTCAGAGAGGGCTAGCTGTAATAAATTTATTGAGGACTTTGGAAGACGTACCATAGAAATTTGAAAAAAATAATTTGGCCAATTTTAAAAATAATAAGGCCACTGTATTCAAGTATCAATCCATTTCCATCCTTGCCATTCGTAGCGACAGGTGACAGGAAACAGTTTCATTACCTTCAAATAATCTTTAATAACAAAGCTATGCCATTAGTTTTGGAATTCAATTAACACGAAGACACCTAGCTTTTTATAGAGTTTCCAAATAGCATGACACTGCCCCTTTAAGGCCTCTGCTTTAAAATCTTCAGAAACTGTTTTTAGCAATTCCCAATAGGGGGACATGGGAATGGCAGGAGAGTGTGCACACCAGACACTGAAATCATTCATACAGTAATTATGACTTTTAGCAGTGTTAAAATGGTAGCTTTCACCCTGCATTAGCTAGAGTAAGAAAATATTGAACCATGCTGTGCAATAACCGATTGTACAAAAAAATTAATTCCCCTGGGCAGGTGGGAGGATAGTTCATTTGAAGAACCCTTCCCCTGGAATTACAGGTCCCCAAAACAACCCCTCTACTTAAATCCCATTCATCATAAACAGTTATGCCCATGGGGAAACTCTACATTATGACAGATTCCCAAATGCATTTGTCCTTACAACACATAACTATTCATTTCAATTAAAAAAAGTGCGAAAAAAGATAACCCAAAATAATTGGTCACCTTTTAATTAAAACCTTATCTACAGCCTCTTGAGTTGGAAACAAAGAAGTAATGAAGACTTAATGAAGAATAATAATTAGAAAAATGGTTGGTAAAATACGTGTTCTTTCTTTACATTAAGATTATTGAACACTGCCATTGTCATCAGAGCTGCTCTCACTGATGTTACTACAATATGCTGCACCAAGCAAAAGAGGATCATCTTCAAAATATGGCTCAAAATCCATTGTCATATAGGCACTTGCTTCAGATATGTCATTGAAAATGTCTTTTACAGCCAGAATTATGTCATTAGCCAGGTGTGGATTGAAAATGGGGAAATTTTCAATCAAATAATCTGCCAAAAATATATATTCTAGCTTACCAGCTAATTCCAGTATGAGATCTGAACCCAAAGTCTCGTAAGTTCCAAGTTTGTCAATGTCCTTAAGAAGCTCAATGAACAGTTCACGTTCCTCACTTTCTACTGTACGACTAAGCGATTCCAAAGGCAAACTTGTGTCCACATTCTCCTCCGCCTCGAGTTGCATGACACAGTCAGCTCCCTGGCACTTGCAAAGCTGGGTACAAAAGTCACAGCACTTATGCATGACATCCAAAGTAGCTTCTTTTTCTTTAAAATGTTTCAGTAGTTCCTTACGCCGGCAACTGGTAGCTTTTACATAGTCTCTCATTTCTTTGTCACAGTGAGCAAGATGATAGGGCTTGTAGTACAGAAAAGCAGCACATGCCCTGCCATCCCTACCTCCCCTCCCAATCTCTTGCACATAGCTTTCTACTTCTGTTGGTATACCGTAGTGAATGATAAGTTCAACATCAGGAATGTCAACACCCATGCCCAAAGCACAAGTGGCAACAACCAGCCGCATTTTGCTGTCTCTCTTTACAAATTCGTATAAGACATTCTTCTGAATTGACTCGGGGGTCTTACTGTGGAACATACCATATAGTTCGTTGTTTGGGAGGTTTTCCAAAAGGACTTCAAAAATGTCTCCACATGCAGTGATGGATCTGCAGTAAATGATGGTTTTTTTCATTTCACAGCCCTTGGATTTCAGGTCCTCGATCAGCGAGGCAAAGGTTTCATCCAGTTCCTCATTTCTATCAAGTTTTGATACACACAGTTTTATGTTTGACTTGTTTGGGCTAAGGTTTACAACCTTAGCACTCTTCATGTGCAGGTTCTTCATAATTTGGGATCTGATAGTTTTCCCTGCAGTGGCTGTAAGGCACAGAAATGGTTTTCTTGTAAACCCTCGCACATCACCCACTTTGCTGTAAGCTGCCCTGAATGGTGTGACACTTAGACCCCTAAAAAATAGGTGTTTCATTAGTACTGTGGTATATTGTTTTCGTGAAACGTGGCTAGCTTGTTACATTTATACAAACGGGGCATTTACTTAATTTTTTTTAATTGGCCTCTGATAGTAGGCAGAGCTTTCAAGGCAACACAAAATATTTTTTCCTGTGACACCCAAGGTTTCCTGCTAGCAGAGGCTCTTTCCATGGTGTTCACTTAGTGAATCCAAGGAAAAGAGCCTCTGCTAGCAGGGGACACAAAAGTGCGTGACACGCATAGCAATTTTTTTCCATTAGCAAAATTTGCAATTATCAATATGAATTTATAAAGGAATTTCTATCATGCTGATACCACCGAATATTTTGATGCGATATGCTTACACAATGAGAGGTAGCCACTTTCTGTCTGAACAAGTTTTCTTTCGGATTCTTCATTTGGTGAACACAAAATGATTTATAGGTACAGTGTATCTGCAATGTCTTGAAAAGTAACACGTGCTCAAGTTACTTTTCTGTCACAATATATCGCATCAAACATCGACAAACCGAGATTAGGCTTACCAGCTCACTACACAATGTGATTCGTCCACAACAATTCCAACCAACCGATCGTCCATTTTTACAAGGAACTGCTTGGATTGGATGTTTTCCAAGGTTTCCGGACTGCAGTAAACCACTTCAGCTTGATCGAGCTCCGTCCGTTTATCATCGTTGCCGAACAGCTCCTGCTCCATTTTAACGGCTTTGAGCTTGAGCCTTTGGCAGGACTCAAGCTGGTCAGATATGAGCGCATTTAGCGGTGAAACAACAACAACAAGTGGGTTCGATGGCAGAATTGGCACCTTTCCCGTTCGTGCAATAAGCACAGCAATCTGGTAGATGAGAGTTTTCCCATGCCCGGTCGGCAAGCACGCAAACGTGTCTCGCCCGTTTAAAAAATGAAACAAGGCCTTGAACTGCTCTTCACTCAATTTCTTTATCTTTCCATCGTCGAGGTTATCCAAAACAGAAGAAAGCAAACTTAATAACTCTTTACGACTGAACTCTTTCGAGGTCGCCGATGAGCACGCCATGTTTATAATGTGGGCTCAGAAAATAACAGCGGAATTATTATAAAGAAATGCGCGAGACGCAACGGGCTCAAGTTACGGTCAGCGAGCAATGCAAGGAGCATGCGTTCTAAATAGAGCCGTCCAAGATCGTGGACGGCGGTTAAATCAAAGCCCATTTAGACCCATGGCAGAGGTCTCTTTTCTCCCGTCAGCGAACACCAGGAAAAGAGCCTCTGCTAGCAGGGAATAGTTCTTCATGAGCCATTTTAAAAAGCCCTTAAATTCTGGGCCTTCAAAATCACAAGTGAGGACCCCAGATCCGTAGGTGGAGTTAAAATCTTCCAAAAAGTTTCCTTGGCCACCAGCAAGAGCATGCTGTATCCTGAAGTAACATATCCTGTGAAGAATTAATTTTAATATCTAGATTCAGCCCAGCCAAAAAGTGGAGCTCCCTTTTCTAACCCCAGGAAACAATATAGTGTACATGGAAATAATTATGTGAAAATATTGAAGGGCTGCAGCCAGGATGAAACGTAGTTAAAATTGAAAAACGATCTCTGGCTAAAATGATTAAAAACTACGAGCTTTCGACTGCCCGAACTGCAGTCCTCGACGGGTAAAATGAATGATAAGAAATCGATGAGAAAATTTAAATAAAAGCGTACATTGCAAGATGATGAGAATGTAGAAAATTATGAATATTTGTTAAAAAGAATGTTGTATTGTCCAGGTAAAGGGCACGAATTGTTATCTGCGTTAGGTGTCACTGTGGTATGCGACGCTTCTAATGTTTTTCTCATTTTAAAAGTGCCTTTGTTAATAACTGACGCATTTTCAAAATCGATGGCGTGGTTGTTGGACCAAGCGTGATTAGCAATTCTAGAGCCTTTGGCCGCAGTTTTGGTGTTTCTTAAATGTTCTTTTTTTCGTGTATTAAAACCTCTACCGGTTTCTCCAATATAACACCATTCTTTTTAACAAATATTCATAATTTTCTACATTCTCATCATTTTGCAATGTACGTTTTTATTTAAATTTTCCCATCGATTTCTCATCATTGATTTTACCTGTCGAAGACTGCAGTTCGGGCAGTCGAAAGCTCGTAGTTTTTAATCATTTTAGGCAGAGATGGTTTTTTAAAGGAAATAATTATGTTTCTGCATAAAGTACAAATTTAATCATGATTATTACTGTATACAGTTTACAGTGATCAAACAGATCAAACATCTCTGAGCTGACAGCAGCTTAAACAAACAAGCTCTGCCAACAATAACCAAAAATTTCTCCTGCCTCCCAAAATAGATTTCCCAAAAAATCTTATCCATGGTGTTCCACTGGCGAGCTTCGCGCGCCTGACCTTTTGGGCGTTTTCCATTTACACAAAATTTCCGGAAATTTCCATCGGGTGAAAAACGTGTTCCATTTAACCAGAAACCTATAAGGGTTGAAACGTGTAACGGTCCCTTGTTTGCTGGGAAACAAGCTTCTGGATATTCAATTTGCTAAGTACCATATTTGGAACAACAATAGCGAGGGGTTTCCAAATATGGTACGTAGCACTGAAACATTCAACCAATCGGTTCGCACTGAATATTTTCGGAAGCTGTGAACGCGTGTTACACGTTTCAACCCTTATGGGTTTCTGATTTAACTCAGGTCCATTTGCCACCCAGTGATTGCGATTTTACATGCCAAAATTTAAAAATCTGTCCGTGAATAGCCTGGAAGTAGTGAGACCTTTCAAAAGTTGTAAATGGAACATTCATTTCCATCAGAAAGTTTCCAACGGGAAAACAGGACTTCCAGTGACAACAGTGAAATTTGCACAGAAATCCTCTCTGTGGCCCCACATCGATATGCTTCAGAATTTCCATAGAGAAGCTTGCCTTTTCCACATAATCTACACGTCCATTCTTACCCTCTGCATTTATACCCATGTCTTTAGTGTTGATGACAAAATGGTAGGCTGCCGTGGACATTTAGATTGCCGTTTTTCTCGAGATAAGATTGCTTCTACAGCTAGTGTCTACTATAGAGATTAGCACTACGTATTCTGAGGATTTACCGTGAGATCAAAACACTTACAGCAAATTTCCCGCACTTTTCAATTGTTGAGCTGAAAAAGGACAAAAAAACCTTTTAAGGAAATAGGGGATTTTCTGCTCAGTGGGTGTTAGGCAGACCTTGACCTCCACAACAAGGGGCCATTGTTTGAGGTCGCACCACGGGTAACATGGCGGGAAACTTTGTGATAAGCGACCTTTAGATTGGAGTACGAGGATGACTACGAGTACGAGTTTTCCATACTGAGCACGCCCTTTAGGTTTGGAGGGCGAAAATTTTCGAATTGCGCGTGCTCAGAACTTGAAATTCGTACTCGTAGTCGTCCTCCTACTTCAATCTTTTAACTCCATGTTCAAGGTCGAGTCCGCCTTTTCATCTAGGGTCGAGAGTTGAGGGTCGAGGGTAATTTGTCGAGTGTCGAGGGTAAATTGTAGAGTCCCTTTTTACAGAAAAAGTTCTTAAGAAGGAATTCAACTGTGATGATACAGAATGAAAAGTAAAAATATAATCACAGTTGATCGCGATTCTTCTCAGCTTATCTTTGTTTTGTTTAATCAATGTGCCCTACGTTTCCTGTAGGCATACATTCTTATCTCCTTCCGTGCTATTTCCCGAAGAGTGGAACAAAGCTGCACTCGTCTCTCATATGCCCTTTATTAACCTCATATGCTCTTCGTTTTCATGATGTTTTCTGTATTCAGATGTGTCAACCATTTTAAAAGCAATGAATCTGGTAGACCATTTAAGGGAAATATACCCCACCACATTATATAACCCTTTATCTTGTGTGTAATCGGTTTTGTCACTATTTCAGGATTGTGTCAGTTCCCATCGCATGTTAGAAATGTACAATACAATACAATACAACATAAAGAATGTTGTATTGTATTGTACATTTCTAACATGCGATGGGAACTGACAAATAGTAATAGTCGATCCGTGCGCACATTTACCGACCGATTGCCTTATAGAGGTCTTTTAGCGAAAAAGCAATATTATTCTTGAAACCATTTATTTTCTACAAGAATTCAAAATTTGTCAAGGGAGTTATATTCTCAAGTTGTCAGTAGTGATAGTGATGCATACATAGTTGGGCCAAGAACAGGCTATTACTGGCTATGCTTCATCTTAAAAACGTTTCTGAGTTTTTTGCATCTCATGATGCTGTGTTATATAACGGCAATGATCTCTTTCCAAACTGATCAAGGTGGTGTGCCTATTTTTCGGTATATAGGATGCGAGGTAAAAACTTGGCTTTTGTACAATACAAAAATTTTGAATTATCAACGGAGTTGATAATGTAAATTGGCCACCATACAGAGATTCTAAAAGGTGACATTTCGAGCGTTAGCCCTTGTTCCACTAGACAATTTACCCACGGGAGACTGTCACTTTACCCAAGGGAAGTCCATATTTGTGTGTAACCTCATTACTAAATAGATAGATAGCTTATTTACGGCTAATAACCTTGCAGCCCTTAGGCTGAATTGGGTTATTCCAGAAAAAATCCACACCCCCCCCCCCCAACGAATGGGGTCGTTTTTTAACCCCCCCTCTCACCTGGATTTCCTGAAGCCCAAGACCCCCCCTCCTGTCTGGATTTCCAAGACAAAAGACCCCCCCTCCTGCCTGGATTTCCGGGAAAAATATTACGCTTAAATTTAATTTATTTTTAATACAAAATACGCACAATCACGTATAGAAGATGTTCTTTTTCAATTCCTAAAGCTTTGGCTAAATTATGTTGTGTGGAACTAAGAAAAGAAAGGAGCAAAAGGCCTTGCACACGGTATTGGTGGTCAAGGCCGTTCCAAAATACGTAACGCTAAATAAAGCGCTGGATTTTAAGATTACAACGTTACTGTAAAAATCTAAAAACAGAAATGGAAAGTAAATTTCATGTGCATTTAGCTGGTAAAAAGAAAGCTTCAAAATATCTTTCTGTTTTCAATTAACAACAAAATAAAAAACCCGCACTTGAAATCAGCGAGGAAAACAGCAGTGAACGCGATTGAGATGTTTGCGTAAATATTTTCTTTCTCTCAAGAAATTGCCCAAGAACATTAAAAATGTAGGTGCACATTAGTTGGACAATACCCTGGGAAACATTCATCCACAGACAGTTAGTACTTTTAGAGTAATAGTGGTAGAACTAGCGTTACGCTACTAGTTTTTGCACTAAATTTTTAACCATCACGCCAAAATTGAATTTTTCGTTTCGCCTAGCGTTCAAATGGTTTGATCTATGGTTTGCTTCGTATCGTTTGAATCGTTTCGATGGTTTGTAAAACACTTGGTTTCCTTCGTTTTAATCGTTCCTCTCAAATATTTCTTTCGTACATAACCCAAAATACACGCTAAAATTCCAGTTTTGAAAATTGCAAAGCCGTGAAAAGCGCCAAAACAAAACAATTACCTCGTTCTGCTTCACTGAACAAAGTTTGGTTGCCTAGCACCTGACAATTTTTACTCAGGACGTGACTAATTCTCTCACGCAAAGTACAAACTTTGAAAAGCTCAAAACCTTTGAAACCTTCGAAGCGCTTTAAACCTTTTCTTTCCATCCTTTGATGCCACGAACCAAACGAACAATAGAAAGTTTGAAACGATAGAAATGATAGAAACGATGTTAAAAGTGCGATGTTTCGGATAAAAATGTAACGCGCCGGACGAAAAATTTTCCGATTCCACCAACTTTGTCTTGGTGCTGTGTGCTAACAAAGCAAAATAAATGCAAGGCAAGTATTAAAATAAACAGTAGACATAATAGACAAGCGTTTGTTTTCCCTTTTATTCCAGATAAATACTTTGTAGCAAAGAAATAACAGCTAAAAGTCGGGTATTGTCGATAACGAGCGTTTGACAGCCAATACCGTGCGCAAGGCCAAAAATGCTAAAAACGCGAACGAGTGTTTATACACTCTTAGCTCATAAAAATTAATTGCCCTTGTTCTTTCTTTGCTCTTTGCGCTTTCTTTGTTCTTTCTTTGTATCATTACATGAAACAACGGTGGCACGCTGGGTCTGGGTATGAGTAAAAATGTGTCAGGCGTTTCAAACTCTTCGTTGCAATATTGTTGCGACGGCTCTTTCTTTAGTATCTTGTTCGCGTTTTCTGCTATAAAAGGACCTGCAAAGGAACTTAGATTATCATTTATGTCAGGTGACAAATATGTGAACAAACTATTACTACTATTTTCAGGGTCTGAGAGCGCTAAACTGTCACCGAACTAAACGTTCGAATCTCGTGAACTATCAGTTGAGATGACCCCTGCAGAAGACTTTTTCAAGTTCAACCCCCCCTCCTGCCTGGATTTCCAGGGTCCTTGACCCCCCCTCCCGCGAGAATTTCCAGAATCCCATCCGTCGGGGGGAAGACACTTGATAACATAATAAATTATAATAAATTATGATGAAACAAATATTTTATTTCGCTATTTTACACTAAAAATTGCTGCTTGTTAGCACGATTGGACATAGCAGTAATAAAAGTCTCTTTAAAACGATTTTGCGTGAAATCGCGAGAGCTCATATTATAATGACTCTGATGTCTAGGTGGCAATAGGTTATTCAGTTGATTGTTATCCACGATATTTCTAAAGTCTGGTACATTGGTCTTTTTTTTTTCTGACGCAGAGTGTTATTTCAAAGGTTGGTAAGCTTTGTCTATAAGATAGTTGAGGCGATAAAATTGACAACCACCCTTTTCTGCACTCACTCAAGATCATTACTTAAATATTCAGGTAGACTGTGGTGAAAAAAC
>NC_090880.1:14642742-14665242 GCF_036669935.1 Montipora foliosa
GAAACAATATGTGCTTTTGGGTTTTCTATCTACATATTACTTATATTGCGCTGTTTCTATAAAAATAGTCACAAGCGTTGTTCATTAGGAGGGGCTTGTAACTGTGTGTAACCACTTGTAACTGTGTGTAACTGCTTTCAACCCTTTGTAACTGCGTGTAACCCCTTGTAACTGTGTGTAACGGCTTGCAACCCCTTGTAACTGTGTGTAACGGCGTGTAACCCCTTGTAACTGTGTGTAACTGCTTGTAACCCCTTGTAACTGTGTGTAACGGCTTGTAACCCCTTGTAACTGTGTGTAACGGCTTGTAACCCCTTGTAACTGTGTGTAACGGCCTGTAACCCCTTGTAACTGTGTGTAACTGCCTGTAACCCTTTGTAACTGCGTGTAACCCCTTGTAACTGTGTGTAACTGCCTGTAACCCTTTGTAACTGCGTGTAACCCCTTGTAACTGTGTGTAACTGCCTGAAACCCTTTGTAACTGTGTGTAACCCCTTGTAACTGTGTGTAACGGCTTGTAACCGCTTGTAACTGTGTGTAACGGCTTGTCACCCCTTGTAACTGTGTGTATTGGCTTGTAACCCCTTGTAAGTGTGTGTAACAACATTTCACCCCTTGGAAATGTGGGTAACTGAAACGTTGTGACCGTGTGGTTCCAACTTCAATTGGAGGCATGCGCAGAACTGTATTAGAGCGGTAATTCTTCCTTCTTCGTTGCAAAGTCTTATTTGTGTAACGTGTAATGGCAAGTAACCGGTTACAATTAAGATATTCGTAAGCAACACCCCTAAATCAGGCATGGTATATTCAAGACCGACTAAGAACTGACCTCAATTTGCTTCCCCATGACGTTCCCTCGTTACAAAACAAAACACAAGTCCACAAAAGTTCCTCGAGCGATTCACGCCATACAACCTTGTAAGGAGACAAGCTTATGTCCAGTGGAGAAACTGGCACGATCCTACAAAATTGTATTTTGGAGATGAGACAGCATTTAACAAACTGACAGACGTACGAACTGCTGGTTGGTGCGCTGTTGGTGACTTCTTACCCAGCGTCGAACCAAAGAGGGATGTTCGCGAAAACATCTCTGCATTTGCAGTGGTAGGCTTCAACGAAGGAGTGGTCAATTGCTACCCAGTTGCTGGTAGTTTTAATGCGCTTTCCATCACAAATGAAATTGAACTTTACTTCTTACCACATTTGCCTAGAGACAGTTTTTTCGTTCTTGACAATACCTCGGTGCACGACGTCATTGCTGTACAAAATGTTTTGTCATGCAAGAACATAACTCTAGTCAAGATGCCCACTTACTCCTTCGACTTAAATCCCATCGAAAGCGTGTTTAGCATAGTGAAAGCCAATGCTCTGAAGACTCCAGGTGCCATTCGCACACATGGGATGGTTAGCATCGTAAATGCTTTTGCAGGTGTAACTATTCCAGTAGTGCAGTCGTTTTGTCGAAGAAGTTGGCAAGTACAATTCTAATTAAGCTTAATAATTGTAAAGATCTCTGATCTTAGCTAAAATGCCCTTGCCTAGAAGAAGAATAACGACCACTGTGATTCTTCAAAGCTAAGCACACCAACACAAATAAATGAAGTGGAAGGGTATATTCATGGACACCGGAAATAAAACGTGTTGCATGGCCTTTCCTGATTTTGCAGACTTAAACAAGTAGTTTAGTATTTCTCGGTTTAAACAACATTATTTGGGAAAATATTCTCTGTACATTTGTGCGCCTATCTTTTGCTTTTAATTAAGTTTTTGTTGTTGTTATCTTCTTTGAAAATAATCTTAACTCTATTTGTACTAAATAGTTTTCAGACAGGTGACCAAGAATAAGTTAATGAATCAGAGAAAAAAACAGTAGGTCACCAAATTAGTTTTGAATATATTTTGAGAAACACAGTTTATGCCATCTTTGTTACTCTTAGCATGTTGCTTTAAGATGACTTCACATAAATGTATGCTGTGAAAATATTAAATTTATTTGTTACCCTTGCTGACTCTCACCAAGAATCCCACCCATCACCTTGTATTCCCCCTCATACCTCCTTGCTTGGCCTGGGGGTCGACCCCACTAGGAAGCTGATGACATGTGCATAAATTGATACAAAAAATCTTTAATAAAGCCATAGTGTACACTGTGGCATGAAAATATATAATTTCAATTTTAACAACAGCTTTGCGCTGCAAATTTTTAAATCTAAAAACTCTCAATGTCCAAGAAAAGGACAAGTAATAAAGACATGAGCAGAAAACCTTAGACAAAATGAGTGTCTCAAATAATGATCATATCCGAAAGTGGTTAACAATGCCACAGGGCTCTTTCCTCCATAATAAAACGTTGCTTTGTGTTTTAAACAACTTGAATGAACATTTCTACAGAGTAGGCAATTTAAGGCTTTAGGTTCTACAGCCAATAAATTTATTCAGTTTTCAGCAGTTATCTTACCCCCGACATCCCACAACCTGCTGGAACTATACCAAAGGAAAGGAAAGGAATAAAAAAATACACCTGCCCTTAATACATAGCCATTTTTGAATCCACATCTGCGTATGTTACATTAGATTTAGATTCCACGGTTTGTCACTTTTTCAAAGCCACAGGAGACATAAGATTTCCTTGTTGTGAAAGATCCGTGTCAAAGGATGAAAGATTTTAACAAATTGTTTCTTATGGGGCCAAGTGGAGCAACATATTTCTCCATCCCATGTATGCCATGTTCGAGTTACCCAATCCCAAGGATGAAATCTATAATTAGCAGTCTTAGAGAATGTTTGCTGAATTGAAACTCATAAAAGGGGGTCTCTTTAAGCAGTGACCAAATGGTTGTGGAATTATATCACAGCAACAGCTCAATAATACCATAGAACTCAAAAAACAGGAAAGCCCAGTTACTGCGCTGATGGGCGAAATTAAAGAAGATTAAAACAGATTATAGTGAGGTAACCTTAAAAATGTCAGCCGAACTTTCAAATTTATCTCAACAATTTATATTTGTGTCATTTATAATGTTCAGAAATCATCCTTGTTTGTTATGCACCTGTGATTTAACCAGGAAGAAATTTCTGCTCCACCTGGATGCCATGTCTTTGTCACTTTGTGACCTTTTATCCTTCTTGTCTTCTCTCAGTTTCATGCAATCCAAACTAGCCATCATAGATTTGTAGTTTATAATCCCATAAATACAGTATCTCAGAATTTTTGGGTGATGTTTAGAATGTTTATGAAGAAGAAAAGGGGCAAAAGGAGAGTGATTTTAAGGGAAGGGGAGAAAAATGAAGATTTTAAAGTGATTAAAAATTAAATTTGGACGTTAAAAATTAACGGAAAAACACAAACAGTCTGCTCTCAACCTGGCATGCACCTGCACTGTAGTGGACTGTTTGAGTGTTTGAGAATATGGATAACTCACAAATTAGTGTCATCTGATAAGCTGAAGCCACTCTAAGGGCACTAAGGTCACTGTGACTGTCTTATTTTCCCTTTTTAATTTCTTCATCAAACCACCTCTTATTTCATTGGCATCCAGGTTAAATGCCCCCTTAAGGAAAATGAACAGAATTACCTATTACATGCTCAAGTTTTGTTGGAAGGGATGGGAAAAGGATAGGTTTGGGCAAACTGATCCCACAAAGGCATCAGGCACCTGATGCCCACATCTCTTACAAAAATGGGCCTTTCTATTGCCTGAAGATGTGGATGGACAGGTCAAAGCCATTGCCAAGGGATTTACTTTAGCATGTGGAATGTTTTCAACAGCACTGGATGGAGACTGAGAAAAATAAATTATGTTAGGCTCCTGTTGTCTGTTTCCTGTGGCAAAAGCTTAAGAAGCAAGTCAACTGTGTCATAAAGATTACCACCACAGGATTGCAGGGCACAATGAATTCCCTCCCAGGAGTAGTGGGGGAACATCTGTAAGAGAAGATCGCTATTGTTTTGGGTAGGTTTTGTAATGGTATCTCCCTGATTCCACATATTACTCATTTCTTGAGTCTGAGTCTCAATGAGTACAGATTCATCAGCTTCATCCAACTTATCATTTGTACCTGTTAGGCACTTTTCCAAATGGCAAGTTGGAAGTTGGGGAGGAACGATTCCTAAGGATGATGGAAGGCCAAAATCCACATGTGGTGTGGTCCAAATCTAGACCAAGTGTCATCAACTCTGCCTCTTGCTTTGCATAGCTCTTCAAAACCCTCTCACTTAAAGGCTTCTCTTGGCTGACACTCCAGGCTTGTGTTGCCAGGGCCATGTTTCCTAATGGACTTCGAAGCTTGTCCTCTTCAGTCATGTTGGCCATATAATTATTGACAAACTTGTCGTACTGGGACAGGTCCTTTCTTCTGTCTTTCAATTTCTCTATTGTGGAAAATATCACAATTCAAAATCCCCACAATTTCATTGTATCCATTAGGTATGAGACAAAATGGTACCCAGCAACAAATTTGGCCATTCATACGAGTCTAAATCCACATGTCCACACTCACGACAAATTAATTCAACATCTTTCTTTATCTCACAAACAATTCTCCAATGCACATTTCAAAAGGAGGATAGCCCATTTAGCCCTTGCATGCATACCAGTATTTTAATAATAATAACAAATATTGATAATAATAAGTATTGATAATAAAAATTCTTATAATATATAGTGCTATTTATTTCTCACTCTAATCAGGCCGTTTGTTATCAGTATTGAATTGACTTAAAATTTAAGGAACATTTAAAACAAAATATCTGTTACATGGTTCACACAGAGAACAATCTAAAATCACATATTTTTCCAGGTCTGGAATTCTGATAAGGTTTAATCACTTCCCATGACATTTCCATGGCTGTGTGAAAAGAATGATAACTTTGTTAAGGTGACTTCATAATGGGTAGGGCCAGCTTGCCAATAATTTTATCCAATTCTCATTGTCTAAAGTTGATAACGATGTGATAGTATTCATCCACCCAGTTGTAAGAAGTAGGATGACAGCAACTGGGCCAAACCCCAAGCTGTAAATTAGGTGATCAACAAATCTCAAACGTAACCATTTAGCATTTTCTTCTATAAAACACATAACACATTCAAGTGGATAGGTGGTGAATGATTTATCACTTTTGGACAGTGATAACACCCATACATTACGATACCCAAAAACAAAGGGAGAAAAAAAATAAACCAAGCATAAAAGTGAACCACGTCATATGCATATTTTCAAAGATTAAAGTGTTCTCTAAAGTTTGCATTTGCAACAAGAAATAGGGTTACTCACAACAATAAGAAATTAACTCCTTTAATTAAAATTGAACTGCCTAGGTGCCCGCTTGACGCGCTGTTGCTGACAGTCGCTTCCTCTCCAGTTGTGCCTGGGAGTTTTTATTCCCCAGCAAAAGTACTTGCTCAACTGTCACCGGTACTCCGGTACTGGATGATGCAGTTTGTTAAGGACGCCGTTTCGTCAGCACGTCGTTTCCTTGCTCTCTTAGGCAACTTCATTAGTTTTGGAGATTTTTGTGCACTCTGGGCACTCGCATTTACTAAATGGGCAGGCCGAATGAACAGGAACTTTAAAGCCATGTGCTTTACACTGTCTGCAAAATTGTTTAATACTCCCAGGCGCGTCTGACATATTGTAAATTTATAACCTTACTGGGATAGATTTCTTTTTACAGAAATGGAGAGCCCGAAGATCGCCAACGTCAACAAAGTGTCACATGATTTACCCACAGTAGTTCACACATTACACCGATTTAACAGGGTACTTTTCTTCCTAATTTCTTCACAATCATCTACGAAGAAAAAATAATGTATCCTTTGTAACGCAAGGCGTCATTAATCGGCCTAAATTTCACATTGAAAAGGCGGCGTTTTCACAAAATTCCGTGATTATCGATTTTCTCGAAAACTTTCTGTCAAAACATGTCTTGTAATCTCAAAAGTTTTGTCGTTTTCTTTAAGTTTCTGACTTGCGTACTGATATCAAGCTCCTTAAGTTTATTACAAGGGTTTATCAGCGTGGGTCTTCCAGAATGAACGCCTTTGCTCTGGACTGGTCCATAGATATTAACTTCTTATGCCCCCCTGTCTGTTTAACCTCCATAGTTGTTTTCATCAGAGAGTCTGCTGCAGCGGGTTCCACTTTGGACTTTCGCCTGTTTTTGGCCGCGCCTATGTTTTGGTCTCCTGGAGTCGTTTTGTCCATTTGGGGGATTTTTTCCTCCAGATGTTCCAGTTCTTTTCGACAGAAGCCTGGCCAAGATCACTAAACCCATTGGTCATCAGTGAACGTCAAGGGCCTGAAATCTCTGCCATTTTCCCAAGAAGTCATTTCCATGACTGAAAAGCTTGATTGGCAGTTTTCCCCTCCAGTGAATCTGCGGTATCTCTGCAATATTCCATGTTTTCAACGAACGGAAGTCATTCGCCGTGGAAGTCTTTGATGCCGTTCCTTTTCCACTCAGTATTTGTTGGATTCATCCAAATCGGTTTCAATCATCCTTTGTGCTTACTATACTTTCAAGTGGTTCCACGATTTGGCCGGAGTCTGTTCTCCATTCAACAAGTCGTCTCGTTTTGCGGTAGCAGCCAAGACAGGGAACGTTTGCCTCACAGCCTTGCCTGTTGTAAAAGCATCAAAAGGTGTCACCTAATGCAGATCTTCCAAGGAAGTTGTCGGAAAGAGCTCATCATATGAGCGATCTACTTCTATTGCATCATTAAGTTATGTTTGTTTTTAGGTCTTTCAGATTTGCTTCACATGTTGGTTGTCTCGTATGAGGGCTTAGAATGTCAGGTTTTCATGATGAGCTTATTGCCATTTTCATTGAAAGTGCTAAGTTGACCTGCTAAGGAAAGGCAGTTAGTTATGTTTTTTTATTACTACGCAGGTATATTTTTGGGCCTTTTTCTGCCTATGCCAGTCGTATGCGTTTGTTTTCACTTTATAAGCCTATGAGCTATTCCACTTACAGCGACTCTTTCAAGACGTTTTTCCATGGTATTGTTCCCGATATTGCTTAATTTAGTGCTCGTTCAGGTGGTGGAGCTACATCAGCCCCTATCCTCGACTCCCTGACAGAAAGGTTTTACGACACGATCTTTGGGCCTCAGAAAAAATGTGTTCACAGTGTTCGAGAATTTGCTCAATTTGTTTCACTCCAAATATACAATGCAACTTTGCAGTTGTGAACTTGGGAAGATTCACCTTCCTTATGGTTTTAGTGTACTGTTCATTTAAGGCAAGCTTTAACTGGATTGTAAAATGCTTGTATCGTGTGATTCTGCAATTTCCAAAGGCGAATCAAAATAGACAAAATCACAAGATGATACCTAGCATTCACAGTCCCTTTGGCAAACATCACAACATTGATGTGCATTGTCAGGTTCACTCAGGTTGGACAAATCAGCATCAAAGTTGGACAGTAGCATTTTCCTTCTACATTGTAAGGACTCTTTTGCGTAAGTTTATGTCATCATGACAGTAGTTCAACATCAGACTGGAGTACAACAATACTGATTTGCACATTTCAGAGCTTGTTCTGCCAGCCCTTCCACTCTCTTGCATGAAGGCCTCCACGTTTTTGAAGGGCCCATAGTGAATTACAACTTTACATCCTTACAGTCATCCCCTAGAAGAGTAAATGAAACAACAACCAAATATTTAAGCCGGAGCTCAACCTGGATGAACTGGCCATCTACTTTAATTGTCCTGAAATTGTTTAAATACATTGATAACAATGGATAGACGTACACAATATCCACGACTATCCTCCATCTGCATTACTGACAGTCACAAAGTTGGAAACACTGTGATTATTTGTGGTTTTGAAGGCTGTAAATTACAGTTACACTGTAACATGGTACACATGTGATTCCATGCACCCCAATTACCGTTTGGCATTTTTTTAAAATTCCTCTGTCTTTTCTTGTTCGATGCCATTTCACAACATCAGAGTTTTCTATGGTCGCATTGATGAGTTCCTCTATCCTCTTAAAATCTGAACTGAGGAAATAGCTTTTTCCATTCCCCTGTTTCCCATGTCTTGATGCAATATGTTGCAGTGGCTGACGTGGAGCTCCATTGCTGCCCTCCATCTTGTGAAATTGAAGTCTTGGAACTCAGTCGAATATTTTCATACCATACGATAATTCACGTCATTAGACATGGCAAGAAATGATTGGCTCGACATGTTGTTCATAAGCTTTGATTGGTTAACCAGAATTTTATTGCAACCAATCAAATTACAGACAATCTTCTTTAACCCAATTAACACCCACAATTATTTTTGTCATTCAAGGAGAGGCTTTCCAGGGACGAAAAATAGGATTTACATAGTGTCAAATGTTTTGTCAAAGGCACCATAAAGACAGCGTTTGTTTCCGCTTTACATACCTTTGACACGTGTCAAATATTATCTTTGAGGATGCCTTTACAGGGGTCTCGGGTGGTAAAGGCTGTTTTTACTTCATTTAATGTTAAGTAAACTGGGATGTCTGAGAATGTCTTCAAAGCTGTTTTATTTTTATCATCGTTTTGGAGTGCTAAATCAGGAAAGGTTCCAATAATGCAGATGTCTGTGGGTAACTGTTTCTTAGGGAACAGTATACGAGTGATAGTCTGCTGAAATTATTCTTGCCTTAATAATTAGATTTTTAAACACATTCGTAACAGAATTAAAGAAGGTATCTACCATATCTAGAGCCTTGCCCATCTACTTACTTATTCAAAAGTTTTCCTGGAAATGTCAAATTTATTTTTATTAATCCGCTGAGCTGATAGGTCAGATGTTTTTGTCATGGGAGAGACAAGGTGAGGTGCAATCACTGGAAGCACTTTGCCAACATAAATTGACGATTGACACTCTGGCTTTTGCAAAAACTTGTTTACCGTCTGGGAACTAAAATCTGTCAACACGTCTTTTTCGTCCCTACTTTTTTCTTTTGTGATCGCTCATTTGTGCTTTTCCATAGTGAATTACAACTTTACATCCTTACAGTCTATTCCCATGCCATAGGCTATTGTTGCTATCAATACACGAATAGAGCCATCTGACACAGATTGCAGAATTTGTTCCCGGTTCAATTCGTCAATTCTGCTGTGGAACATTTCCACAAATGTTTTCCTTGGATCCATTGTTTCATCCGCATAGATGTCCTTTCCCAGTTCGGCTTGAAAAAAGCCATACAGTTGGGTGGCAACTTAAGAGGCTCTGACAGAGAAAGCGTGTCAGACCCTGGAAATGGGGGTTAGCCAAATTCAATGAAACTTGGTGATGACATTGACCTTGATGAGTTATTTCTAAATCCGGTTTTATTTGTCTTTACTCTTTCTTCCTTTCAATTTTTTAGGGGGGTCCCATTTTGGAGTCTCAGAGTACAAAAAAACACCCATGTAAGAGTTGACTTCCAAGTCCCATTACGATAAAAGCAGAAAGTTCAAAGAAAATCTAATAGTCTAGGATGTTTCTACTAAGAACATACTTTTATATCGTTTATGGCTTTGGGGTATATTATTATTGGGATCAGATAGGCATGGCACTGAATATATGCAAATTTCGACCCCCCTGACAATACGAAAAATAGGCCAAATTCAAGAAATCATAATTTTTACCTGTAATCCTATTAAGAAAGAAGACACACGTCATAAGTTACCTAAGGGCATCTTCAATCCAAAACAGGATAGAAAAATTTGGGTCAGTAAGCTTTGCTGCTTTCCCGGCATCATTATTACGCAACACTTTTGCAAAATGACTCAAAAATTACTGCTAAATCGGGTTTTTCCCTAGTCTGGCTACCTTTTTAGGCTCTGAAAATAGTCTAGTGAGTTATAAAATTACTCCTGGCTAATCCATATTTTGGATTTTAAGGTGGCTGGAAAAGTTCCTAGCACTTCCCAGCACTTATACTTTGGTGGGTTAATACTGTAAAGAGCTGAATGAAACAACAATTTTCCTCACAAAACACACGCACGGCTTTTATTCACTCTCCTGCTTTCTGACTTCTCTAAGACAAGAGATCTTATTACAACCACGTGGTAATTTCACAACCCATAATGTAACAACATTCGTTCCGTCACAATACTACCTTTCTTTATCAGTTGATGCAATAAAAATTGTATCAAAGGAATGCCCAATTGTTGAACAAGTTGTGGTCAATCTCTTTACATAAAAGGGTTACCATAGCAACAGTATAACCTGTTAAAACACCCTTAATTTTAGCTTTAAGTGCTTACAACTCAAAAACGAGGTGACCCTTATTGTTTATCATCGACTTGTGATCAACACATTAAGCTACAACTTTCTGGAAAGCTTAAAAATATTCCATCACAGGGGTCAGAGCTACCTTAAATTTTCCAAATTTAAATTGCCACTGTACCATTTTGATAGAATATCTTTAAACTTTGCAGAAAGTTGTATCTTTGCGTGTTGATCAAAATTCGATAATAGAAAATTAAGGTCACCAAGCTGGTTTTTTAGTTACAAGCACTTAAAGCCAACATTAAGGGTGTTCGGTTTTAACAGCTGAACTGTCGCTATGGTAACCTGTTATGACAATGAATTAAAGGTATAACAATGGTTTCAGCATTCTAGGAAAGAAGTTTGTCATTTATGTACGTTATGGGACACCAAGTGTTGCAATATTTCTAAGTATCTATGATGATAAAATAGAAAACTCGATTGCTTTATTGTACCTTATATAAGACAACATATTATGTTCGCAGACTTAACTTCTTCTGTCTTTAATAAAGGTTAAATATTTTGTTTGGTCTCATACCCTGGATGCCAGCAGCAACTCAATGATCATCGCAAAGACAGCTGCATGAAGTAACGAGCTCTTGGAGCGCTTGAATAAAAGTTGCCTTTCGTGAGAGCGGGCCCTTCAAAGCGACGTTAAATTGGTTACACATCGACCTTAAGTCACTTATTTTCAGCTTCGTCAAAAATTGTTCAAATCTACCCTGATGGTACAGCTGACACAGGTTAACGTCTTCATATTCGACCGGGTGACCAAGGCCGACCTCTCTGTTTACTTGCTGCTCCAAATTTTGCAAGAATACTTCCCTTTCTAGGGCCAAATCTTGATCGTGATCTTGTTGACTGCCGATTTCTTGCCCTCTTTGTCTTGCAGCTAGTCGAGAGAAAAATCCTTTGACTGTTTGCGTCTCGAGCCATTCGTTTCTCTTAAAGTTCTTTTTAATTTCTTCAGCAATTTCTGTTGGGTTAGCTTTTTGCTTCCCATCTTTGTTGCCCTCATCGAAAACATTCGTTAAGAATTCCTTGACTGCTGGCGAGATTCTAACATTGGCTTTTGTCTTTTTTAGAGCCCATCCCAGTTGTGCCTCACCAGGGGTTCCATGAAGACCACCAGCAATTGCTGCATCGGATTGGTAATCAGGGCAGATAGGTTTTTGGCTCTGACCCTTTACAGACGTGGCAATTGACGCCCACTGTCGGCGGATTGTGTCATACACGGATTCTTTCTCTTGTAGCAGGACATGACGCCCGGTATCCATGTGATCATCAGCCTCTTGTAGCGTGCTAAACGTTTGGATGCATGCTGGCTCCATACAAGGGAACGTGGCGACCGGGTTAAGAGGATCTTTAGTTCTAGCCCCTGCCTGTCTTCTCTGCGTTGTAATAATGGATTCTTGTGACCATTCACCCACTCTCCTCAGCCCTGAAGTATCTTGTGTATACATAAAACTTGAATTAGGTATCTTTTGACCTGCCCCAATGCCATAGGCTTGCCAGACTGTGATAATGTCTCTCTCAAAGGAGAAGTTGTTGTACTTTGTGATATTTGGAATCTTGTTAGAAGCAACTTTTGTAGACATCTGAGAGGGATCTACTGTGCACACTGCTACTCGAGTTCCTGTGATGCTGGGGGGTGATTCAAGTGCATTCTTTACATCTTGGGCTGTCTGTATGTCGTTATTCTCTGCCACATAATTCCTGAGACGCTGCTTGCACGGAGCTATTCGTCGGTCACATAGGTCTTTGCCCGCCTGTGGATCAGAAAAATCGTACCTCAGAACCTCTATTCCACTACGCTTACTGGTGGAATGTATTGTGGACAACAGGGCGGAATTGTGATAGCATCCTGCATTGTCACTTCTTAGTATTGCTCTTTTCACGGAAGGATGCGTTTCTTTGACGGTGCTTAGAACCTCTTCAAGAATGCAAGAAACAGAAAACCAATCCTGTTTACAACTGTCAAATACAGCTATGTAAGCGTGGATTTGGTATTCGCATTCTGTTGGCTTGCAATCGGGGTGGTCAGATGAATGAACAACTGCTGAAAAATGCCAATTCATTCCTCTCTTGCCAAAAAACTCTGACTGTGTTTCTCTGTATTTCATAGGAAGAAGCTTCATGGCCCAGTCATTGATGACTAAAATGGTTTCACTATTCAGAGCATTCAAAGCATCCTGCCTTGCGATATCTTGCTGAAATGTTCGAAGCAAATGGGATTTCCACGCCTCAATTTCTGTTACGGCATGTTCCCATTCCCACCTTGCTCTTTCCCTTTGCTCTTCTGTCAAACTTATGTCGTTGTTCTCCACTTTCTCTTTAATGCTATTCAGGATTTCTTTAATGCTTTGGCATTGTAAACATACCAGGTCGTGCTCATGGTTGCAAGGGCTGCAAAACTAGTCTTGGCCAGGATCTGATAGGGCAAACTGGATGCAGTGATCAGGACAATGTTCATCGGGACCCAAGTTACATTTATAATCACATTTAAGGTATTTCTTTCCTGCTCTTAGTCGTTGGGCAGTTTATCTTCCCCAAGTAGCTCCTGCACCATTAGTTGCTAGCGTTTCAGCAAGCGTCTCTAGTGTTTCAAAGGCCTCAATCCCAGCTGTCGATGTATTGTCCAGACCTTGGAGGGACTTTTGCCTCGAAGCACTGCAACATTCCATGATTCTAAAACAAGTGCGCTCGTTCAGGGGTTCTTTGCCTTCGTGTTTGCATTCTTGTTGATACAAATGAATGATTTTGGTTGTTGTCATCGTTCGCACAACTGCTGGTATGGGTAGAGTTACTCCAGAGTTCAGCTTCAGCTTTTTAGTACCAAAGGCAACATCTTGTAGAAATGTGGATCTTGAAATAAAAAGAATGAATTCCCTGACTTTGTCCATGTCTAGACGACATCGAAACAGCTTCTCGGACACCTTTGTTTCACCAGCACCTATTTCGCTGGCATGCTTTCTGGCATTTTGTATTTGTTGTCTGGAGATGTCAGGGATAAGTTCCTGAAGTTCTGTTTGGCTGTACCTGTCACATATAAGTGAAAGTATTTGAATCCGTGTAGATCTATTTTCAGACTCGTTGTACGCGGCTACTATGGCTTCTACCCCAGCATCAAGGACTAAAGCATTCTTAGGTCTCTCGTGTGACAGGTGATAGTTGATAACCGATTGCCACAGAGGTCCTTCTTGTGAAGGTGCGACCGTACGCAAAACAAGAGTAATAGCTTCCTCTACTTTCTTTGTGTACTGTCTCTTTGTTTTCTCAGACGTTTCATTCCAATCGTAATCAATGTACTGCAAAAAGGTTGGAAACTGCCGTCTGAAATGCTAGTAAGAGCATTATTCAAGATTGCAAGATGTTTGCGTTGAAGTTCACCCTCTGGCAAGTAGACACTGACGTTTTCTTCTTGGGATGAAATGTTTCTTGCTGAAACGAGCGAATCCAAGGATACACGGGTATCACAAGCTTCCTGTCTCCTCACTCGAGATTGTCTGGGAACAGATTTGAATGTTGACCCTGTAAGTGGCAATTCATGGGGCTTTTCGTCTTGATCAAGTGATCCCCTGCAAGGTTCTGCAGATCACTGCAAAAAGAAGATTATTTGTCAGAAATTGACTCGTTCTTACTAAACTTCAAAAACTTCAAAGTGACCACCTGAAAGATTATGACTTAACATGTGTCCCTTTTGTCTCCTGATTACGTACAAAGCCTTGAGAAATACCACACAAGCATTCTCTGCACTTTTCTCCAGTTTCTCTTTTTTATTGACTCGAGTAGATAGCTTGATTGCAGGCTATGGGTTGACTTATTATTACCTGAGCCAATTGCAACAGTAACACGTGTCTGCTCGTATATTTTACACGCCATCTCTTTGTTTATGCGACGAGGGTTTTTCTTTAGCTTGCTTGCGATTCTCTTTAGTCTTGAGGATTCCACATCGTGGTGGTTAGGATGACAACAGTTAGCCTAGTAGAAAAAATATATACATGTATGTATTTTTTGGCTTTCAATCCGGCGTATCTTTGAACAAAGCTGGTTCAACAATAATCAGCATTTGTTTGGTTCATTACCTTCACTTGGTACATAGTAGTGTACTTGGCACGATGTTTGGGACATATGGTCAACTTTATAACGTCATTACCGCCAAAGGGAATTCCTGCACGGTTGAGAATGAGTTCCCACTCGGCGATAGCAGCTACCTCAGCTTTCGGAATAAAAAGAAGCATAGCAGTTCTTAGTAAGTAGTAAGTTGGCCCGTTTAGCGAGACGAATTTTGACCACTGTTTTTTGGGAAATCGGGTTTAGCTTGATTATCGCGCAGAACATTTAGTGACGCGATCACAAGTTAACAGAAAGGCATGGCGCATTGGAAGGTATCCGTGGCTCGTATTTTCAATTGTTTTATTATTGAAAGGTTTTAAATCTTAAACAACAGGGTCAAATTGATTTAAAAAATCTGAGAAAAAACACATAATCAACCTCCGGCCGCTCTTTTAGGAAAATGCTTGCATATTTGAAACCTTTTTCGTCAGTCCCGGTAACCTGGTCTGGATACCAGGATGTTAGTCCTGGGTACCAGGGCCAGCCTGCCTTCTTATATGAAAGCAGCAGTATTTTAACAGAGGAAATAGCAGTGAGATACGAATTCAGTAAAGGGGCAGCAGCTGTAAGAGTAACAAGTGTTTAGTCACCTTCCACATCATTACTTCCACTGTAGAACGTACCATACTTTGGCTATTTCTCTCGCCCATAGAAGAAAAAAGCATTTCGTTTGGCAACACGCCAAGGATCTAAAGGTCAGCATTTTTCTCTGACGCAAACAAATGTTTCAAATGATATTTTTATTAAAAGAATGATAGAAGTTGAATAAATTACATTCTTTGACGCTCAAAATATGGCCAAAAACACCTCGAAATTTGGCTTTCCTATAAATTTCCATGTTATGTTGCCAAATGCAACCAAATATACAGCTAAACTGGTTCAAACAATTTTACACTGCAATTTGGGGAAGCTCAGTGGAAGTGCAAGATTACAAGGATGGAAGTAAATTTGACTTTTTGATAGGGAGTCGAGAAGTCAAGATAGTCCAGTTTCGAGTTCGCCATGGCCGCTGATTAAAAGCACTGAGAACGCATTTGCACAGGGTTAGTTAGCCTCGACCTAAAGATGAGTAGATGACCTGTTTGCAGCACTGTCTATTGTTTAATTTTCAAATTTGTGCCAGCTTCCCGCCGGTATTTGAGAATATTTTTTAGGGCGAGGCTAACCCTGTGTAAATGCGTTCTCTGTGCTTTTGGTCGACGGTCATGGCGAACTCGAAGTTAGACTATTCCATTCTGGTGGAAATTTGAGTCTTTCAGTCATAATTTTTTCCATTTAGTTTTTATGATCTTTTTGCTATTACCAATTTTGACGTTTTTTTTTTTTCTTTCTGTTGCAAGACAATAAAGCTATAGCTCCGGGCCATTCTCATTAAAACACTATATATCAGCCTGGACAATGCCCCTTTAAGGTCTAGTTAAAACAAGGGTATGGAGATTTTGAGGAACGCTAGGAGCGAGAAAGTTTATGTTACTAGGGACCGCGAAATACTTTTCGTATTTTTATTGTTTTGTTTCAGCGACGGTATGTGAAGCCGAAGGGAGACGAAAAAAAATGGTCTTTTCATACCTTCCTGCACAAAATAATTCTTTGCACGACTGAAATGATATTTTTTGTTGTATTTTAGATACGCTGTTCAATAAAGACCCTTTGTCAAAAAGTTACTGCTGATCGTAAGACTGAGAAAAAACGGAATAAACTGTGTTATCATAAGGGCAAAAGCACCTGAGTAAACACTTTAATTAGGTTACTTTAATTGAGTTACTTGAATAACAACTGATGCGTTAAATAACCACGGAAATTTGGACAAACGTTAAAGAACCATACAGGGTACGGAAAGATTGAAATGCTTTGCAACATTATTAACCTTAATTGAAAATCTCTGCTTTGTTGGAAAGGTAATGAAGCAAAACTGGTCATTTTTGGAAATTAGAATAAACAGAGCTCACGTCTAGTCTTGTACAAAGAGCGAACGCAACAACACAAAAGTTGTATTTATGTAAACTTTACGGCATTCTAGGCTGTGGAAAACCACCATAAATAGTTTTAGGACGTGAATTAGCAGCTTGAATATTTCTGCCAATCGGATTGTTTTCATGGGTTTTATTAATTGTAAAAGTAATTCGCTAATTTAGAAGCAAAAATGAATGAACTGGTGACAAAACCATATAAATGTTGTTATCATACCAACATCATTTTTCCACGTATAAGGAGACGAAGCATAATAGAATCTGACTATTTTGCAACTGATTGTCCCGTCACACTGTAACAATGTTTTACTCACTTGTCGTGTTTGTGTGCCCGGCCTTTGGTCGACCTCTCATGCCCGACGCTCCAGCACCTTTATACTTATTCTTGAGCCATGGCCCCATGTCCGACGTGCAGGACATTAGAGAAATAATGGCATCGTCACGTAGCGCCCATTTTACAGCGCCACAAGGGTCTGAGTTATTGCCAAATGAACAGTAAGTCATCTTCGAAGTCAACTATTTAGCTGCAAGTCCTGTAATTGTTCGACCCATGGAGACTGGTGCCAAATTCTAACTAGTCCTCACTACAAACACGGACAAAATGAAGAACGGCCAGTATTATAAAGGCCTTGCAACATTTTTCCCACTATTTTGCTTCAGAAAACTTACTATATCACTTACTATAATACGATATTTCTTACTATAATACGATTGATTGTTTCTGTAATAGCTGTATAGCCAGTGTTGTACTGAAGTTTAATTAGTAGTCCCACATCCGGCTTGGCCAGAAGCGTTTTCATGACTCGTATCACAGTTATTTTATTTTCCCTTTATTTTGTTTACACGAAATCAATATTCCTCATTTATAAAACTTTTGCTTTCCCATAAAAATTATCTAGGCTAGGAAAAAACTGATACAGCAGTGATTTTTAAGTCAAAATTTTGTTTATACAAATGAGGTCATTTTGCACAAGTAATGATGATGCCTGGAAAGCAGCAAAGCTTAAGGACCCAAATTTTTCAATCCTGTTTTGGATTATAGATGTCCTTAGGTAACTCATGACGTGTGTCTTCATTCGTAATAGGATTACAGGTAACAATTATGGTTTCTTGAAGTTGGCCTATTTTTCGTATTTTCGGGGAGGTCGAAATTTGCATACATTTAGTGCCATGCCTATCTCTTCCCAATAATTATATCCCCCAAAGTCATCAACCGTATTAAAGTAGGTTCTTAGTAGAAACATCCCATACCATTATATATTCTGTGAGCTTTCTACATTTATTGTAATGGTACTCCAAAGTTAACCCTTATAAGGGTGTTATTTTTGTACTCTGAGACCCCAAAATGGGACCCCCCTGAAAAATTTGAAAGGAAGATAGAACGAAGAAAAATAAAACCGGATTTAATAATAACTCATCAAGGACAATGTCCTCACCAAGTTTCGTTGAATTTGGCCAACCCCCATTTCCAAGGTCTGACACGCTTTCTGAGTCAGGGCCTCTTAAGTGCTTTGGCAATTACAATGGTGTGTTTATAGTTAAAATTTAAAAAACGATCTCTGGCTAAAATGATTAAAAACTATGAACTTTCAACTGCCCGAACTGCAGTCTTCAACGGGTAAAATGAATGATAAGAAATCGATGAGAAAATTTAAATAAAAACGTACATTGCAAAATGATGAGAATGTAGAAGATTTATGAATATTTGTTGAAAAGAATGTTGTATTGTCCAGGTAAAGGGCACGAATTGTTATCTGCGTTAGGTTTCACTGTGGTATGCCACGCTTCTAATGTTTTTCTCGTTCTAAAAGTGCCTTTGTCAATAACTGACACATTTTCGAAATCAATGGCGTGGTTATTGGACCAAGCGTGATTAGCAATTCTAGAGCCTTTGGCCGCAGTTTTGGTGTTTCTTAAATGTTCTTTTTTTCGCGTATTAAAAGCTCTGCCGGTTTCCCCAATATAACAAAGACTGCGAAGCCTGCAGTTCGGGCAGTCGAAAGCTCGTAGTTTTTAATCATCTTAGCCAGAGATCGTTTTTTAAATTTTAACTATGTTTCATCCTGGCTGCGGCCCTTCTATATTTTCAGGTGTGTTTATAGTTTCCTTTTTGTTCTCTTAAATCTTTTACCACCCTGTGAAATGTCTTGTATGGATCGGGGGGGGAGAGGGGGGGACAACCTTGATTGCATACCCAATGGTGGGTCTGTTTGGGCTTTTTATCATCAAGACTGGCTTCTTCATCTCCGGTGAATGCATTATTTGAAGCCTTGTCAAAGTTGTTACTGTTGCTGTAAGTGCAACCAGTGGTACCTTTCCCACAATTGCATGAATCTCATTGATACTGCCGAGCCACTTCCTAAAAGCCACTTCACTTTTCTTTGCAGTATATCACCTAGAAGAGTAAATGAAACAACAACCAAATATTTAACCTGGAGCTCAACCTGGATGAACTGGCCATCTACTTTAATTGTCTTGAAATTGTTTAAATACGTTGATAACAATGGATAGACGTACACAATATCCACGACTATCCTCCATCTCCATTACTGACACAGTCACAAAGTTGGAAACACTGTGATTATTCGTGGTTTTGAAGGCTGTAAATTACAGTTACACTGTAACATGGTACACATGTGATTCCATGCACCCCAATTACCGTTTGGCATTTTTTTAAAATTCCTCTGTCTTTTCTTGTTCGATGCCATTTCACAACATCAGAGTTTTCTATGGTCGCATTGATGAGTTCCTCTATTCTCTTAAAATCTGAACTGAGGAAATAGCTTTTTCCATTCCCCTGTTTCACATGTCTTGATGCAATATGTTGCAGTGGCTGACGTGGAGCTCCATTGCTGCCCTCCATCTTGTGAAATTGAAGTCTTGGAACTCAGTCGAATATTTTCATACCATACGATAATTGACATCATTAGACATGGCAAGAAATGATTGGCTCGACATGTTGTTCATAAGCTTTGATTGGTTAACCAGAATTTTATTGCAACCAATCAAATTACAGACAATCTTCTTTAACCCAATTAACACCCACAATTATTTTTGTCATTCAAGGAGAGGCTTGCCAGGGACGAAAAATTGGATTTACATAGTGTCAAATGTTTTGTCAAAGGCACCATAAAGACAGCGTTTGTTTCCGCTTTACATACCTTTGACACGTGTCAAATATTATCTTTGAGGATGCCTTTACAGGGGTCTCGGGTGGTAAAGGCCGTTTTTACTTCATTTAATGTTAAGTAAACTGGGATGTCTGAGAATGTCTTCAAAGCTGTTTTATTTTTATCATCGTTTTGGAGTGCTAAATCAGGAAAGGTTCCAATAATGCAGATGTCTGTGGGTAACTGTTTCTTAGGGAACAGTATACGAGTGATAGTCTGCTGAAATTATTCTTGCCTTAATAATTAGAGTTTTAAACACATTCGTAACATAATTAAAGAAGGTATCTACCATATCTAGAGCCTTGCCCATCTACTTACTTATTCAAAAGTTTTCCTGGAAATGTCAAATTTATTTTTATTAATCCGCTGAGCTGATAGGTCAGATGTTTTTGTCATGGGAGAGACAAGATGAGGTGCAATCACTGGAAGCACTTTGCCGACATAAATTGACGATTGACACTCTGGCTTTTGCAAAAACTTGTTTACCGTCTGGGAACTAAAATCTTTTTTATCCCTACTTTTTTCTTTTGTGATCGCTCATTTGTGCTTTTCCAAAAAATTTCAAAATCAGAAAGCACATCACGGTGATGTAATTTTTTCAAATTTTTTCCCTTCACCAACACATGATGAAAGTCTTAAGTGTAGCCACCCTTGACTGCAAAAAAGGAGGGCCGGGTCAGGTTGGGGGTGTCTTTTTTTTCCAAGTTTTTTTCTTTCAATCTTTGTCGTTATTCTCCTGTACTGTTATTTTCGATTGTTTGACATCTTTCCTTCATTTATGGTGGAGATTAGTTAAAAAAATAAGTAACACCTGAAAGCTCTTATTCTGTTTTTCGAAATTACGAGAATTTCCGACTGAAATTGGAATTTTGTTGGGAGTATATGCTAACTCCTAGAGACGCTGAATACTCACTTAACTCCACATTTTAAAACCACATTTTAATGTGTACTTTGTAAAAGCCTTCTCCGAAATACAATTAAAGCGTATCAAAACAAAATTGTCAATGTTGTTGTGTTTTAATCGGATTTGATCCCTTGACATTCGAATAGAATTGGCTAGCAAGTTCCTGTGCTAGTTTGACTTTACTACAAACCGTTTGTAGTAAAGTCAGACGACAGGATTGACGACAACATGAACAAACAAGCAAATGAGAACGTTGCATAGCTACATGACAACTATCTTGGAACTGTTATTCTGTTGTTGTTTTTGTAAGTAAAGATTACAATGCGATTTAAACAAAGTGTGGAGCTCAGCGAGTTTTCAGTGTCTCTGGCAGTTGGCGTATAATCCATAAACTCCATTACGGAAATTTTCTTAATTTCGAATTTGACTTTTAACCGACCCCATTCTTGCGCCAACGTAAGCAAACAAGTTGCATTTTCATTGTTTTGTACCAAGCATTTGATTCGCTGGATGTGAAAATGTTGGAATCTATTGTTTCAGTACTGCCCTTTGATTGGTTTTCATTATCTGGATGGCCCTGGTTTCTGTGAAATTACTGCAACACTGACAACAGCAACGAACCCTTTCAGACTTGAAGATGCAACACTGATGACAGCAATGAACACTTTCAGACTTGAAGACTGTAGAAAGACCACACAGTACCAGAAAGCTAAGACTTGCGTTGCATTAGTTTGTAGTTTTTCACCTCACAGAACGATTTTTGCTATGTAAATCAAAGATAAAGAACGTTTGAGGTGGTACCACACTCTATTAAACGTATGAGGAAACGTTGGCAATTTTTCGTGAACATAGGCAACAGCTGAAGAATGTGATCAATGACTGACATCAATGAACTTGAGATGGACATGTTCAGTGAAAAAGATAAATCAAGTGAAGCTATGATCTTCGCAGTTATGAGCGCAATTTTTGCAATAGAGAAGCCTGAAAAATTCAGGACTTCAACGGGGTTTGAACCCCTGACCTCGCTATTCCGATGTGACGCTCTAACCAACTGAGCTATGAAGCCACTGACATTGGGAGCTGGTCATTTGTGGGTTCTAGTGGGTCCCGTGAGGAATGAATCAATGTTGTAATGGTATATGAAATGAATCATATATGAACTGCGGATATGAAATCAAGTGAAGCTATGATCTTCGCAGTTATGAGCGCAATTTTTGCAATTGCATAGAGAAGCCTGAAACATTCAGGACTTCAACCGGGTTTGAACCCATGACCTCGCCATTCCGGTGCGACCCTCTAACCAACTGAGCTATGAAGCCACTGACCACGGGACCTTTAAAACCCACAAATGACCAGCTCCCAACGTCAGTGGCTTCATAGCTCAGTTGGTGAGAGCATCGCACCGGAATCGCGAGGTCACGGGTTCAAACCCCGTTGAAGTCCTGAATTTTTCAGGCTTCTCTACACAATTGCAAAAATTGCGCTCATAACTGCGAAGATCATAGCTTCACTTGATTTCATATCCACAGTTCATATATGATTCATTTCATATACAATTTCATCATTAAAAAGGTAAATGACCCTTAGTTTTTGTGTTTAGTAACTGCCAAAGGTATATACTAGCAAATTACCCGGTGTTGTTAGAGATTTGGCGGTGCTGTGTTAAAGTAAGAAAGAGCTGCTAGGTAGAATACTGTAGCAAAGTGTTTGATGGATCACAGGCGCCCCAAGCTCAGTGTGAGCATAGCCGACAAAAATATAAGGATTTGTATTGGAATCCTGATAAAAAGCTTAAAAAGATAATGGTATGAAAAAAATCTCAATTGAAAAGCCATTGTCACGAAAATATGGAACGACCTGAGGTGGTTGTAGTTGGTTTTGGGTTGTTCCATGTTTTAGTGACTACGATTAAAAAGCCGAACCTTATTGCCATTGTGGATAGCTTCCTTCGTGTGTGGTTATTTTCCAGATCTGATGCGCTTTGAGCCATTTTTCAACTTTTTGGTTGTCAATGGTTATAATGAAATCCCAAGGCTGAAGACTGAATTCCCAGGTGCTACCAAATTGAGTCAAGTATTCCTGGATAAAATGTTCTCACGGTCA
>NC_090880.1:14682742-14687742 GCF_036669935.1 Montipora foliosa
GAAGTTGGTGCACCTAGACTATATAAGATGCTAAACAAGTGGCTCAAGGAAGGCAGAAAAAAGAAATTTGAATATCGTTTCACTGGGAAAGAAACCAAATGCTTTGGCCACAAATTTATGTTCCTAAGCAGAGAAAATGGCACTGGGCCTGAATTACTTTGACTTGTTTCAATTGCATTTGCTGCCCTTCAATTGCGTGACACAGTGTCAAAATTCAGTAGAGTTGAAAATGATGAAGCAATTTGTCAAGAGCTAGAGGTTCACTGCCAGTTATTCTTTAACACCGGTTCCCTTTTACTGAAATCAGTTAATCCTACAGTTTGGACTGTGGGATATGCAATTCCATTTCACAACAAAGCATTATTTAAAGAATTTGGATTGGGGTTAGGCATTAACACAATGCAAGGCCGCGAGGCTAAACATGTAACCCTGTCATCATTTCCACGGCACGCTACCCTCACGACTCGCTGGAGGTTAGTTATGTGCCATGAGTACATTAGCTCTATCTGGCTTAGAAAAACAGACCCATTCCACTTTCGTTATGCCAAGTGCAAGGACAAGTACACACCTAAAGAGGCTCACCTCCCTGGGTTTTGTTACTGTGGTTTTAAAATGGGTGAAAACCAAGCAAAATGTGTTTATTGTTCGTCAATCCTTTATAAGGCTGTTTACAGATCTGCACACAATGCAGAACTTGATAAAGAAATCTGCAACATGCTCAGTGTATTTTTCTAGCGATTTCAGCCTCACGTTCTGCTTTCCAAGCAGATTTGCAGCATGCTTAGTGCAAAACTTCTTGTAAAACCTCACTGGACTGTTTATTCTTACTTTTGTATTTTTAGGAGCAACATTATGAGACAGAATTGTCAATTTCACTCATTGTTGAACACAGCTTATAAATTATTAGTGTTGGAGCTTAACATATTTCATTGCTTCTTGGTTTGACAACTGATGTAAACACTATAACATGTCAATTATGAAACTTTTGATCAATATTCTTTCAGAATGTTCATGGATTGTTTCTTATCAATAAACTTTGTTGTAAAGAAAAAGTCTGTTTATGATTAATTTACTTAAGAAAGCAATGTAGCTCTCATCATTTATTGGCAGGGAGGGCTGGGAGCAACATTATGAGACAGAATTGTCAATTTCACTCATTGTTGAACACAACTTATAAATTATTAGTGTTGGAGCTTAACATATTTCATTGCTTTCTTGGTTTGACAACTGATGTAAACATTATAACATGTCAATTATGAAACTTTTGATCAATATTCTTTCAGAATATTCATGGATTGTTTCTTATCAATAAACTTTGTTGTAAAGAAAAAGTCTGTTTATGATTAATTTACTTAGGAAAGCAATGTAGCTCTCATCATTTACTGGCAGGGAGGGCTGGTAAATGAAGAAAATCAGGACTGAGAACATTTTTGTGGGCAATAAACATTTCTTAACCCCATTCAATCTAGTAGATAGGCTGATAGTAAAAAAATATCCTGCAAAGTATACCTGACTGACTATTTACCCTCTTAGAAACTGTTACGAAAAATAGTATTGCGTGACAAGCGTTACTGTCTCGAAGCTTCGCGAGAGTTCGTAGTTTGTTTATATTTAGGTTTGTACGTAAGCGTTTCTAAATCGGTGTGTTTTGTAATCTTTCTATAATTAGATTCATTACTAATTTAGAAAGTTCTAGAAGTTTATTGTCCGAGTATATAAGTAGACGAGTCCAAGCGGAGTGTTTTTCTAACTAGTTTTTCACAAGCGAAGAGAGTTGGCGTTAGCCGTGTTTAGTCAAGTCTGACGGAAGCTGTGTTTATTCAAGTTGGCGGAGGCCGTGTAAGTTTGTCGAATACGTGTTATTCAGAGTTTTACTTCGTGGAAACTACGTTCATTTTTGGAATAAATCTTCTTGTTGTTGTTCCGACAACCCTGCGTTCAGTTTAGTTTGCAAGCTACCTTTCCTCAAAACACACGAACTCGTAACATTGAGGGCCTGTCCGGGAGAGGAATTCATTTGTTTGCTGACTACAGAAACCAGGAAAGGACAATTCAAGAAGAAGTTACAAAAAAAGTAAGAAGAACTGTGCAAGAGAGTATATTGTGTTTTTGCTGTGACATACTGCTATGGAAATGGAAAAGCTTTTGCAGATGGGGAAAGAATTCGGATTGCAAGGAGAAAAGCTTCTCGAGTTTGTGAGGGAAGAGGAAGAAAAAGAAGAAAAACGCAGACAATTAGAGGAAGAAAAAGAAGAAAAACGCAGACAATTGGAGGAAGAAAAACAAGAAAAACGAAGACAATTGGAGGAAGAAAAACAAGAAAAACGAAGACAATTGGAGGAAGAAAGAGAAGAAAAAAGGAGGCGGTTTGAAGAAGAAAAGGAAGAGAAGCATCGTTTACTTGAAGAAGATAGAAGAAGAGAAGACGAAGAGAGAGAAACTAGGCGACAAGAACGCGAACTAAGAAAATTGGAGATGGAAGCCGAGCTGTTGAAACAGAAAGAGGCTATTGAAGCCGCAAAAAGAGAACATGAGCTGGAAATTGCGCGGTTGGCTGTGGAGAATGCTGACGGGCGTCCTGAAGTGAGAGAGGATCGGGCTAAGGCACCTAAACTCCCCTCATTTGTTGATGGTAAAGACGATTTGGACGCGTATTTGCAGAGGTTCGAGAGATTTGCCGAGACAGCTAAGTGGAAAAAAGATGGATGGGCATCGAAGCTCAGTGCTCTCTTGTCTGGACGGGCACTAGAAGTGTATTCACGTCTATCGGAGGATGCAGCCAAGGATTATGACAGGGTAAAGAATGCGTTAATGAAGAGATATGACCTTACCGAAGACGGCTATCGGCGAAAATTTAGAGCATCCAAACCAGAAGTTGACGAAAGTCCGGAGCAGTTTATTGTGCGACTGGACAGATACCTGTTACGTTGGCTAGAGCTTTCGGATACTGCGCTTTCCTTTGATGGTCTTAAGGACTTGATCGTGAAAGAACAATTTATTGACTCTTGCCCTAAGGATTTGGCAATTCACCTGCGAGAAAGGGCACCTGAGACTCTAGCAAAGATTGCGAAGATCGCTGACCAGTACTTGGAGGCTCATGGTAAACATTTGTTCAGCTCAGCGAGCAGAAAGCCAACAGTACAGCCTGAGAGGGACGAAGCCAAGAACATGCAGATTAATCCACCAGCTCTGCATTGCTTTAAGTGCAACACCCGAGGTCATAAAGCTGTCAACTGCCCAACTCTAACAAGAAAGTGTTTCCTATGTGGTAAGCAGGGACATGAAGCTAGAAACTGTCGATCAGGTGGACGCAGATCAGGAGGACAAAGTAAGGATGGTAACCCTGTGCAGCGTGGTCAAGTGAGTGCCAGTTGTCTAGTTCAACTACCTGAGGATAAACCTACTGATGAGGAAGTTAAGGCCTGTATTAAAGATGACAAGTTGCTGTTAGCCTGTGGTAAGAAGATTCCATTGTTGAGTAGTGCTTGTGTTGAACCGTTGACTGGAGTGAGAAGTAAAATGCCTGTCGTGAAAGGTAGAGTTGGAGAGAAGCCTGTTGATGTCCTGAGAGATACTGGTTGTAGTGGAATTGTAGTAAAGAGGGATCTTGTGTCTGAGGATCAGTTTACTGGCGAATTTAATGTTATGCTGCTCATTGACAATACGGCAAGGAAAGTTCCCATCGCAAAGATTGATGTTGATACACCTTATCTCAAGGGCCAAGTGGAAGCGCAGTGTCTTCCCGATGCTGTTTATGATTTAATTATTGGTAATGTACCAGGCGCAAGAGCCGCTGACGACCCAGACCCAACCTGGCAAGTTCCCGTACAAGAAGCTTGTGCTGTAACCACGAGAAATCAAGCTAAGAAAGCTGAAGAACATATTCCGTTGAAGGTACCAGATACCAAAGAAAGTCCCGTAGTTGATAGAGAAAAGCTCAAGCAAATGCAGCGTGATGACGAGACCCTACAGAAATTTTGGGAGAAAGATGATGTAGTTGTGAGAGGCCAGGCTGAGACTTCATTTGAAGTGAAAGGTGGAATTCTGTACCGTGTCTACAAACACCCTTATGTGAACGGAGGTAAACCCCTGAAGCAGGTTATGGTTCCTGTGCAGCTGAGAAGTCGAATAATGGAACTAGCGCACGGATCGATCATGGGAGGTCACATGGGAGTAAAGAAAACGACTGATAAGATTCAAAGCGTGTTCTATTGGCCAGGCATTCAAGGGGACGTGACTCGTTATTGCAAGTCCTGCGATGTATGACAGAAGACAGTTAACAAGGGTTCCGTACCGAAGGTTCCCCTAGAGAAGATGCCATTAATTGACAAGCCGTTTAAGAGAGTAGCAATCGACCTGGTTGGACCTATTGTTCCCCCGAGTGAGGACGGTCATAGATATATATTCACATTGGTCGACTTTGCAACTCGTTATCCTGAAGCCGTTCCGCTGAAGAACATTGATACTGAAACTGTGGCAGAAGCGTTGGTGGATATCTTTAGTCGTTTGGGAGTGCCTGAAGAGATCTTGAGCGACCTTGGTACGCAGTTTGTCTCTGAGTGTATGAAGGAAGTGACGCGGCTTTTGAGCATTAAACAGCTCACCACGACTCCTTATCATCCTATGTGTAATGGCCTGACGGAAAAGTTTAATGGAACAATGAAGAGCATGTTAAAGAGATTGTGCAGCGAACAGCCAAGACAGTGGCATCGCTATATTAACCCGTTGCTGTTTGCATATCGTGAAGTTCCGCAGGAGTCTACTGGTTTTTCGCCGTTTGAGTTGCTGTATGGAAGAGCTGTCAGAGGACCGATGTTTATTCTCAAAGAGCTTTGGACGAAAGAGCTGGAGGAGCCTGAAGTAAAGAACAGCTATCAGTATGTGTTTGAGCTACGCGAGAAGCTTGAAGATACCCTGAAGCTGGCGCACACCGAGCTTCAGAAAGCCCAGAACAAAGGCAAGCATTATTACGACCGAAAGACTAAAGTCAGGAAGTTTGT
>NC_090880.1:14690242-14695242 GCF_036669935.1 Montipora foliosa
TTTTAGGTTCTTAGAGTACTTTATCTTCACTGGCCTGGCTGCATCGACCACCACTCGACTATATCCACCGTCTTGCTCCACTTTTATTAGCACTTCTGTCTTCTCCAGCTGACGTCGAAACTTGTTGCCCCAAATGATCTTCTTCTCTTATTATTAATTCCTCCATGTGATTAGCACTTCTGGTCACTTGTCCCCAGCCATAGGCAATAACAGTTGTCTTTAAGGTATCAAACAGCTCAAGTGGTAGGCTTCTTTTAAGTGTTATTCCCCAGGGGTTGCAAAGTGACAGAGAACGTTTCAGCATTCTACAGAGGCTTATATTATTCTTGAGGGCAGTGCCAGATAATACTTGTAACGTTGTTGTTCTGGAAACGTGTGGTGTTTAACTATGGCTCTTGAAAGCTTTAAAAGTTCATCGCCAATTTTTGTCGCTAAATTCTTATCTGGTGCATTCGCAATATAAGAAGTAACAGTATCGTGTATATTCACGATGAGTTCCGCCATATTGGATAAGTAAACAACACTTTTGCGAAAACCCACTGAGCAAAAGTAGTTACTGCGGGCTAACAAGAGTGCCGATTTTAATCCCTCGCCAGCCCTGCGTGTTATGCTTTTTTTGAGGTCTATTTAAAATATATTTGGAACCTGTTTGGGAACTATTTTGGATGTTTATCGCAAAATATGATTTAAATAGCTATTTAAAGTCTAGTTTTGATGCAGTTTTGAACTGTTTTTAATGGTGTTTTAACCTAATTAAAACACATTTGAAAACTATTTTGAAAATACATGGAAAACTTATCCATCTCTCCAAATAAGGCTCCAAATAGGTTTCAACTATGCTTCAAGTAGTTTTAAATAATATGACAACCAGCCTTGTAAAGATTTAAAATGTAGTTGTAATAGCTATTTGAAAGCTAGTTCAAATAAAATAGCTTCAAAGTAGGTGAAAAACAGTTTAAAATCACTTTTGAAATAGGTTTTAGCTAAAGCATCGTAAAAACAGAGAAGAATACTGTATATTTAAAACCTATTCTGCAGCTGTTTTTTTTCTATTGTATACCTATTTTCAGCCTATTTCAACCAAAATAGCATCAAACTAGGTGAAAAACAGGTTAAAAACCATTTTTCAAATGTGCTTTAATTAAAGCACATAATTAAAACACAAAAGAATATTGTATATTTAAAACTTATTCTACAGCTATTTAATTCCTAATTTACCACTATTTAAAACCTATTCTTATAAGAATAGCTCTAAACTAGCTTATAAACCATTTTTCAAATAGGTTTTAACTAAACCATCATAAAAACACAGAAGAATATTGAATATATAAAACCTATTCTGCAGCTATTGTAAGCCTAATTTATAGCTATTTAAAACCTATTCCAATGCAAATAGAAACTGGATTTTCGATCCTTGATCACTCTAATCACGGTCATCAAAGAACAGATGAATCCACTCTGAAAGTGGACTTGTTGGTGCTTTTGAATTACCATGATCCGAGTGATCATTGTAAAAAAAAAAAATTCGGATTTCCTCTACTGTAGGTTGAGAATGTCTTTGAAATGTCAACAAAACTACAATTCTGTCTATCCTTAACACTCCATCAACAAATTCGTGCATTTTTCATATAAAACATATTTTGACACTATTAACAGTGTTTCAACAGTTCACTGTCCTTGAGCAGGCGAGGTCCTCATGCCCCTGCACAGTACATATGTGTGCACAACATAAATGCCGGGGTATAAGCCGCATGCGTAGATAAGTCGCACCCCAAGTTTCGAAGCCCAGGATTTGGAAAAAAATAAAGTACAGTACATGTGAAAAAATATTTACAGCTAAACTTGGGGTGTGTCTTATTTCTGGCTGAGGGTTTTTATGAAACAACGTTTAGTATCTTGATATAGGTGATTGTATGCACAAACGAGAGATTCATTGCTTTGTCTATCAGTAGCTCCCACATACGTCAGTTATAGATTTCACAGGTTTCCTCTCCAACCCAAATCATTAGGTAGTCAAAATCAATGTTTTTGTTATTTTGGGGGGAATTAATAACAATTGACGATTTTTTTGGGTAAAAACATGCGGCTTAGACACCAGTATGGTAATTAATTTTGTAGCTGGTCGGCAGCTGTCCCCTCCTTCAGCTGCTTCTTTGTTTTTTTTCTCTTCATACTTTTCTACAATGGAAACAAAACAATATAAAAATATAAAAATGGAGATTGCCAGTAAAAAATTGTCTCAGAAAGTTTAACCCTAATAATATTACTTGGGAAGATGCATATATGTGTAACAATGGTTACGGTATATTCTCTTGCTGACATGTTTCCACATGAGGTACATTGTAAAGGTGGCAGTTACAAAGGTAAAAGTCGTTAACAGCTAAATCAATGCTGATACAGTACAGGTAAAGTGAAGAGGAAAAATTAGTGCACTTACATTTAATTTAGCAATATTTGTTAATTTTTATACCAAGAAAGTGAATTTGAAAGCTGTCTGCATTAATTGCGTGAAGCAATGTTTTCACCATGAACTTCTATTTCTTGAAAATACCTTTATGATATGTCGGCCTCTCTTTCTGAAATATCAAGGCATTGCACTTCGTTTGAAGTGCCTTTTTATGGCCTCCCTCATTTTCAGGGCTTGGTCCAGGGAGGGAAATTTTTGCTACCACAGCAAAATCTAAATCAGAAACAAGAAAAATGAACGTTACATGTACAACTACAGAAAGCATAAATATGAACACGAAAACTAAAAAGCTAACAAGGCTGAGTAAAACTAAATAATGTGCATATAGATATAAGAGGTAGGTTTCAGGTATTCAAGCTTGAGGAAATTAAGGAAACAAAAAAAAGAGGAAAAATAAAATAAAAAATAAATTAAATGAAAAGACAAATTAATACCACTTGAAAACTCATGTTCCGTGTGTAACTGTACTTTGTTTTTAAATGTTTTAAGGGGAGGTGCTTAATGTTTTCATCAAGGTGATGCCAAACTTTTATAGCTGCAAAGCGAATGTTGAATGTTAAATGCCCATGGAGGTACACCCTTTATGTATACTCTGCTAAGGACATGGCATTGCAAAGATTCAAGATTGAATAATTGTAGATGAAATAGTAGATTGTAAGATCGAATGATCATAGGTAGATAAAACATACCTGCAATAGCGTTCAATATGGTATGATCTAAATCCTTTAGTCTCTTGCCTGTTAGCTCCTGCCTGGGGTAAAACAGGTTTAGAAGACCACAGGCAAGAGACTTTCTGGAGCTGACAGAGTTGATCAAGGCTTAATTTAACCTTGACAGGGCAACACCAGACCCCTTCAGCAATTTCAGAAAGCTAAGAGGATGGCAATAAATAACAAGATAGAATTATTGTTATTGTTGCTATACCCATGTGTAGCCAAAATGTTCCTAAAACCACAATTCTTAGCCCTAATGTACTGTATTTTTCAACCACCACCTGCACTGCTGCAGCAAAATCTTCCAAAAATGCAGCTATGGTATAGGAAATGAAATGTTTTGTCCATTTATTGGCATGTTGTGGACATTTAGAGTTCATACATATGCACAAAACCAAATTTTGAGAATAAGTACAGCCATTTAAGGCATTTGCTTGGAGTGTTGATTCCTGGCATTGTTTGAAATGTCAATCGATTCATTGGTGTTTTGTTCCTTGATAATAGACTTTTTGCATGGGGAAGTTTTCCTGTGAACACTGAGGAAAGGACCAAGATAACTTAGAAAAGCTCGAGCTGGTACAGTGCTTGATTTTTGCAGGCTTTTTTTGCAAGGTACTCACTAAATCATATTGCACAAGTGGATCTGTGCATTCATGGCTGTAATTGGTATTGGTAGTTATTAAGCATAAAGCTAATGATCTCACAACCTTTGCAATAACTATGGTTTGGAAGTATGCTTTGAACAGGTTAAGGCAAAAGAAAAGATCCCAGCTAAAGCCTAGGCCACATACACATCTGAAAAGAACTAGACATGTACATATGGAACTAATTAATTTTAATATGACAGTCTTTTAACTTACCCCTTTTTGTGCTGCCTCTGTCGCATCCAACTGACCCACTGGTGTCCTAACAAGACCTTTTTGCTGGCCAGTGGTCCTTGATGAGCTTGATTTCACTGAAAGAAACATTCATAGTGAGAATCGGAATTACTGGAAACCTAAAAACAACTGTCCAGTTTTGTTAGGATGGATCAGGATTGTACATTGGAACTATTAATGAGAACTGTCGAAGATAGGAATGGATTACATCTTCAAAAAAGTTGGTAAACGTTTTTACGTTTTGCTACCACATTGTTTGTAAACTGGCAAAAAATAGAACTAGCTTGCAGAGTACGAAAGTGCTCTTGCCTAGAAAATCTAAGGTGACAAGCATTTAAAACCAAAAAGACAATTCAGACAATTCATCCATCCAGTCATCTGGGACAAATACATTGTGCTGTAGGGCACGTAGATCTTTTTGACTTTTTGTCAGATGGGCAAGCCAGCCTGGTTGAGTGCAGGATCCATGGGAAGCAATGAATTTGGTTCAACTAAACTTTTTAAGGCCCTATATCCCTCAAAGGGAAATGGACATGATGATGATGATGAACCTTTTTAAAAAGACACCTGGGCATGCAAGCAAGCGGCCTGGGCAACAAAATTTGAAAAATGCTTGCCCAGCGAAAAAGCTGGGATTAAAGTTCTTGAGAAGTCCTGTAATAGAGTGCATGTAGTATTTTAAATCTTATTTCGAAACATGAAGAAATATATGTATAGTGAATATTACCTAATAAGCTCTGCCGTAAGAGGTTCTTGGAGGTATTGTAATACCAAGTGTTTGTCGAGTCTCATAATATTATGCCACGAAATATAATACAATTAGTCTTCCCAGTACTTGATTACAAGACATAAGAACAGTTGAACACAATCTTAGTTCTATGCAGCACGTAAATGTACCTGTCCCCATTAGAGCACAACCTCAATGTAATATATTCATTCAAT
>NC_090880.1:14710242-14722742 GCF_036669935.1 Montipora foliosa
AAACTGCAACTGCTGTTTGCTGTTAACTTGGCATGACCAAAGACTTATGATAAAGCCAGGTTATATTTTGAAGTGACGTTTTCGTCGACCCTCGCAGTCCTAGATCTTAAAGTCCCCAGTCACATTAAAGTGATGGGCTAAGGGCAAATGAGAGCACAGAAAACGTTTGGAAATACGTAAAAACGTAAACAAATAACGTAAGAACATAAACTAAAAAACATAAACAAACGGATAATTTTATCCTTGTTTTCATTTCTTTTTCTCCTAAATCAACTTCTTGAGAACCGACCTTCACGCGAATTCAGTCACACCAACCAGTGCTGACTCTACAAGGCAATATTACAGGACGAACTGGTGGCACTTGCGTTCAGCGTCAGCATCACAACATTAACAAGATGACCATCATTGGAATATTTCATGCGTCCATGTTGGCAGCGACTGTATTTTCCAGCAGGTTTTTAGGTATCAGCGCACAAATTACTCCTTGTCTAGATGACATGATTACCATTGAAGAGAAAGTGTCTGGAAATCGAACCTATATGGACTGTTTGTTGTTTTCATGTCCTCCCAGACAGGGCCTGACAGTAAAATGTGGAGACGTGATTAGTCCACATACCTCAATATCCTGCAAGCCATGTGTACTCGGGGAAACTTACTCTAATTTAACCGAGCAAGGATCTTGTAGAGATTGGATGAACTGTGGCAAGTGTCGAGAGACCAAGAAGGCTTGCACACTGACCTCGAAGGCCGTATGCGGAAAGTGTGTGACTGGAGCCTACCCCGAGGGATTGTTGGGAATCTGCGTTCCTTGGTGGCATTGGCCGTTTTTATACCAGAGACACATAATTCGTCTGGGACGAACTTGGGCAAACTTTTTTTCTGCGTCGGTTAAATTCGTCTAGTATAAAGACGGCCACAAGACGCATTATGCATCTGGACAAAGAATTTATTTTAGTGCGTCTTCGAAGACACACTAAACTGGAAAGTTCGTCCAGACGCATTATGCGTCTAGTGCCCGTCTTTATACTAGACGAAATTAACAGACGCAGAAAAAATGTTTCCTCAAGTTCGTCCAAGACGAATCATGCGTCTCATATAGTTTGTCCCGTCTTTACACTAGACGGATAACATGAGAGACGCATAATTCGTCTGGACGGATTATGCGTCTCTAGTATAAAAACTTCCATTGTTGCAATGACAAAAAAGACGTCATTATTCCAAGTTGTCAATTTCCTGGAGTACCCAAAAATATGTAGTGCAGTTTTTCTCAATCGTTGAAATGTAGCCGTAATATTACGAGACAGGTTTTCCCTTTAACAACACCGACCACAACTTGAGCTAAAGTGCTGAAATCTCCAACTAGATCATCATTGGGCTCGCATCTCCCGAGCAGGAAGAAAATGGCAGAAGGAACAGGCCGAGGCGACCAAGACAAAGTGATTGAAGAAAAGACTCAAAGAAAAAGTGGATTATAGGCAGTTGTGTCAGTGTGGCTGTAGTAGCGGTCGTAATCTTTGTTCGTCGCCTGAGACAAAGCAGAAGAAAGGACCAGGGAGATCTGATTTGGAACACGCCCCAAGAGGAAGACAAGGATCTGATTGAGAACACCATACCAGAGAAAGACCTGGATCTGATTGAGACCACGACACTAGCGTAAGACATTGGCAATGAAACAGATGACATCCATCATAGGTCATCACGAAAGCCTTCAGTGAAATGTGCAGAAGGTAGTGCATTGCCATACCCAGTGGAAGAATCTAAGTCAGGAAATATTGCTTCTGAAAAAGGAATAAATTCCACGAGCTGTTTGAAAGAACATAGCCTAGCGAAACAAGGCAAGGCAGTTCTTCAGAAGAAAACTAGAGTACGAGCATGGCCCTTAATCAGCAAAACGGTTTTCGTTTGAAAATGTACATCTTTTGACACGTTTTTGCTTATCGTTCACACTAAAATGACGGGAAAACACCTCAAACTAAATGGTAACTTTTAAAACCCCATCGTTTTAAAAACGTTCCAGTGTAAGAGTGGTGAGACTGAATCTGGAGGTACACTGGCTGGTTGCTTATGACTTCACTTTTGAGGACAAATTTTTGTTCTGTACACTCTTTGTTGGTAATCGCTAGTTGTTGTCCTTCAGTAGCATTTGGAGTAATGATTCTAACTTTGAGTGAGGCCTAACACTACTCTGAAGTTTTTGTACCCAATTATTCCATCAGGGATCAACCCTAGTATTGGAATTGGGCCCACACAAGGACAGAGAAAAACTTCAAATCCCACCCTGGTCAGAGTTTTTCTCTGTCCTTGTGTGGGCCCAATTCCAATACTAGGGTTGATCCCTGATGGAATAATTGGGTACAAAAACTTCACAGTAGTGTTAGGCCTCACGCGAACTTAGAATCATTACTCCAAATGCTACTGAAGGACAACAACTAGCGATTACCTAAAATTAGGCTTGGGCCGGGCGGAATTTGTCCTTGTGAATAACATCTCACATACCCACGGCCAGCTCCCGTTCTGGCCTTGTAGCTCAGTTGGTAGAGCAGCGGCGATCTAATCCGAAGGTCGTGGGTTCAAATCCCACCCTGGTCAGAGTTTTTCTCTGTCCCTGTGTGGGCCCAATTCCAATACTAGGGTTGATCCCTGATGGAATAATTGGGTACAAAAACTTCACAGTAGTGTTAGGCCTCACTCGAACTTAGAATCATTACTCTTTGTTGGTATTTCTGGTAATTTGTATAGTTAACTGTAACCAGGCAGATTTTAGCGAGAGTTTTTGTTATTATTTTGAATTTCTAAGGGTGAAGCTGAATCTGGGGCTGCAGCTGCAACTGCTGTTTGCTGTTGCGTTGACTATGGTGAGACTGAATCTGCAGCTGCACCTGCTGGTTGCTTATGACTTGACCTTTGTGAATCTGGAGCTGCAGATGCAACTGCAACTGCTGTTTGCTTTTAACTTAACTATGGTGAGACTGAATCTGCTGCAACTGTTGGTTGCCAATGAATTTACTTTTGTGGACAAATTTTTTGCTCCGTACACATTTTTTTGGCTTTTCACGAATCTATTGTTATGTTTTTTAATTTTTATTGGTGGAGCTGCAGCTGCAATTTGACTATGGTGAGACTGAATCTGCAGCTGCACCTGCTGGGTGCTTATGACTTAACTTTTGTGAATCTGGAGTTGCAGATGCATCTGCTGTTTGCTGTTAACTTGACTATGAAGAGGCTGAATCTGGAGCTGCACCGGCTGGTTGCTTATGACTTGATTTTTGTGGACAAATTTTTGTTTTGCACGAAGTTTTCCTTGGTTTTCCTTATAATTTTAGTGAGAGTCCAATTAATTTTTGAATTTTGTGGGAGTTGTTTTCATAGTTTACTCTGACTAAGCACATTTAAGTGAGAGTTCAACCAGACGGGCGCAAATGCCCATAAGGAAAGGGGTCAAATACCCAAAAAGAGGGCAAGTGCCCAAAAGGTGGCAAATGCCCATGAGGAAAAGGGGGAACTAACCCACTGAAGGAAGGGGGTTAGGGTTAGGTCAATTAATAGAGATGCGCTTCATATACAATTTAGATTTTTGTGGGGCACTCCCCAGGAGCTGGTTATCCCAGCTCGTGTTTCATCCCTGACATATCACCAACATTGTTAGAGCAATATCTCCATTGCATGGACAAATCTTTTTTCTCTACGAATTTATTTTTCACTATAAACCCTACTTACGTTTGCTTAAATAACGGATTTTAATTTGAACCCTGAAGCCTGTACCTTGCAACCTTCCATAATAGGTAGGGTAGCCACCTTCCAGAGCTTCTTGAACTAATGTCGTTTTTACTTTTATTTTCTCAATACACTGGAATATAAACTGTTATAAATAAACACTATGTATTTCATAATTAAGTAAAGTATGATCGTCTGGGTGAGTGTACTCCTGAGAAGGACTGTTTGAGATGACATTGACTGACGTTTCGACAACATGAGCAGAAGACATCTTCAGAGTCACCTTTTGAGTCACCTTCTGCGAACCCTCAATACATTGAACTGTAGGTTTTTTTGTACCCCCCCCCCCTTTCCACACACCCACATTTCACATTGAACCACAATTTATCTTTTTTTTTTGAACAGGGTGAATCAAGGACCACTGATTGATATTGTGTTTCTGACAAAAAAGGGGAAAAGAAAACAAAAAAAAAAAGAAAAACAGTGCTGAATTAGCATGTATGGCGAAGTTCCTGGATGCCCTGCTTTCATGGCGTCTGCTAAAAAATAAGTTATGTAAATTGTCAGAAATAAATATCACAGGCATTATTTTCCTGATACATTGAACTATAGCTGATGAAGGGAAAAATTGAATTGAGTACCACTTGCCAAGTTAAATTGACTTTGGTGTCTAATGACTTCATATGTTCAAAAATTAAATGGAAAAAAAAACAACACTCAACAAAAATAACTAATACAAAGCCAAAAGCCAGCAAAAACTGGCATGGACTTTCTCGTGTCCACATAAAGCACAAGTTTCATATCATGTAACCTGTTTGTGACAGTAATCAAAGGCAGTGAACTACAATCAGTGGCAAAAGTCTTGGGACACTCACCAGTTGAAGTTGGTTTTCTTACTGAGTTTGAAAAATTGCCCCCTCCCCCCCAGAACAATGTTGCCAATAGTGAACATACATATCCTTGTCTATTTCAACATTGATTGGGGGGAGTTTTATTTTGAAGTTTTCAGTGGAATTTTGACAGTTATGCTTAGTTTCTGACGTCTGAGAGGTTTTCAGGCCCATTCTGACACTAGCGTCCCAACTACTTTTGCCACTGATTGTCTGTTTCTACTAACAAGGGTCAGTAAAGTGAGAGCTACTGTGTGTAATGCATGGGCATTTCTATTGGCTGTGTACTTCTTCATAAAGTTTCTCAATGGTAGAAAACCATGTGTAACGTAAGTTAAACATTTTTTTGTCATGTACAAAGGCATTGTTGTTTCTTTTCGCAAATGTGCTTGAGGGGGATAATTTACGTGGCGTGGAGTTTTCAAGAAAAGTCATGAATCACAAGCTCTAATGTAATGCACGTACCTTAGAGTTTAAATTTGTTACGAAATTAGACAGCAAACGTCATATTTCTTAAACAATCACTTTGTCAAAAATGGTTTTCAGGAAAACAATCAGTGTTGAGCAGAAGGCTTTAGTAGTGTGTTTGAGAAGAGAATGTAACTTGTCTTATGAACAGATAGCCGCGAAGTGCGGAATATCCAAAAGTTCTGCACAATGTATGGTTAGATGTGCTCCGTTGGCGAGAAAACGAAGTGTACTTTCAAAGATGGGAAGGCCCAAGAATTACAAGAAAGACATAAACGTATGCTTATTCGTACTTTGAAGAAAATAAGGGCTACTAATGTCAACTTTACCTTGAAAGAATTGGTTAAAGAGAGTGGACTGAATATGACAATGGCAAGTAAGAGCACATTTTACCGATTTCTTCGTGAGCGCGGCTATCATTTTCTTGAGGCCAGACAAAAAGGGCTAGTGACTGCTGAGGATCGTAAAAAACGTATAAAATACGCTAGGGAAATGAAACGCCATTTATTAGAGTATCCTAACTTTTGGAAAGAAGATATCGCATTTTACTTGGACGCAGTTTCTTTCATTCACAAAGGAAATCCCATGAGTGACGCAAGTTCACCAAAGGCAAGAGTTTGGCGAAAGAAAGGTGAGGGACTTCAGGTTACTGCAAAAGGGTCTAAACGTCTTGCAGGAGGACGGAGACTTCATATACTGGTGGCAATTGCATATGGAAAAAGCGTTATTTTGAAGGAAATCTACGAGAAAATGAATGCTTTTTTTTTTCTCAGTTTATAAAGACAATTTTAATTCATGCTTTACTCAAGCAGGACCAAAAAGAAATGGAAGACGTTTATTTTTAATGGATAACGATCCCTCGCAAAACAGCAAAGCTTCAGATACAGCTATGGAACAGATAGAAGCTGAACACCATAAAATTCCGCCTCGTTCACCAGATCTCAATCCTATTGAAAATATTTTTCATGTTGTTAAACAGAGTTTAGCTGAGGAAGCAGTATCGTGCCAAATAAGAAAAGAAAGATTTGAAGATTTCAAAAACAGAGTACTTGATATGTTTGCTAAAATCGAGGTCAAGTTGATTGACAAAACTATAGAGAGCATGCCAAAACGTATTGAAGCTGTATTGGGTTCCAAGGGGTACAGAACAAAGTACTAGAGTGACTATTTCAATATTGTAAACTGTAGCAATGAACGGACAATGTCAACAATAATAAAATATGTGTACAAGAAAGCTAAAGGGAATTTTTTCAGTATACTGAAATTGGTTAATTAAATAACATGTAACAGCTGGTTTACATTTCATTAGACAGCAACAGTTCTCGCCGAAATAACGCACAGTGTCACAAGCTGTTATTGCTCGTATTTCCTAAACGGTTCGCATTATACTTATGCCATGCAAGGCATGTAATTATCAATCAATTTTTTCTCCAAATTATGTTTCAAGTTCACATGTTTTGCATTTGAAGGTGAATTTTCAACAGTACTCACTCCCGTTCTAAAGAAATAATATAAAGCATTATTTACTTTACCCTAAAGGTTGCTGAGTACTGTTGAAAAACCACTTCGAAGTTGCCACTTTTAAGAAAAGGTATAAAAAAACAATAAAATGTTACGTCGAGATTACATATTTACTTTCGTGGTTCCAATACATCAGATAAGTTTAGGTAGACAAGCAGTTTTCAACCGAGTACTGTGGCTTCTCTTACCGAGTAGTGTGACTTTGACGTCATGACCTCAACTGTCTCTTGTAAACAAAGGGAGATCGCGAAAAGATGAACACCAATTACTTGCTTGTCAAAATAAATCTGGCAAAGCAGCTTGCACAAGGAACTAAATTCTCTTGCTCACTCTGAGGTATCTGTCGCCAGAAATGGAACAGACGCCAGCGAACTTCCATCATCTGTGTGTTCGCGCGATCAATGATTGCCCCTTTAACAAGCGCAAGTGGAGCATCGGCAGTAGCAAAGAAAGGAGTATCTTTGCTTAACTCGATGTCCTGTTTACAAAATGTTCTAGGGGCAGGAAGATGCACGATGTCGCCCTCGAGCACTTGAAGGAAGTCTGCCCAAGCTATTATTGCTGGATTCCAACGAAAATCGTTGAGAAAAATTATCTCGGCATCCTGGGTCCCCATCCATGCAAACGAACTTGTTGCAGGATTGCAGAAAGCATGGAAAATCTTCTTTAATGGAGATAAAATGAATGTTTTACCCGTGTTTGCTGGTCCGTAAATGTAAACATTACGGTATTTTCCCCGACCTTCTTTTAGAGCAGTGTAAATTGCATTACAAAAGGCTTTCACTACGATACCATGGGCACCTAACAGCCTCTCAGCAGCAACAATCCATTTCCCCCCACAACCCTTGCTACATTGCTGCTGCTGACATTCCTCCAAATATTTCGATACACGTTTTCTTAGAACGCGCAAACTTCTCCTCTGCTTGAGAGAATTCTAGGGCGAGTGACAAGGCCTCATCTACTACCCTGTTTCCTCTATTAGCAATGAACTCAGCTAACTCAGTCTTCCCTTCGCGTTGTTGTTCAACGGCTAGACATACAAGCTCTAATCGAGATTTGATCTTTTTTTGTTGAATTAACTGAGTAACGTCATAAACTGCGAGACGTTTTCGAGGTGATTTTTTGTTCTTCTTTCCTCTTTCGGAGAGCTTCCCTTTGCTCCTCTTACACGCTATTGCTCTCTCCGTTCTGGGAACTTCCTGCAAATCTGGATGGTTTGAGGAATGCAACGCCTCACTATCTTCTTTGGTAACGTAGCGATATGCAGTATAGTAGGTGTTGTGGATATCACTGAAATGAACCTTTATTCCGTACCTTTCGTCTAAGAACTTCCTTACTCGAAGCCAACGTTTGCGTTTACTTAGTTTCACCGCCATGTGATAATGGTAGGAGTTGTTGATTTCGTTGGATACAGAATTATCGGTATCAGCATGTGCCTCTAAAGACACAACCTGATGCAAAACCCTCACTCCACAGTTTTCCCAACCTTCCAAAACAGCTTCAGAAAAGCTGGATCTCGAGGGGAAACGACTTGAGTCAGCCCGACTGTATGTCATGAGATATATTAATCGTTGATCTTCGCTCTGCAAAGACGTGTTTACAGAGACAGACACCATGACTGTTTAAAATAATTACATGTGTTCACTCACATAGTATACCATTCAACTATTTTAATACTATGAATATGAACAATTTCCTCGAAAGATGTGCGATATTAAGTAATAACCCGTACCCCTCCCCCGACGGTATTATTGCTACATGAGCACAGCCCCCCACTTATTGACTATTGCTCCACAAGGTCACAATGTTACTTTATAGACCATAATATCCCTATATTTCTCTAAATGAGTTCATTTCAAAGCATTACGTAAGCTGATGATATGAATGACCTTTTGGTGCTTATAGACAATCAGTGGCAAAAGTCTTGGGACACTCACCAGTTGAAGTTGGTTTTCTTACTGAGTTTGAAAAATTGCCCCCTCCCCCCCAGAACAATGTTGCCAATAGTGAACATACATATCCTTGTCTATTTCAACATTGATTTGGGGGAGGGGGGGAGTTTTATTTTGAAGTTTTCAGTGGAATTTTGACAGTTATGCTTAGTTTCTGACGTCTGAGAGGTTTTCAGGCCCATTCTGACACTAGCGTCCCAACTACTTTTGCCACTGATTGTAGGTCTATGTCACTCTTGTCACACCCAGAAAATACAACATTCCTATGCTCTAGTTTTGATTTGTATCGCTTGAATCAAATTATTTCTTATTCTCTCAGGGGAAACATTACGGAAATCAAGACGGAGATGACAAAAGTTGAGGTTTGACCTTCTTTGACTATAGAACCAAATAACAATTAATGGCTATGTAAGCATATTTCACAAGCTAAGGGAGAGAGACACGCACAATTTGATCATCTGTACGAACACTATATGTATGCCTTGTTCCGGTAAGATGAATGGTTCAAATAAAGCAACCAGCAATGTTCTTTACCCAGTGTTATGAGACCTTGTACTACTCACATGCTATTGTGAAGCGATTCCCCGCGATCAAAGTGGACAACGTCTTCATCTGTAGGAAAGAACCAAAAAATATAAATTGAGCTTGCGATTTCCGATGGCCTAAGTGCGTTTTAATAGCATATCTCAAAGCGCAGTTGACCGATCTTAGCAAAATGATCACACTAAATTAACCTCGGAACACGGAATGCAGTAATCTCACTATCATTTTCCCTTGACTTTGCCTCTTAAAAAAATCTCCGTTTTCCTGGCCAACATTGACTTGATTTACTACGGGAAAACCAGATCACATGGGACATTATTCTCGGGAGCTCTAGTGTCGCCTAGAGACGACCACACTGCTGAATAAAACTCTTGGGCTCAAAAGGGATTTTTGTACAATTTTACCTGGTAAATTAGAAAATCTAAAACTATAATATTCTTTTATTGGTACACGAGGAGTGCGGAATCCGTGTCAATGACATCTCGCACATGACGCTCTCACGTCGCTTAGACACCACACCGCTGAAGAGAACTCTAGGGCTCAAAAGGGATTTTTCTACAATTTTACCTGATAAATTCGAAATTCTAAAACTATAATATTCTTTTACCGGTGCATGAGAAGTGACGAACACACACGATCACGCATTGGAAATAATTTCTGGAAGGCGTGGTGTCTTTAAAGCTTCGCAGTCAAGGGCGGAGATCATATGTACTCTTTCACAGTGCAATTCTTTTCCAGTGGACTCGGAAAAATGTGAAGGAACATGATTTGATCCAAGAAGGACTGATCATTTTGATTTTTTATGGTGACGTGAAGTGCCTTTTCTCTCCTCGATCTGACTGCAAGACTACAGTACGTGGAACCTTGTGACACAGTAAGTTTGGATAAATCACTTTTTTTGCACATTATTGGGATTTCCACTTAAGTTTTAAACTACGAGAGCAAATCCAGCCACCAAATTGTCTACTGTACATGCGTCAGGACTTTGGAAAAGATTGCTTCATGGCCTGAAGTACTTTACAAAAGCTTGGCTATTGACAATTTGACTAAGTTTGAAATCAAAGTCTTTCTTCCATGAGAAGTAAAGATCCCTCATTTAAGGATTGTAATCGTTGAATTGTCAAGGGGTTCTGTCAGTTGTGTCCTAACCAGGCGAGACCCGTGCAAGTGTTAAAAGGTGAAGTGAGACTGTTATTTCAAGGAGTTTGTAATGTTAGAGGATAATTGACTGATGATATTTTGTTCATTGTCCATTTGACGTTTTGCATCATGCAGTCTGTCAATTGTGTCAAAGTTTTGTCCATTGGATTCCACAATTCAATCCTTCATTTCATTTCAAACAGAGTTTGTGACAGATGTGGTCCAAATGATATTTCCATATGAATTCAGCCACCTACACATGCATTGCATTCTTAAACTATTGAGCCTTTGACGTCATTTTCTCCTCAATCCAGCTCTCTCAACATTTTCAAGTTAGTTATGGCAGAACATTAAATAGGAACATTCCAGTTAAAATAAACAGGTGTTGCTTTGAAGATCAAAGCTTAAAACCTGAGTCAATTACTGTTTTGTTAACTTACTTTTGAAATCCAAATAAAAATTGAAATTGAGTTTTTGGTCATAGTAGAACTTAAAGTAGTGTCTAGCAAGGGTAATTTCTGACTTGGTGCATTGCAGTTTCTCGTCATCCTTCTGATCTGGGCTTGGAACCAGCAAATGGTTTCTTAAGGTTATTAATACCTCTGTCGAGGGAGCAAAACAGCTCTATTCAGGCACACCTGCCAAACCTTATGGAGGTCTGCAGACAGGGATTTACTTACCAGCAATGCAGCTGGTATGACACCAATCAAATTCCTGGCCGAAATTTGTTGTTTTTTTTATTTTCGTATGTCAGATTACCGTTTCATTGAATAGCATGTACTTTAACATATCTTCACTTCAACATCTTTTCATAAGTTACAACCTAAATTACAACATGGCAAATGGCTTCTTCTGCCTCGTGAATAAGGGAACCACACTGGGTGAGGGCATGTTTAACCCTCTCCATTTGTTTGGCAGAGAAGATCGAGGTCCAGTATGAATGGTCATGGGCATACTGTACCAGAAGTTCTTGCTTTGCCTTGATGGCTTTTGTCGATCTTATCCACACTTCAAGGAAAGGTTACATTTATACAAATGTTGGCCGTGTAGCACTTGTATTTTAAACAGAGTTAACTGAATAGGGTGTAATGTGAAGTGCTAGATTTCAATCCCATATGAGCCATGTGAGCGTTAGCCCTACTGATGGAAATGGGCCCACACAAGGACAGAGAAAAACTCTGACCAGAGGGGCGGAGATCTAACCCGAAGGTCGTGGGTTCAATTCCCACCCTTGTCAGAGTTTTTCTCTGTCCTTGTGTTGGCCCATTTCCATCAGTAGGGCTAACGCTCACATGGTTCATATGGGATTGAAATCTAGCACTTTACATTACACTCTATTCAGTTAACTCTGTTTATCCACACTTCACTCTCCTTTTGGCAAATTCACAATTGATCCTTTCTGTTACCTGTCGTGAGAATTTTCCAGGCACTAAACTGAATGGAAAGGTTCCATCATTCACGTACAGTCCCAGACCAATTTCAAAAGTGTTTTCCTGGCCGTTAACTGAAATACGTTGACCCCCAATTTTCAATTCCATGGTGTAATCCCCATCTTGTTGATTGGTACTTAAGGTAGCTGTGGGTGCATAAGCACAGACAAACGTGTTGACAGGTATTTCTTTCAATGTGAACAATCCCAGACCGGTTGATGCTCCACTGATGCCTACCACATTGCTCTGCTTGACACAAAGATATGCCTCTCCTGTCTTAGTAATCATATATTTACCATGGCTCTGATCACATGATGAACTGCAAGGGAAGAAAGGGACAATTAGTTGTCATTTTGTTTGTAGTCTAAATAAAATAGTTTTTAAATATGTTTACAAGTGTCTTGAAAGAGGATTTATCTTAGAACCAAGGAAGGTTAGGCTTGTGAAATCTTAGAACACAACAAAATAGCTAGCCCCAAACATACCTTATGTCAATACAGACTCCACATGCTGGTGGTCTTCCAGGCAGGGCCTTCGTCAAATTGTCATTGGCCTCGCCTCTAGTGACCTTGTTTGAGCACAATTTCTTACAGGCTTCTCTCACATGCCATGGCAAGTACTTCTCAACACAAGAACCATACATGGAGTTTTCATCCAAATTCTGAAAAACAATGTCTTCTTTGTTGTTGCATTTAACACCAAATACACTCTTTCGTGTTGCTCCACACCACAGAGGACCCAATCTGTTTTCCTTTGCAATTTTCTGTAGGGCAAGCAAGCAGTTCTCTGGGTGGAATCTAGTGAAAACATGACTAAAACCAGTGACAACTAGCAGGGCATTA
>NC_090880.1:14727742-14770242 GCF_036669935.1 Montipora foliosa
ACGTCATCAGTTTTTACGCAAAAAAATTAATTTTCCCAGAACGATACTTCAAAAATGAAAACACCATGTTTCTTTAGTGCAAGCGACTTTCAAATAAGCTTTAGTTACCTTTTGTATTTCAAAGGCACTTAAATTGTGGGTAACCTTTTCAGACTAAAATTGGGATTTACAGTATATGCATATGACTTGCGTTGTCAACTCACCGTTTCGCGCTTCTTCGGCAGCTTCGGTTTCCATGGTCTAGCCAAAACAAGAGGTTAAAGGGGTAATATCATGGACTTATTCTTTTTATTTTAACCATAAATTCACTATCTGGATTTTCAGTAACTTTTTCATTCTTAAATTTCTTCTGGATCACTGCAGTGAGAAAAAAATCGATTGAGTTTTAACAGAAAAATGAGCAACACTAAGTTTTTACGGAATTTATCTAAAATGCAAGGGGAGCACTTGAAAACGTCGGCGCGACGTTTCCGATTGGCATTCATTTTAATCTTGGCTATGCGTAACTGAAAACACTTAAGAATGGTTTTTGTGAGCTAAAATAGCCGTTTTGAAGAAACTTTGGCCATTAATTTTTTGTTTGCCATTGGTAAACAGGTCTCCTTTTCTTTCCAGATTTTTACTTAAATCCATGACACTGCCCCTTTAAATTGGCAAGTGTTTCAATGTTCAATTCTTTTACAGCTCAGATAAATCAGACACGCCTTTTGAAACCGTACATTAAACTTAGTTAATGTTGTACTATTGGTTTGGCCGTATAAAGTCTTACCAGGCATTCTTGAGGTACTCGTTTGGGCGCCCTCCGCCTGTGCAATGGGAGTGGTAGCTACGGGACGGAAAAGCAAGGGTAGGACATCTTTAGACTAATAGTAGGGTTGACAGTGAGTGTGAAATTTTGATGTTAACCTACCGGTTTGAGCCCCTGCAATAACCTGTTTCCATGGGCGTGACATCTAGGAGAAGAATGAATAACTAGACAATTGTCTCAAAGTTCAATTCTTTTACACCTATTGATTTGCAGTCTTACCTGGCATCATTGAGCCACTGTTTTCAGCTTCCCCTGTCTGTGCAATGGATACATGCACAGGAATGGTCGCTAAGGAACTTTCCTCGATTATGGGCGCCGGCGGGGTTGCAGTTCTACCAACTTCGTTCCCAGAAAAAGTTCTCATCTCTCCCAACTTGCTCTGGAGCTGTTGGAATTTCTCTTGAGCATTTGCTGGGAGTTGCCTTGCACTAGTTTGTAAACCATTTGATAGCCATATAACTTCTAAAAGTAAGTTCTCCGGAATGCGAACAAAGCGATCCATATTCGAATGCTAGATGGCCTCTCACATTTGAATGAGAAATTGTAAAAAATGATGGTTTCTGTTAAAGGTGTATCTGACGTCATTTACAGCCAATAAGATTAAAGCATTCCCACGATTAACGGACCCTGGTAGCTTTTGTTTTTTTTTTTGCCCGTTAGCTCCATGTTTTTTTTTTTTGGAAGACTCTAAAACCTCATTCAATTGCAAAAAATTGTTTCATTCGATGATTTTCAAGTGCTGTAGAGATAGCACGCACTTACAAATCCTGGTAAAAAAGTTAAAACCGTGGCGTGACTCCGCGTGGCATGATCATTTAGGCACAGAAATCACCACTGAAATCACCACTGTAGCATGCAGACTGAAAATTTTAAAATCTGCTAATAGCCTGATAAAAAAGCGGCAATTTTCTGATGTGATTACATATTTAAGGGCTTCCATCTTTTTTTCAGGATTCTTTTAAATGAATAAGACGGGAAAGTTCAATTTCAGGTAAGTTTACACCCTTTGCCAAAGAGTCTTCTAAACTGAAAAAGGAAACAATATGGAATAAATTTTATGAACCCTGAGCTCAATTCTTACTTTTCTTTCAACCTCACAATTCCTGATGTTAACAGCTAATTAACACGACGGGATTACGCAAGTGATCATAGCTCGAGATTCTTTAGTCATATTGCCTTCAAATTTTACCTGCTGGCATTTTTCACTGGGCACGTGGGTGACATTGGGTGTAGTCCTGAAAAAAAAAATAGGTTTACATCCGGTTGTCTCCAAATTTGGTGGGTTAATTGCGAATATGTTTAGCCAATCATCTACCCAGTTTCAGCATGGGAACTTCAATAGATCGTATACAACAGCCCTCACTGTTCGTGAAATGATTGCTGCCTAGCAAAGGTCAGCCTTCAAGTGGTGTGTTTGCGAAATTTCTCTCACTTTAACGGACTGTTTGAAATGATTATTCATAGCAAAACCTCTGCTAAAGGTTGGGAAAAATGTCAGGAAAACAATTTCAAGCATTTTTGAAACGGCAGTTAGAAACGAACAACAGGAAATTGAGGTTAGTGATGACAACAGGGGCCTTAAGGAGGCTGGAAATGATTTCTCCTTTTTTCACACAAATAAACATATTCTCCTTTGATGTAATTAGGGTAATTATATCAAGACGAAATTTGGCTAGTGTATTAAGTATCCATCATATATTTCTCACATGACATTTTCCTTCAAAATACCGTTACCATGGCAACAAATAAGGGTTTAAGTGACCATCAAATTGTTTAAGCGAAAATTGCATAGTTTTTGTGAAAAGCAGGTGTATGTTTAAATTTTATCTGTGTGAGAATTAGAAGAAAAGGTGAGCAAAATCATTTAGAATGATGAGCTGATGCGAGCAGCTTTAGAATTGCATGTGTGGCTTACGTGCATGCGCGCTCAGCTGAAAACCCTCCTTAAGCACACGCGTTTTTGAGACATGGACGGCAACCAGAAGAGTGTTTCGTGTGCCAGGACAGTGGTGTCTCTCAGCTTTTTAATCTAATCATCTCTAATGGAGAAGAGATACTTAGCAATCAATGTAAATGTGGTTGTGTGAAGACAAGTTAACAGGGAAAACAGCTCAACTCCTGTTGCTGTCTCAAAAATGCATGTGCTTGAGGTCCCTAATATTCTTGCACAGGCCACCATCTCAGCAACTGTTTTTTGAATGCCATGAAGAAAGCCAGGACTGTCCTTTTTGAGTTGAAAATCGGGCTAGATTGTCAAATACAAATTAAATGAATGTAATTTTCATGTTTGTTGATATACATAATTTTGAAAAATCATTTAAAAAATCACAGCTGCTTCTTTTTTAGCCAAATTTGGTGGAAATCTTGGTTAACTAAAAAAAAAAGGCTACTTTTTCAACCTTCTGTAACAGAAGATATAATTTTGAGTTTTTCTCTCTTTCTACTCAAATATTTTGAAATATTTTTCAGATTTTTGTTGTTTACAGTTATTTTTCAGAAAAGTCCTTGGTTTTTATGCTGGGATTTTTTTTTAATGAAAAGCCTATTTTATAACCTTTAAAATAGTAGATATTGTAAGCCATATTCTATAAGCCTAAAATTAATGGAAGTCTAAACAATTAATTAGTTTTGTGGCTTGATTTGGATCCCTGCAAAACGTTAGGACAAAACAGAGTGCAGTCTTTGGTCAGCAATCATACAATAATTTTTGTTCTCTCTTTCCCCCCTTGACATACAGTACTGTGTAAAAGTAATGATAGCGAATTTCGTCGAATTTCGACGAAGTTCTACGAAATTCTATGTAAATCTGCGAAATTTCGAGGAGAAAGAATTTTCGGCGAGATTTCGCTGGCCTCTATTGTTTCACCATTAACGAAATTTCGTGCAGATGTGCGAAATTTCACTTGGCAAATTCGCTGAAGGTGGCAAAATTCGTTCGAAATTTCGTTAGTGGGAGCGAAATTTCGCAAGTGGGAGCGAAATTTCAAACGAAATTTCACAAGTGGGTGCGAAATTTCAAACGAAATTTCCAACACTTTGTTTGTGTGAGTGAAATTTCGAACGAAAATCTCGTTTGGAGATCGAAATTTCGTTCACCATTTGTGGTCATTACACGAGGGTCACAAAATGCAGAATGCAAACTGAGGGAAAAAAAAAACAGTTCACTTATGGTAGTCAGTGTTGAAAGACATCGATAGTCATGCAGACCTTTTCCCGCGATTTTAATAAAAAGGAATTATTGTCAAATAGGCGGGTATCATTGCTGAGTATTAATTGATTATTTTTCCTGCAGTTTGGTCTTGCATTTACAGATAACAAATTTTTACTAGTGAACCACACTTCAATTTGACAATTAATTAATTTCCAAAGCGTTCCGAAGACGTTGTCGAAAAAAATCATATCTCCGGTTATATTTACCACAAATTGTTCATTCAAACAGTAAAATGCTCTTTCCTTAGCCATATAATTGTTTATCAAAGTTTCTATGGCGCGCTGCTCACGTTTAGTTATTTTTTACTTCAAGGAAAAATTCTTTGTTTTGCACGCGTCGGCAAGTCACTTGCGAGATGTTTATTTCCAAAGACCTTGGGGAAAAAATCATATCTTCGCTTATATTTGACACAAATTGTTCATTCAAACAGTAAAATGCTGTTTCTTTAGCCATATAATTGTTTATCAAAGTTCCTATGGCGCGCTGCTCACGTTTAGTTATTTTTTACTTCAAGGAAAAATTCTTTGTTTCGAACGCGTCGGCAAGTCACTTGTGAGATGTGTATTTCCAAAGCGTTCTGAAGACCTTGTGGAAAAAATAATATCTCCAGAGTGCCGCGAAATTTCGCTCGAACTTACGCAAATTGCAGCGAAATATCGTTCTCGCTCAAACAATAGGACTCAAGAAATATCGTTGGAAAAAAAAACTGCAAACCTTTGTGTTCAGACAATATTACTGAAATAAACTGTTCCCTGTAGTTACTAAAACATGGAATGACTTACAACAACCTCAAAAAATTGAACAACCACCTCGACAACATTATTATTTTGCTTCAACTGTTCTCGTGGTTGATTGTAGCCTCCTTGCAGCCGTTTTTTGTGTCGGTCCCATTCTCCACAAAAAACGGCTGCAAGGAGGCTAGGTTGATTGTGGTTGACACTAAGATTCTAGGGGGAGCTGGAGGTTTTATTCAGGTCACGTTTTTCATATGCGTGACGTATTGTCATCTCGCTTGTTTAAAGAGGCATTCGATTGTGAGTGGTTGTTGAATCTTTTGAGGTGGTTGCAGGTCGTTCCATGTTCTCATAACTACGAACTATTCGCAGTTAATGACAATTCGAAAACTGCAAAATATGATGTGATACATGCGTATTTATGTTTAAGACCTACATCTGTAGGCCAAGATCAGGGCAGCCATCACACTACCAACGTTGAAACTTACTGTAGCTCTCTCTGGCAAAACGAAATTTCGCACGTATTTTGAAAGAAGATTCGTCTCACCTTTCGAAATTTCGTACGCATTTTGAACGAAATTTTCGTCTCTCCTTTCGAAATTTCGCACACCTCCAGAGTGAAGATTCGGCGAAATTTCGTTAGACCTTTCGAAATTTCGCTCAACCTAGACGAAATTTCGCCGAAATTTCGTTGAGAACAAAGCGCGAAATTCGCTATCATTACTTTTGCACAGTACTGTAATATTACAGATCATAACTCAAACATTGTTCTTTGAGTTTGGTACGGGCTGTACCGACTGTCTCAAGGTATCCTTGGCGTCTGCCCTCAGGCATTTGCATAAACAAGCACAAATTATGTACGAGCAAATCAGAAGAAATACCTGGCTGTTGAGTTGGCCTGAGACTGCTGAGGAACTAGAAGAGGGGGGTGCAGGGGTCACGTATCAGAGTACAAAGTTATCATTGGCCATTAGTCCAGTCCAGTTTAATAAAAATATTATGTTCACTACCAAGACAGGGTGCTGATATTCTCTTGGACATTTCATGAATTTGTTGTCCCTCAGTTTCTCAAATACAGGTGAATGAGAGGTTGATTTCATATGTTGCTTTAGTGACTTGAAACTACATCACCTCAATCATTTGAGCCAGTAAGTGCTTTAAATATTGAGCCAGTTAAATTGACTCTACATGTACAAACAATGCAAATGACAATAATATTATTATTCTTACTTAGAACTAGGGCAATAGACAGAGAACTTAACAGTTGCCCTGTAACAATAGTAATAACCAGTTGAGTTTGATGTTGAAAATCTCATAGTAAAACAATCAACTTCTACTTGACATTGAAAACAAACAATATTTCTTTCTTCAGGTACATTCGAAAAGTATGTACCGGTTACTTAATAGGGAATATGTTTTAGAGTACATTATCAGTTACCAGTTGAATAATCCTCTTGTTCAGACATTACAAAAGATATATGGCAAAAGTTCATCTATTTCTGCTGATTTAATACTTGCCCTACTGACTTGAAACTACAGTACATGTACATCCATCATTATTGAATTTCACTGCTTATCAGTCCAAAATGTTACCCAAACACCCAGGCTAGGCTAGGGACTTAATAGAAGTTTCAAAAAAATTTTACGTCTATACTCTCCTATAGAGCTGAATAAATAAAGGGAGAAAGAAATGAAACAACATTACATCAATCAGTTGAGCAAGTAATTTTATACTGTTGTGATATGGGACACTAAAAACGCAGACTGCAGACTGTGCAGACCGTCTGCAAAATGAAAATGTCGGTAGCCTGAATTAGGCCTAAATAATATTTGGTTAGCCTAATGAGGCCTAAGTGACATTCAGGTTAGCCTGTTTATGGTTAGCTCTCAATAATAGTGAGGGGAACACCATATTTTATCCCCGGTGTGCACAGACTGCAGTCTGTGTTTTAGCGTGACTGCTGTGACACTGAGCCCTGATGGTATCACTGTTTGCCCACTTTGTGATTGTATTGCTTGAATAACAATGGAAAAATATATGCAAACAAATGAACTGGTAACGAGAAGGATATGACATAGAAAACCGGCAGGCACTCCTAAAAAAGTACATGGGAATTGAGTTTAATGTTGAAATATCTGAGCAAAACATTTAACTTCTACTACACACTGAGAAGAAACTAATTCTTTCTCCAGGCATATTTTCAAAAGTATGAAGAGGTACGAGAAAAGTAACTGAAGAGGGCATCATGTTGAAACTGAACGAAGGGTGCATTTAATATGAGTTCTGGACAGACGCTAGCATTTGAATGATTATTGTGTTGCTCAGACATTAGATATTAAGGCTAAAACTATATGTTACTGCACTGGCTCATATTTTTAATATTATTCTTAACTCCAGTTATATCTCTAGATTTAGGCCATTGTCTTAGCAGTACTGTAGCTGTCAAAAATAATATTTATTATTATTGTACTGCTAAGGCAGCGTTTACACGAACACAGTTTCACGTCGACACAGTTTCATGATCTCGAAACCGCGTCAAAATCAATGCGGTTGGGAAGTGTGTTACGGATCCGTAACACATCTTTTCAGAACTTCAACCTGTATTATTTTATTTGTAACCATAATAGTGTTTGCATTGTGTGGCAAATGGTTGAAATCTTTCAACGTTGATGAGGGTAATTTATTTCTGGTAGTGTGGTGCTTTTTGGGCTGTTTATATACATAGCTTCACTTCAATCCCCCAGTCTACCTGTAGTAGATGTTGACCCTTCCCCCTGAACATACGTTTATCTCTCCCAATCCCCCACTAAACAGGGCCCGTCCCCTGTTCCTGCCTCTGCGGGAACTGGGGCACTGTCGTTGGGCATGGCCTAATTCCTGACACCTCCAGCATCCTGAAAACAACAAAAAGGAAAATGCATCTCTTATAATTTAAATATAATAGTGTCTTGTGGTGACAGATTAGCAAGTATCGTCAAGCAATGATACCATCATTAATTTTATTATTGAGAGAGTCCTTTCAATGCAACTTATAAAAATTGTCTGCAAACATAGGCAATGGCAAGCAATAAGTAAGTTTTTTTTTCAATGCTCACTCCTTTTGGGCGGTTGTACACCATCCAGTGGGTCTTTGTTGTCTAGGAGAAAAGTAGTCATTACTCAAATGTGAGTTGTGAGTGAATCAAGTGAACATTCAATTCAATTCTTGGTACGCACAATTCATATTACAAATAGAAAGAGAACAATATTCGCCTTTGCCATTTGCTATTGTGCCTCTCTTTCGTAGGAAAAATTGTCTGTGAACATAGGCAATGGCAAGCAATAAGTAAGTTTTTTTTTTTCAATACTCACTCAAAGTAGTCATTACTCAAATGTGAGATGTGTTTGCATGAAGTGGACATTCAATTCAATTCTTTGTACACATAATTTATATTACAAATAGAAAGAGAACCAAAATAATATGAGGCCATAATGTAGACAATGAATAGGTGTGCAGTGCCCAAAGGAGCAGAGCTTTTGAATTTAGTATGACACAGCCGTAGGCAGTAAACAAATGTAATTAAAATAAAATAAACTGAACGTTGATTTAAATATTAATCAAGTAAGGTGAGTAAAGTAAAAAAAAAAGGTTGACATTTATTAATGTATTAAAGTATAAAGGCAGGAGGGAGTCAAATTATTTTACTCAGCATTATTATTGAGAGTCAGTCCTTTGGAATGCAATTTTAAAAGATAGACAAACAAGGTCTAAGCAATGTTATTTGGTATTTATTTGTTTGAGCAGGTTGATTTTCTGACAGCTATTCAGCTGATGTGGACCTGCTATACCCACCCTCCCATATACACAGAGAGGACAGCCACAACACAGGGAACTTCATCCCCTACTCTTCTTGGATAGTGTGTGAGTTCTTTAACAGCCCACAGGGAACTAATGAACGTGGAAGTTATTTGTGGGACTGGACCTCCAGCTTACCGTCCTTATCCGAGAAGACTTGAAAGTGTAACCATTTGCAGATGTAATTACAAAGGCAGCACTTTCTCCTCAGTTATTTTAAGACCCTGAGTGTTGGTCCGGCAGGAGTCGAACTCATGACATCCCGCATGGCAGCCCAATGTAATTAGATGTAAATGTAGTTAGTCAAACACTAAGTACCCTTTTTTTCAATACTCACTTGGATTGAACGCTTGAGTGTTCTCTTTGTTTTCTAGGAAACAAATATAGTCTAGCATTCACATTAAGTGGGCATTATTTTTTAGAAAGAAACTGAGAAAAATTGAACAACAAGTTTTAATGTCAAGCACGAAGTGAGCTTTTCTTAACACTCGAGTTCATTTGATGGTGGCCTGTTCTCTTTGTTTTCTAGGAAAAAATGTAGTGTGTTGTTCACATGAAGTGGGCATTATTTTTCAACCACTAAGTAAGTTTATTTCCATACATTTTGGCATACATGTACTTGATTGGTAATCAAAGGCTGATTTTTTAAGAGAGGCTTATGTATGGACCCAAAGGGACATTGAATGACTTCACGCAAGTTAATAATACAGAAATTCGTCACAACGTTAACATCAAAAAACCAATTTATGCCCACCATGACTTGTTTGAATTTGCACTGCTAAAAGAACAAAAAAATAAAGATAATAACCAGATCTATTTACTTGTATGTTTTTTCTGTTGTTTAACTCTGACCTTTGACTGCTGGGATAGGAAGTGGCAACCCCGCTAAGTAATTTTTTCAATACTCACATTGTTCAGTAATTACTACCACGTCCTCAGCTTCTAGGAAAGAAATAGTCAATTATTGTTCTCATCATCTTCATACGATTTCCTGAACTTATGGATTTCTAGATCGAACGCCATTTAATCTTTAATTAGATAGTTTTCGAGAACTTGAGGCAAGGAGGAGGGGGAGAGAATAAAAGGAGAAAAAGGCGCAAAAACCTTCTCTTACCAGAAGATGCTATGATTGTCCGCTGAAAACTGGTCGGCTACAGTATTTAAAATTTGAAAATACCGCGGAAACGTTTTTCCTCCAATCATTTGCCTCTTAGTCAGGCCCCTTGCATTTCAGGTTGTGACGTGCCTTAAGAGTGCCTGCCTGTAAAAATCAGACAAATTCTTAATTTCGCGGCAAGGGTCGAAAATTCGATTTGGCTCATATTTTTATGGTAGACAGGCTAGGGCATGATAAAAACTACTGGATAGTTTTTTGGCCAAAATATTCATTTATTTCAAAGAAATATGCAAATTACCAAATTCCTTTAAAGTCGTCATTTCACGCACCATTTTGTTAAACCAGTTTGAGAGCCTCGCATGTAAAAACAAATTATTCTTCCGTCTTTAAAACAATCAAATATTTTTGTGTAATGTTTAAATGTGTGCTGGGTCGATTTTAGCGAATGTTGCGTTGTCTTTTTGGGTGCAAAATAATTAAATTTCGAAGACGTGTATTTCATTCACTTGAAAGTACCTCGTGAATATTATAAATTTTCTTCATGTGCGAAACCTTCAAATGGATTAAGCTTCTGGTGGTTGAATTGCAGAAGAATGGTCTACAGATTCCTGTAAAAATTTCTCTGGGCAAATAATTGTGAGCGACGCGAGAGCTTTTCAAAGTACGTTAAAAATGCAAATATTTGCCCCTCCGCCGTCAAATTTCAATTTACGGGTTACACATATATTTTAGCATGCACCACATGACTTGACCTTTATTAAGTTGAAATAGACACAGAGATAATAATTTCGAAATGTTCTAACCTTATTTGCTGTAAGAGGCAGGTCCAAAAGGCCGATTTAACGTGTTTCGCTCACCATTTGTCGCATTTAAAGCAGTAGAGTTTCCTTCCTTTTACACAATGCCCAATCTACATCACCAATTTTCATCGTATTTAATGGTCGAATACCATCTTTGATCATGTTTCGGCGCTTATGATCACCACTGCATCTAACTAAACAACGGCTAACTCATTAGTGGATAGTTGCTTACTTTGCACTACACCAAAATACTATCACATTTAAACGATTGCTGTTTGACCTTGAATCCTTTGGAGCGCTTCGTTATTTGTTCGTCACGCAATGCTGTCATCCCATTTTAGGGGGTAGGGATAGGGCAATTTCTATCCTGATACATAATCACTTGGAGCACACAATCTTGTTGATTAGGAAGAGAGCAAGTAAAGGAATGAAAAGAATGACTAGTTTACCTTTGTCTCCTGAATTGTCTCCTGTTGTCATCTCTTAAGCGACCCGCTACCTACATTGAGTAACACTCTAGGGCTAAACTCGTTCCTAGGGCTTTTCGCGCTGTGCAAAATTTTTTTGGTTACTTTTTCCCAAACATTTTGAACGAAATCCGAAAATTCGCCCGAGTCTCTAAGCTTCGCAGCTTCCACAAAACCAAACAATGCAAATACAAAACGAAGGCGTTTTATTATTTTTTTTTTTACAACTTGGCAGAATTTGTTTTCGAATACTTTTGCGGATAGTCGGAACTTTTGCAAACTTTTTTTTCTCAAATAGGCCACGTTCGATATATCAATATTCTAACATGCTCCAAGGGTTTCGGGTCAAAATTGTAACTTTTTAAAGTTTCTTTTGTCTCTCAATTCCCGAAAGAGACACAAAGAAAACAACAGTAAATATAGACGTTTGTCCTGAAAGCCTCGGAGCCATGTCAGAATATTAATATATCGAACGTGGCATATTGCTTTTCGCAACATGATCATACCGTTACCCCGGTACCATACGCATCATCTTGCACGCGCTTGTGCTCCCCTCCCGCTCCCACACATGCTTTTTTGGCACGACAAATCTTTACAAACCCCTACCCCGGTTCGCAGTTTTTCTCTCGCGTCCGAAGTAACCCGATCTCCGCACGGAAACAAAATGTCGCAAAATTACTACCTGAAGCATTTTGTGAGATTCCGCCATACCAATAAAGAACTGATGAAGGACAGCCATGAGAAAGACAAAGGAGATATTGGACTAGACCAGGAAGAACTAGCGCGTGGTGGGACTACTTTGTGAATGAAGTGGTATTACCTGAACATTTATTTCACATATGCACAATAGGCCTTTTGCCACTAACGATCACATGGTACAAAATCCGCCATGCTGGAGGGCAAGCTCATTATTATTCCCCCACTGGGACATTAAAACAAAGGCAAGTCAAGCTTGACTGGTTTAGGCCTCTTTGTTTTAATGTCCCAGTGGGGGAATAATAATGAGCTTGCCCTCCAGCATGGCGGATTTTGTACCATGTGATCGTTAGTTGCAAAAGGCCTATTCCAGGTCCAACTCTTTCTTATCGCTTTCGAACCTATTAGTTTGGACATATGAAACCAATTAAACGCTAGTTTGGGCGAAAATAATTTGCTTCGTTTTCTTCGAGATCAAAACGCATTAGTACGGTCGGGGCCTGAGTTACAGCTCTTTCTGGGGTCTTTGAGGCAAGTCCCTCACGTATTAAACACAAAGGAGATTCTCTATTCCTGCAGTGATGATCGGGGATCTTCAAGGAAAACTTGCCCCTGCATAGTGGATGAGGTCTGTTGGCCCCAGCTTTCTATGTTGAAGATTGCGTTTCAATGTGATTCGTTACAACTGCAGCTACCAACTAATTCCGTCAGAAGATCTATGTAGGGCTTCTTTCGTTTAACGTTGATTGTTGAGATGTCAAGCTGATAAAAATTACATATGTCTTGGAGGATCTGCACAGAAAACTTTGCGAGTTTAGAGCAAGCTGCGATTTCACAGATGTTATGCGTATCGTACATGATCGGATGCTGCAATGATATTTCTGCCATGACTTCGTTACTCAATTCTTGTATGTTCTGTTCACGAATTTTATCCAGCTCTTCGGCGTGTTCATCTTCTTCGTCCCCAGATTCAGCAGCTTGGACAACTTTCTTTGAAGCAAGGCGTGAGAAAAAACTTGCAACTTGCTGAGAAGTTAAATAACTCGAAGCATCAAATCTAGAAGAGCCATCTGCGTTTCTAGCTTTTCTCATTGACTTGGAAACATTGGTGGGATCAGCTTTCTTTCCAGTATGTTCGCCGCTTTTGAATACTTCTGTAAGGTATTTTTTCTGGTTTTCATTCAGTCGGGTTCTTTGAGTACTGGAGGATTTCAACGCCCAGCCCATTGACAACGATGAACGGGAATCCGGTGCCTTAGCAGTACCAGTATCCTCTACCGGATTATCAACAGTGGCAACACCCTGTTCTAGTTTTGATGCATAGGACATCATTGCCTTATCGAGAAGCGTTAGGCTCTCAAGAGCATACTTGTGCTTTCCAACATCAAGATGATGTTCAAGGGACGAAAATCTTTGAAATGATTTTACGCATCCGTCTTCAGGACATGCAAACAGTTTACACTGACACTCCACGTCGTCCTCACTTTGTTCATCCGAAGCTTCTCCGGCATCCGATCCCAAGTGCTCCTCTCCTTGCTGGGTTTGGGGTGATTTTCTCCTCGCTGTTATCGCCGTGAATGTAGCCTTTGGATCTCTGGCCTCCTTTAACATGGTTAGCATTGGTACAGAGTATTTTTCTGGTAAATCAAACTGACTCCACGGCAGGAATTTACCTGGGCCAACCGCATATGACCTCCAAACTCTCATTCCCTCATTGCCATATTCAACGTTATTGATAAAGCTAACACCTTCCCATTTTACAGGGACTGGCTTGGGAATATTCTGTGTGTCGCACAGCATAGCTCTTACTCCAGGCATACCACCCGAGGACTCTACGGCATTCTTCATTTGCTCTGGAGTTTCGACATCTCGGCCAGAATTTAGGTATATTCTCATATGGTTTTTAATTGCAGCTGCTTTGCGGTCGCAAGACCCTTTGCCCCCTTGCGGATCCGAGAAATCTAGTCTGACGTTGATATCGTACTTCTTAGCTACCTGCTGAATTGCCAGTAGTGTGGAAGCACTGTGATAGCATCCTGCATTGTCCTGTCTAAAATAAACACGATTTACATTGGGTATTGCATTCTTGAGTTGTTGCAGGACGTCATCGATAATGGCCAAAACTGTGACGCTGTCTTGGTTACAGCTTTGAAAAACGTGAACAAATGACAGCATTTGGGGTTGACCTTCGACTATTCTCGTGGCAGTGGTTATGTGCCATGAAATACCTCGCTTTCCAAACCAATCAGTTTGACTTTCGCGATATTTTCTTGGGAGGTATTTCATGGCCCAATCCAAGACCAAAAGCACCGAATAAGCGTCTAAATTCTTTAAGACATCTAGACGCGCCTCATCTTGGTTGATTGATCTGAGTAAATGAGCCTTCCATGCTTCGATTCTTTTCTTAGCTAGAGAAACTACATATTTCATCTCATCATTCTCATCGCTTGAGATTTCAGCATTTTGCAAGGCAGACTCAACTTCGTGGACTACATTCGGAAACACGTCACATCGATCACATGCCAGGTCGTGCTCATGATCACAGGAGCTGATGTAATCAGGATCAGCCTGATAGCTAAGGGCGTAGGCCCTACAATGATCTGGGACTCTGGAACTTGGCGATACATGTACCTGCAAACAAACACGATATCTTTGAAATATTTACTCTACTTATTTCTACTGACGATGTTATCATAACAAGTTATGATTCAGTTTTTTGTTTCGTTTTTTTTTTTTGTTTTTTTTCGGTTTACCAATATGTTGCAACACAGTATTCGCCATTGTCGTTTACAGTCTTTACTTTTGACTCTCGAAGAGAATTGAAGAGAGGGATGATAAAGCACAGTTGGCTCTCTGTTGTCACAAGACATGCTGAAACTATATCATGCCTTTGTAGCTTTGCAAGATACAATGTTTATTCATTGCTTGTGACCTGATGTTATGAAATTAAGCCATCTTTAATACCTCCATTTTAATTTCACTTCAATTATTTCATGACGTCAGAAAATAGCATAAATCGATATCAAGTTAAAGAAAACAACAATTGGGCGCTTAAGTAAACAAACTTGTCATAGCTACTGGAGAGAACTCGCGACTAAAAATTGGAAATGTGTCTAATTCTTTGCGTCAAAACACGGTTATTCATGGCAGTCTGAAGAATCATGGATTAACAGTGATCTCAAATTGTCCTTGGGTGACACATGAAAATTACAGAAATTTTAAGCACATCGTAATGATCTGTTCCTTTGAAAAATGTAGAAAAAAAAAACACTTGGAAAAGTTTGTCCCGCTCAGACTCCCTCTCTCAACCCGCCAGCCACCTTTGCTTCTCCAAGAATAAAAACTGGCGTCTGAGTCCTAAAGGTGTTGCTCTTAGTTACACATTATATGTTGATATTACATGTTGATGGCATCCATAACACGTACGTACAACCGAGGGGACTCATAAAAACTTTCGTTATATGCGCATGTGTTTAGCTTTATGTATCACATTTTCAGCGGTCCTACCTTAAAATCACCTTTAAGATAGCGTTTGGCCTGCTTTAATTTTTCACTTTGGCTTTTTGCCCAGGAGAGACCTTTGCCATATTCGCCAAGGTTCTCAATGACAGCTGCCAGTTCATCAAAAGCCTTTGCACCCTCAGCTGAGACATAGTCAAGCCCTTGTAAAGATCTGCGCACAGAAGCAGAACATACTTTAAGAATCCTACACAGCGTAGAGCGGCTCATCGGGACAAAGCCAGTCTCATGGCAGTAACTCTGGTACTGTTGGACAATCTGCTCCGGAATCATTGTTCTCACCACGTTTGGAATTTTTATCTCCGTGTTCGATGACAACTTTAAGGTTTTTTCACCGAATGGCAAATCTTGCATCACGTATGAACTAGTGATGAATGCTAAGAAGTGGTCAAGTTGTGGCGGCAAGACTCTCATCCTTTTGTTTTCAGCCAGAGGAACGGTGGTGCCTCTACCATGAAGTAAGATATGATGCCGAGCGATGTTGAATCTGTATCTAGAGAGATTTGGTAGCCATGTTTTCAGTACTTTGAAGCTGACTTTATCAGCCATAATTGACAATAACTGCCTGCGCGTACTCCAGTGCCCTGCGTTCTGATAGCATTCGACCAGGACCCCCAACAACGTACAGTCAATGTCACCCGCGTCTTCGTTAGACGATTGTAAGCAATCAAGTAACATCTCTGCACTATTAGGCGCAATTTCTTCTAACGCTGCAAAGACGACCTGCCTCGCTTTGCGCCTGTGGAACCGTTTTGTTCTTTCTGCAGCTTCTTCCCAAGGTGTAACCATTATATGACGGATGGGACTAATGTCTCTGGAGGCCAAAAACAAATTAAGTTTTTCTCTTGAGGTTCTCGTCCCAAAATTATCTCCAGATGGAGTTGTAAAACTTTCAGATGGCTGATAGAAACTTGTTGGTGTTTCAGCATCTCTCATTGCACCTTGAGGTGTCTGTAATATTGGACTTACGTTCTTAGGGTTGAAGATTACCTCATCATCATCCTACAAATAGAAAATAACTTACTTTTATAACCTTTACAATTAACAACACTTACAACAAGGTAGAAATTGAGGTGTAGTTTGCAACCACAAAGCACAACGGCAACATGGGAGACATGGTAACATGATGCGAATGTGAGGAGCACGAACGCTAACAATAAAGCAGCAAGTTTTTTTTAAAAAATTATATAGGAAAATGACCCAAACCCTGCGCTGCGATGGGCTAACAAAGTGGGCCAGATATATGGGTTATTTACCAAGTGTGAGGTCAAGATGTCTGGATATTGGCCAAGTTCTTTTTTTGCGTGTTTATGGACCTAGACCGAGCCGAGGTCCATAGACTCGCAAGAAAAAAAATCAGGCCGATATCCAGCCTTGTATGACTAGCTCTTTGAGCGGGCAAGATGAACCAAATCGCGCGCTGCGATTGGCTACCCGTGCGGGCAAGATGGAGCTATCTTGCCCGCTCGGGATTTCGCGCTTGATCCCGCAAGATCAAAGATCATTTTTTGGTGTTTTAAGTCGTATAATAAATCCTTTATTGACCAAGCCTGTTCGGTCAAGATGGCTGGATATTGGCCTCGTTCCTTTTTTGTGTGTTTTTGGACCTCGACTTCGTCTCGGTCCATAAACACGCAAAAAAGGAACTTGGCCAATATCCAGCCATCTTGACCTCACGCACGCTATATCTTGAACGAACAAGCTTGGTCAATAAAGGATTTATTATATGGCTTTCGGATGAATTGTTCTTGCGGAACACGGCGGGTAGTCCCGAGCGGGCAAGATAGCTCCATCTTGCCCGCTCGGGTAGCGAATCACAGCGCAGGATTTTATTCATCTTGCCTGCTCACGGAGCTAGCCATATAAAAAGCGTTATCTTGCCCGATAAGCTCGGGATTACCCACTGTGTCCCGCATTAAAAAGTTGTTCTGTGGCACATAAAAATAGCGAGGAAAACACAGGGCTCAGCCAAAAAAGGTTTGAATATTTCTAAATATTCCTAAATTTTCTAAATTTCTTAATATTTTCTAAATGTCTCGAAAACTTCATAATATCCCAAAAATATTCGGATATTTGTGGGAAGGCTTGGTCTCCTTCCTTTTTTTGCGTGTTTATGGACCTCGACTCCGCCTCGGTTCATAAATACTCAAAAAGGGAACTTGTCCATCATTCAGCTATCTTAACCGCACACTTGGTGCTGGCCTCGTTTCAGTTCTGAATGTTTGGATAGCCTTATCTGTGTGTCAATAAGAGAGTTTAATTTGTTGCAAATCTCATCAGACTCATCCGCAGTCCTTTAATCTTGCTTGGAATGCTCTAGCCGTATACATAAATGTTTCGGTCATTTCGAGCCTGTATCAGTGATAAACATAAGTAAAACTAAAACCACTCGTAGACCCCTTTTTTACATGCGACTTGTGGAGTGTCACGTGACGTATGCACTACCTTAAAAAGTTCCTTATAAAAAGGAGAAACGATAGATGTATCAACAGCAAGAAGCTAATTAATGCTAATGCGAAGCCGTTAACAATTTAACTCAAGGAAAGCGTGGTATACTCACTAATGTCATTCTTTCCATTTGATCAGTTATGTTGGAATCAACTCCCATTTGTCCAAAGACTGGAGAATAATGCATTTCGGTGTCAATTATCTCTTTTAATCTCTGTCTACATGTCCTGCACACACCTGTATTAAGAGGTCGAAGAAACACAGTTAGGCTGGGATGCAACCTATTACTAACTCAAAAAATGAAAATTAAGACTTACCTGACCCAACTGGTACGAAGAAACCAGTCTTACGTAAGACTCCCTCTGACTCTCTCTTTCCCAACCCTCTGTCACCTTTTGGCCAAGGTCCTTTGCCCTTACCATGGCCGGAAATGTCTTCCGGAACCCTGCACCTGGTGCTGGATCCTCTGCTCCAGCCTATTCCAAGTTTTGTCCGATGGTTAGGACATATCGTCATGGTGCGCAAACTTTCGCTTTTGCTGAATTTCGCTGCTCGGCATAAAATCAGCTCGACTTCATCTTCAGGTCCGGTAAATTTATAAGTAGACTTATGACTGTCGATATCCTTATTGCACGAAAGTAACGGAACAATTTCAGTATCACGCTTTCGATCTTTCGGGTTATAACCACAAACTCCACCAACAATAGCCTTAAAAGAACAACAACCCTCCATTTTCTGTTACAAAACTGAACCATGACACATATCAATACCCCGCCACTAAGCAAACAAAAAACGCCAAATATTGTGGCATGGCCAGGGTTTGTTTACTCAGGTAACTACTAATTAAATTTGGTCTCTTTTTCTCACGGATTAGTCACGTTGTGATTTCCTTTTTTTATTTCACTTAGTTCTTTCTTCTTTTACCTATAATTTGTTCATAGCGATTTTTTAAAATTGTAGTGAGTACAAGCACTTTATCAGCTATTGTCTAAAATGCCTCATTAAGTACTTCAAACGTGACTTGATATAAAAAGTAAGGGAGCGTGTGGGGGGGGGGGGGGGGGGGAAGACAAAACGAAGGCACTGGTCTATCTACTGATAGGTTTCTGGCGGTTAGCTGTCCAAAGCAGTGCCAAATAACCATGATATTGACTGCGTTGCTGGGCACTTTTCTCAGTTTTTGAACCTTGTTTGAAGGTTCTGTGTCGACATGGCACCCTGCTAGAGAGGCCCATGACACGTGAATGGGTGACGGGCCAATTGTTTTTTTTTTTAACAAGCGCACACTACTACGCTACTCACTATCACAGAATAGATAGTGAGTTGCGTTGCAATTCAGAGAATTACGCGCTAGTAGATTTATACAAAAAAACGGATAAACTTGCAATAAATTGTTTCACTTATCCTAAGAGTGCTCAATACAAAATATGCAAAGCAAACTACGAATATGAAAACAAATATTGATATTTGTTTCTTTTTTATTTTTCATTTATTATATTATATACCCCTACCGGAAAAGGTACCCGCCAAAAAGGAAAGCATTGCGTGACGAGCTAGTGATTTTGTTGCGGGCGCCGACACGCCTGAGAGCAATGGTCGCAATCAAATGTAATATGTTGGTCTAGCAGGCTTAGTACGTACAAAGCAAGCAATTATCTGCAAATTACTTAGCAGTTGTTGACTTAGGTAGATGCAGTTGTGATCATATGCCCCGAAAGATGGTCACAGATTTATGGTATTCGACCACTGAATACGTGTGCAACGAACGTTGTGTACACAAAAGCAAACTTGACCACTTAAAATGCGACGAATGGTGAGAGAAACACGTTAAATCAGCCTTTGGACCTGCCTCTTACGGCAAATAAGGTTAGAACATTTCGAATTTATCAGCTCTGTGTCTCTTTCAACTTAATATGGGTCCATACATCTGGCGCGTGCTTAAATATATGTGTAATGCCAGTTGACGACGGAAGGTGAAATATTTGCATTTTTTACGTACTTTGAAAAGCTCTAGCGTCGCTCACAATCATTTGCCCAAAGAAATTTTTACGCCAATCTGTAGACCATCCTTCTACAATTGGACCACCAGAAGCTTAATCCATTTGAAGGTTTCGCACATGGTGAAAATTAATTGTATTCACGAAGTACTTTCAAGTGAAAGAAATGTATGTCTTCGAAATTTAATTATTTTGCACCCAAAAAATAACGCAACATTCCCCCAAATCTACCCAATACACATTTAAACATTGCAAAAAACTATTTGATTGTTTTAAAGACGGAAAAATAATTGGTTATTTCATGCGAGGCTTTTGAACTTGTTTAATAAAATGGTGCGTCAAATGACGATTTTAACGGAATTTGGTAATTTGCATTTTTCATTGAAATAAAAGGATATTTTGCCGAAAAAATTATCCACAAGTTTTTGTCATGACCTAGCCTATCTACCACAAACATATGAGCGAAATCGAATTTTCGACCCTTGCCGAGTTATGTTTGATAATTATGGGCAGGGACTCTTAAGATGCCTTTTTAAAATACGTACTTTTTCGGCTAGAATAACGGTATTGAGACAACTCTAGCGCATATGAAACATTGTGAAGACTATAGGAAAAAATTCAGTTGAAATTAACAAGTGTCTTTTAATGAGAGAAAACAAAGAACGCAATATGACTTTAGTCATTCATTCCAGTCCACGCATCGCAATCGACCAAAAAACATTACAGAGCGCCTTTGCACACAAATATCTCGAAAAAGAATAACAATTTTAGTATCGGACAATATTTACCATTAATTTCATTGTCAAGCGATCAATTGGACATAGAAATCCTCACTGCACGTTGGAAATTTGAATTTCAAAACAAAAACAATTTACGCCTAACCTGGTAGTTTTGACCATAAGTTGTCGGACAGACGCACTTTCAACCCTTCGTTTTTTTGGTGAACCCTTTCTTAAGGAGTCTACTAAATTGGAAAAGAAAACAATATTTAATAAATTTTATGAACCCTGAGCTCAATTCTTACTTTTTATTCAACCTCAAAATTCGTGATGTTAACAGCTAATTAACACCACTGGATCACACAAGTGAGATTCACCAGTCATGATATTGCCTTCAATTTGGTCTTGCTTGAAAGGTGAGCTATATGTAATATTTAACAATGGAGAATCCTAAAAAGAATTAAGTGTTCGGCTCATCTAGGGCGAGGAAATGGCATGCATGGTTTAGTGTACGGTTTTAAGAATGCGAACTACGGATGTTCACGGGTCCAATAACGGATCATTTTAGAAGGATAACTAGTAGGGGGCTTAAGCACACGCGTTTTTTAAACGCGGACGACAACCGGAAGTGAGTCGTTTTCTCTTTTAATTTGTATTCACACAACCACATTTACATTAGTAAGTATCTTTTCTCCATGAGAGATGATTAGTATGAAAATCTGGGAAATACCACTGTCCTGGCACGCGAAATGTTCTCTTCCGGTTACCGTCTGCGTCTCAAAAACGCGCGTGCTTAAGCTCCTTCTAGACTAACAACGAGTCTTTACTTTTTGTATAACGGAAAACTCCGCTTGATTGCTGCTCGAATGAGTCCCTTAAAGAACAAAGTACATGCCAATTGTGAGTTTTTGCCAAATGTCTCCCCCACCCCTCACCCAATAAAACGCCAACTCTTCGAGTTCAAAGACAAATCAGGCATGTCAGAAAATAACAATTGTTTTATTTATGATCATCGTAAACGTTGTTATTCAACACCTTTGTTGAGGACACTTGTGAATAATCACTGTAGCTGGCATAACGACAACTCTCAACTGACATAATGATCTACTAATTGATTTCCAAGTTCATTTTCTTTAACCTAACACCAACGGACGAACGTCTTATAGTGTCTATAATTTTTATTCCTTTCAAACTGGATGCTGTTTTATCAACCTCGGAGTTAACTAGCATCCTGGCTAATCTTGAATTGAATAGACCAATTTTTATTTCAATTTAGTACATTCGACATGAGTAACATATTGACTAATAGCTGGAGCCCATGACCAGGAGCCTACAACTTTCACTGTATTCGTGAAATAGCGCTTTCACAGACCAAGTTATTTTAAATTGATTGTCCCGCGAAACTCTGCCTTTCTAGGTAATCATAACTTACTAACCACAGGATTGCTAGTGGTTACTCCTGCAAGCCGAAGATGGCTCAAGTTATGTAAATGCCGCTACATAAACCTAGTATCGGAGTTGAAGGCTTCTGGTCATGGGCTCCTGTTTTCTACATTAACGATTCAAAGCCTACCATGAATAAAGGAAATTAAAGCCTCCAGAGAGTTAAACCTGTTTAACTCTCACTTTGTAGACACTTTGTAGTCTATTTATATTACGTTAAGTTAGCACGCCTATGATATTTAAATTGCCTGGATATAAAGTTCACTGCGTAAATATTGTTCTGAGATAACTTCTAACTGATAACTTATTTAAAAGACCTTTAAGAACTATAACAAAGCTGTATCTACAAACGAAACGAAACTATTGTAACTTTCAACTATCTGGAAGTAAAAAAAAAATTGATTTCTACGACAACGTCAATTCTCTGCCTTGCTTTCTTAAATTGTTTTTGAAAATGGAATTTATTAAAAAGAGATAACGACCTTATCATCTGAAGGACCCCTTTTTTCTTTTTGATAGCACTGAGCCGGCTTGTCACAAAGTCTTTAAGGAAATGTACACTCTGACTACAAAAAAATTTTCAACCCGATAAAATAATTTTTTTAATTCAACTTGATCGACAATTTTCATCAAAGAAATGTATCGAAAAAAGAAAGAAAACCAATTTGAAAATCGCTTGCTTTGGTTTTCAAAACGGTTGCGGTGACGGCAATCCAGACATTCTGAAGTTATCTGGTGCTGAGTTTATACCTTCCTGGTCTTAGCATGGGGAATTCGGCTAGAGTGGCAATTTTTCGGTCTTCCGAAAGCCTCACTACTTTGGCTACAAAAACTTCAGGAGCGCTCCCTGTAGAGTTGGCTGCCACTAGTTCAAAGAACTTTCCTGGGTTTGGTAGATATTCCACGTTTCCCTCTTCATTGGAATCACCAAGGCCTCAAGAAGCCATAGATGCTAAGAAATCAAGTGCTCTACTTTTCTTCTGGGCTAGCGGTCGTTCGTCATGATACCGTTTTTGCGTCTTCACAGAATGTTTCATTACCGTGGCAAACGATTCCCTGAGAGACTGGTCACCACTTTCAGGCAACATTAAAAAGTGATTCACCACTGCTTTCCTGATATCGCCGGTGGTTACCAGTACTTTGACGTTGAAATATTTCTCGAACATGGCTGACACATAATTGGAGTAGGAAGCTTCAGAAAATGGGTCACCGCTTTGACTGACAAAAAAATAGTCGTGCTGTTTTCTTTAAAGTAAACGAGGCCTCATTTGAGAGCGGTATAATTGAAGATAGTACGTCAGAAATGTCAACGGAGTGAGATCAGTGCGATTAGGCCCGTATGTAGACCTGGTCTTGTAAGCGTCTTTGCTTAACTCAACAGACTGGTCTTCCTTGAAACATATAAAATTCTGATCTTTTAATTGGGCCTCGTTTTGATCGCTGTAAATGCGCAGTGTAACGAATTCTTTGAGTCGCCCAGGATTTGCCGAGCAATATAGTAGTAACAAACATAGATCATGACAACTGCTACCTTGGTTAACGCCCGTCTTTTCAGAGACTTCCCATTTTAATTCCCGACAAATTCTAGTAATTCAGAATAGACGACTTTCTCTAACTAGGGTTTCTTGGCCGCTTATTCTACTCGTTCTCTTCTCGCTATACATTCGAGTTGTCTTTGCATGGCTCTTATTTTCTCCTCGTTATCGCTCCCAACATCTTCGTCTCCGCTAGCTTGAGAATCTATATGTACTTTGTTCACGTTAATGAAGGATGATGTGTACCGACTACATGTAATTGATTTGAGACCTCGCTTGTCAATCATGTAATTAACGAATTGTTGCACTAACTGGGGATTTGTACAATGGGATAACGCCAGCTCAAGGCATTTCACGTTTTTTAAAAACCACATAAATGAGCTTATTCTTTCGAACATATTGTCCAAGGTACTGCTCTGTAAAGGCCTCCCGTCACGATTACAATTTAGATTGGCCGAACAAAACTGACGCACGTCAGCCAAGTGAGACAGCAAGCAAGGTGACATTTCTGATTCAAGAAGAGTAAAACTGGCTGTCCTTTTCTTATCACTGCAAGCGACTGTAGATTGACTGGATGCGTCGTCTTTGGAACCGGATTCTCAAATTTCAGTGCATTCAGTCTTATCACTTGAAAACTTGGTATCAAGGTTTCTGACATCGCTTATAGAAGCCTCGAACATAGAAGTCACTTTAATACTTCGTCTATTACTATTGTTATCGCTCCGTTGATTTTCAATTGTCTGCTCACCGACCACACTTTGAACTGTGAGAAGCTCGGTTTTTTCCTTATCGTCGGTGTTACCTTGAAGAAGTAAACTAGATTGACTGTCAGAATGTTTTTTTACCTTGCAATTGGCAAAAACTAGATACATCCTGTAAGATTGCACAAGTGCTACTTGTCGCTTGTGGTAGTCTAGTTTGGTTAAAGGGCTGTGAAAAAGGCATTGTTGCCTAAAAATCGAGATCAACACATCTTTCCAAGAACGAGGATTTTGCGGGTGGATTGCTTTGAAATTGCAACCCTAGACCAAAATTTTTTTTTTTAATAATTTTTTATCTTTTTTTCTTTTTATTTTTTAATTCATAAAAGCAGGACTTACAATAATAAAAACGCAACTTACTTACAATGCAGCTATACTATTTAGTTACACTACACTGCGTTGATTTAAAAGGAAAAACAAATTACATCAATGGAAAGAAATAAAATAAATGAATAAATAAATAATTAAGGAAGGGGGAAGGGGGCCTCCAGTGCTTAAATTCATTTTAACCTTAACTTGTTTAGTCATTGTTACTGTCATTGTTTGTATATACATAATTAGTGCTCTATGCTATTAATAAATGTTGGTAAGCAACAAAAACTAAAATATAAAATGCAGAGAGACATAACTGTAGTAGACAGTTGCGTTAGCATGACGATGCCAACGGTGAGGCCTCCTCAAATGTACCAAGGGGCTTGGAAAGTTGCACAGAGAAGATAGAAATACGGTAAGGGCTCTTTGTTACTGTGGAGATTACGAGATATTGAGGAGCGGGAGTAGAGGGTTCCATTTCTTCGAGATTAGGCAAGGGTTGTTCGCTTCTATATTGAACTGAGATTTAAGTCGCACTAGGAAGCTTGTTAAAAGAGGAGACTTGTTATTCGCCCTGCAGCTCCATATGTGATATCTCGCTAAAAGAAAACTGAAGTTCAGTTGAAGTGAGAACTGAGAGGTATCAGGCCTCAGGCCCAAATATATGGAGATATTTTTTTGGTAGTTTATCGATATCAGATTGCATTGCTTAAGTTTTTCAGTAGTGTTTTCCCGAAACGTTGAGACTATCTCACAGTCCCAGAAGAAATGAATCAGGTTTTCGTGATAGTGATGACGGAAGGAACAGTTTGGGTCTTGTTTTATTTTAATTTTTGTTAGGAAAAGGTTCGTCAGTAGAATTCTGTGCAGGAGTCTGTATTGAAAGTTTATAAGTTTAGTGCTTTCAGTACATTTTGCTGCCAGACAATAAGCGTTTACCAATCGGCAGTACACCCTTCATAAAGAACACTCCTCTCATTCCATTTCAATTGGCGTTTGACGGGTGAAGTGCATTTAGCAGTGTTAAGCTTCCCATATACAACTCTATTCACCTTATTACTTTTGGAAAATGCTTCGAGGAAAGAGTCTGGCGTAATTGGGTCTTTAGATTCATTACCAGAAAAATTACTGATATAAAGGTAACGGAGTGCAGAGATTAGACCGAAATACTTTAAGGGCTCTATTCGAATATTGTAGGTGTTTGAGAATTCTGGAAGGGAGAGGAAAATGCGTGAGTCCTTCATCAAATGGGACACCTTCAAAGTTCCTCTCAAGAAAATATGTTTATAGTAGAGCTGATTGTCATTGATCCTGATGAGTGAGTTGTGCCATATGGGCAGTTCAAGGAATTGTTTCTTAGTTTTAATTTGGTTGTCGAAATTTACTTCTGACCAAATTTGTACAATTTCTTGTAAAAATGGGTCTTTTACTGATATTGTTTTTAGAATGTCATGTCTGTTTAGATTACCAGTGAAGACTAGACTTCTGCCATATTTTCAGAGTTTGAGTTCGAAAAAATCCTTCCATTTTCCCCGGTTGGATTCGTCGAGATATTTCTTGATCCAGGTGGTCGTAAGTGATTTGTTAAACAAGGAGATGTCGATCATTTTTAAACCGCCACTTTCATAGTTTTTTATCATGACACTTCGCTTAATCTTGTCACCTTTGTTGTTCCAAAGAAAGCCATAGAAAATGCCATTTATTTCTTTAATAATTTTATTGTTTGTCACCAGCGGTGCTAAGATATAGGTTAGTTGTGACGCTGCTAAGCTTTTGATCACTTGGATTTTTCCCATTAAGGTTAACTGCTGATGTTTCCGACTACTTAGGATATTGCTTATTTGGTCCATTTTTTCCTTGTAATTCATATTTAACATGATATTGAAAGCAATGGAAAGCCAAACACCAAGAAACTTTACTTTATTTTCTGGCCATCTGAAATTCTTCTCGGAAAGAGTTTTTCCTTGTTACCTGCCATTGATCCGATCCATAAGGCTTCGGTCTTTCTATTGTTCAGTCTAAGGCCAGACTCTCTTCCAAAATTTTCGATCATAGCATGTGTTGCAGATAAAGATTCCTTTGTGTCATTAAGTATAAAGGTTGTATCGTCTGCATACTCTCTTATTTTGACTTCCGATTTTTTTATAGTGAGGCCTTTGATTTCATTATTGAATCTGATTACTTTAGCTAGGGTTTCAGCAGATAGAATAAAGAGATATGGCGAAAGAGGGCAGCCTTGCCTAACACCTCGTTGTCGTTCATTTTTGTCGCACACCCCTTGGAAATATTATCATTCCTTGTGGAAACCAAATGAGCTATTTTTTTAGTGCAAGATGCCAAATTTTGATCCTTCCCGTTTTTTTCCCTGAAAAATTTGATGGATACTGTGACCAACACATCACCAAAAGGTACTTCGCCTATATCAAGGATGCCTATTGCACAATTTGCGATATGAAAATTATAGATTTAATGGGGACATAGTTTTTCAGTGAGTGATTAATACCGTAAATTCTGCTTCATAATTTTGACAAAACAGCAGTTACTATAAAAAAGTTCATTTCCAAGATCGTTGAGAGAGAAATGCTGAAAAAAAAAAAACGCTTTACACCGCACCAATTGGCGTCCCATCAACTGGCAGTGAAAATTTGACATGTCCCCGATTTCGAAATTAAAAACCTCTTCTTACATAAAGAGATGAAATGGGCAATAAATCACTTTTCTCTGGAAGAAAAACGTACCCAGTAACTTACTTTCTCTCACTATTTGATATCTGCAATTTATCTGTCGCACAAAGACAAAAAAAACAGAAAACAAACAGTGAATTGAGTCAGAAATCAGTGATGCTGGGCTGATATTTTTACATCATGTGACAACTATATCCCAAAGGGTGTACCGTTGCTGGCTAGTTAAGGTTGCAGGTCACTGTTTTACCAAAAGTGAAACAACCCAGAACCTTTACAAAAATGCAAACATTATCTAAAGCATAATGTTCAGGCCTAATGTTAGCATTAGTATAAAATAAAATAAAATAATTAAGATACATTTATCTTTATTGCAATTTAATGGCAGTTTGACAAGTGTAATAGAATAATCATAATTATTAGAAAGCAATAATAATAAGGATAGCAGAAAATCATAAGATCAATTAGGATATTTAGCTGAAAGTGATTACCATCGTACTATTTTAACGTGGTAAAAGAAATGAAGGATTTAGTTGTTCTGATAGCCTATTAATTTAACTGGCCATCATACAGCCACATTAAACTTAACCAAGAGGAGTCGTATTTGTCAAACAAATCTTATGCTCTAATATTGTGGGTCACTATCAGCATTAGGCAACATAATTAATTGTTAATGAATCACCTTCGAGGGCTTTGATCGATTCATCTTATGCTAATATTGTGGGTCACTACCAGCATTAGGCAACCTAATTAATTGTTAATGAGTCACCTTCGAGGGCTTTGATTGATTCATCTTTAAATCTTATTTCCTTCTCTTCCTCACGCTGCCGTTTGAAATCAACTGACATAAAAGAAAAGAAAACAATACTGGTAATTAACTGCTGACTCTTCAATAGTCCGATTCACAGTTGTGTACTTTGCTACCTGGCCTATGAATGAAAGTGAGGCTGGAGTTGACCTTGTTTTGATAGAAAACTCACTGCTTTTCTTAAGTAACTTAAGTAGTGGTGTGGGATACCTCAGGGCACTTTTGACGATTGGAATTGGAGCATTCTGATTGGTTGATTCAAATGTGGGCGGGACATGCCAACGCGTACGTTAGGGGGATATTCAAATCATGATGTCACAGTCACGTAACACTCGGCGGACCCTCAGGTAACAGGTTGGGGTGTTTTGCGTCAGGAAATTCGAATTGGGGGGTATTACAGACCCAAGCTCCTCACGGTCAGAAAAAAAACAAGACAGAATCGTTTCTTTCCGAATCAAACGGTTTAATAACTAGAATCATCAAGGAGTATGTACAACAAGAAGAAAAAAAAGCATAAAATAAGGACATGCACATGCACCCTAGTTTATTATCATTATGGTAAAGGCTGATTTGGATGTGGCCAGCCAATGAAAAAACACACTCATCTTACCGGTCACCTCCGAGTAGAGTCTCCTTAAAGTCACCTCAGTTCCTTAGTGTCCCTACTCAGTTTCTTTCTTGGTGCCCTGCACACGCACCTGCAACTTGACAGATTAAAACTTGAGGAGTTCCCGCAAGGATATGTCCTCAACATGAGTTGCTCATTTTTTACTCAGGGTTGCTTGGAGTACCTCATCAGTTGCTCATTTGCTTATGAGTTGCTCATTTTACTCATGGGTTGCTCATTTTTACTCATGAGTTTCTCGGAGTGACTCCCTCAATTTGAGTTACTCAGGGTTGCTCGGAATTACTCATAAGTTGTTCATTTTGCTCATGAGTTGCTCGGAGTGACTCCCTGAATTTGAGTAACACGTGTTTCCTGGAGCACTTGTTTGATCTCCCTTGACTGAAGAAAGCCGCCTTTTTACCGTTCGGTTTCTGAAGTTTGGACTGCCCCACTCCGCGCTTGCTCAAATGTGGACCACGTTTGTATTTTGGAAAAAGAAAGACACAAGCTAAATCCACCTTGTTGCTTTTATTCTTTGATTCGAGGACCATTTGTAACACCCTATGTTCAAAGGGGAGTTTCAGCAAGGGTTTCGTTCGATTCAAGGCATGAGGGCTCTGTCTCGTCCGTTGAGCAAAGTGGAATCTCTCTAAGCTTGTTCCTTTTTTGTCGATGGCATAGCTTTTGTCTTTCCCTGATTTTGTTCTTGTTTTTGTGACAGTACTGTTTCGCATACGCCTGACGTCGGGCTTTGTTTCCATTGTTGTATTGTCTCCTCTTGGCTTTCATCTTGTCCTTCTGTCGGCAGGCGAGGATCGTTTTTTGCTGTCATTTCATCCACTGCCCTCGGTGGGTTACCACCCCAACGAGCACTTCCTTTGGGATGGTGTCTTTAACCCGGTCTGGTTCTGTCCTTTGGCTAGGCTGTCGCATTGGTTCTGTGTTTGCAACCGTCACCACACAGGGTGTCTCCATGGTATACGTTGGCATTATCATGAGTGGAGGTTGAGTCATGATCGTTTCTCCTTGTTTGCTCTCACTTTTTGTCTGGTCTTGTCCTTCCATCTCTTCTTTTGCTCCTTAACCTTGTCCGGGTTTTTGGTTCGCCATTGTTTGAGTTGCTCGCGCTTGTTCCCTTTCTGGATTCTCACTTGTCGCTTCAACCTTTCGATCTCTTGAATCAGTGCTGCGAGTGTGGCCTCCATGTCTTGGGGATACACTCTTTGGCAGATGGCACGCACTTCACTAAGTCAACAAAAGCAACCGGGGCTCAGTCAGACCACATTGTCCTCCTCGGTGGCTTCTTGTTTATGATGATCTTTGCGGCCGTTTCACCCTTTTATGGGTTCGTGCAAGAGTAAACCGAGGCTACACCTAGAATTTCTCACCCTTACCCTCAGTGTGCTCCCTACTCATTTTGGGGGGAGTCACTCCAAGGGCTGATGAGCAGCTCATTCTGAGTCACTCGCCCCATCACTCACAATGAGTATTTTGGGGGAGTCACTCCAAGGGCTGATGAGTAAACCTTCGTGGTCTGATGCCTCCTAAAGGCCAGAGAGAGTGGTGAGGAGTTCACTACTTCGCAGAAGAAGATTTGGATCAATAAACACCAGACACATGGAAGTCGAGAACTTGGCTTTTTTTAATGTTTGTAACAACAGCAACAACAACAACAACATCAGTCAGCCATGAAAGTCTTTTACAATTTGAGCTTTTGTTTGGCTTGCATGATTCTCTTCACGATGGCTTCAGTCCAGGTTTTCTTGCCAGGGAGATGGTTGATGGCCTTCACCATTTTTGCATCGGCTTTCCATTTGTCTTGTAAATTCTTGGCCTGGGAATAATCAATGTCATGTTGTTTGGCAATCTTGTCCAACCGATTGATGCCCGGATCGCCTCGCTTGAGTCTCTTTTTTCTCTTTTTCAAATCCGTGCCAGGTCCCATGTACTGGTGCACCCATACAGTCTGGATGGATACGGCGAAGGAATTCAGAAGAGAGTCTCAACAAAATACACAGTAGCACAAACAACCTTGTTTGTAAACATAAAAAGTCGTTCACTTGTCATCATCATTTTGTTCTTCATCTTGCGTTGGGATGGGACGCGGTTGGAACATCCTGTTCAATAAAAATTTTCGGCTCTCCACAGCTGCATCTGTATCCTCTTCAACATCCATCGAATCCTCCTCCATGAAACGATGTCGGATTTTGATAACGTCTTTATGCATGGGGTCATGCTTTAGACGTTCAAACCACTGGAGATCGTGCAAGTACAGGCCTCGCAACTTTGTTCTGTAAACCGGTAACAGGGCATTAAAAGCTTTGGCCTCAGCTATCGTTTCAGAGACCCCCTCCTTCAAGAACTTGTTGACTTTTTTGTCATAGGTTGAACTCAGGGACTCTTCCACCTCTTGGCGCAGAGTTTCCCAGGGACCTTGGTCATCCATTTCCTTGTCACTAACGTCTTCATCCTCAGACTCGATGACCATATCTGAGTCCGAGTCTTGTTCTTCCTCTTCATCTTGGTTTCGCTCCTTGTCTTCTTCACTTCTCTCTTCCGAGGCAGCATAGGGTGGTACTTCCTCAAATATGTCCCCCATGGTTGTGTCTCCCACAGGCTCCTGGTCTAAAAGTTTCCATCAACCTCGCCTCTCGTGACGGTCTGTTGTAAGCTCGACTAACCGTTTTGGGGCAGTAGCGGCAGAGATGTGCCATACACTCACCCAAAGGGATTGCTCCAAATGAGCATCGCGAGTTTGACGTCTGCTTTTATACCCACTGCAAGTCATGGGGGCGAGTGACTCAAAATGAGTTACTCATCAGCCCTTGGAGTGACTCCCCCAAAATACTCATTGTGAGTGATGGGGCGAGTGACTCAGAATGAGCTGCTCATCAGCCCTTGGAGTGACTCCCCCCAAAATGAGTAGGGAGCACACTGAGGGTAAGGGTGAGAAATTCTGGGTGTAGCCTGGGTTTACTCTTGCACGAACCCATAAAAGGGTGAAACGGCTGCAAAGATCATCATAAACGAGAAGCCACCAAGGAGGACAATGTGGTGTGACTGAGCTCCGGTTGCTTTTGTTGACTTAGTGAAGTGCGTGCCATCTGCCAAAGAGTGTATCCACAAGACATGGAGGCCACACTCGCAGCACTGATTCAAGAGATCGAAAGGTTGAAGCGACAAGTGAGAATCCAGAAAGGGAACAAGCGCGAGCAACTCAAACAATGGCGAACCAAAAACCCGGACAAGGACAAGGAAGGAAGGCCCCACAAAAAGTGAGAGAGCAAATAAGAGCAGGAGAAATGATCATGACACAACCTCCGCTCGTGACAATGCCAACGTATACCGTGGAGACATCCTGTGTGGTGACGGTTGCAAACACAGAACCAACGCGACAGCCTAGCCAAAGGACTGAACCAGACGGGGTTAAAGACACCATCCCAAAGGAAGTGCTCGTTGGAGTGTTAAACCCACCGAAGCCAGTGGATGAAATGACAGCAGAAACGATCCTCGCCTGCCGACAGAAGGACAAGATGAAAGCCAAGAGGAGACAATACAACAATGGAAACAAAGCCCGATGACAGGCATATGCGAAACAGTACTACCACAAATCAAGAACAAAATCAGAGAGAGACAAAAGCTTTGCCATGGACAAAAAAGGAACAAGCTTAGAGAGATTCCACTTTGCTCAACGGACGAGACAGAGCCCTCATGCCTCGAATCGAATGAAACCCTTGCTGAGACTCCCCTTTGAACATAGGGTGTTACGAATGGTCCTCGAATCAAAGAATAAAAGCAACGAGGTGGATTTAACTTGTTTTTCTTTTTCCAAAATACAAACGCGTTCCACATTTGAGCAAGTGCGGAGTGGGGCAGTCCAAACTTCAGAAACCGAACGGTAAAAAGTCGGCTTTGTTCCGTTAAGGGAGACCAAACAAGTGCTCCAGGAGACGCGTGTTACTCAAATTCAGGGAGTCACTCCGAGCAACCCATAAGGAAATGAACAACTTATGAGCAAAATGAACAACTTATGAGTAACTCCGAGCAACCCTGAGTAACTCAAATTGAGGGAGTCACACCGAGAAACTCATGAGTAAAAATGAGCAACCCATGAGTAAAATGAGCAACTCATAAGCAAATGAGCAACTGATGAGGTACTCTGAGCAACCCTGAGTAATTCAAATTGAGGGAGTCACTCGGAGCAACTCATAAGCAAATGAGCAACAGAGGAGTAACTCTGAGCAACCCTGAGTAACTCAAATTGAGGGAGTGACTCCGAGCAACTCATGAGTAAAATGAGCAACTCATGTTGCAGACACATCCTGTGTCAAGGACATATCCTTCCGGGAACTCCTCAAGTTTTAATCTGTAAAGTTGCAGGTGCGTGTGCAGGGCACCAAGAAAGAAACTGAGTAGGGACACTAAGGAACTGAGGTGACTTTAAGGAGACTCTACTCTGAGGTGACCGGTGGGATGAGTGTGTTTTTTCATTGGCCGGGCACATCCAAGTCAGCCTTTACCATAATGATAATAAACTAGGGTGCATGTGTGGGGCACCCTCTTGTACATTGTGTGACCTTATTTTAATGCTTTTTTCTCTTCTTGTTATACATTCTCCTTGATGATTCTAGTTATTAAACCGTTTGATTCGGAAAGAAATGATCCTGTCTTGTTTTTTTTCTGATCATGAGGGGCTTGGGTCTCTGTAATACCCCCAATTCGAATTTCCTGACTCAAAACACCCCAACCTGTTTCCTGATGGTCAGCCGAGTGTTATGTGACTGTGATGTCATGATTTGAATGTCCCCCTAACGTACGCGTTGGCATGTCCTGCCTAAATTTGAATTTCCCGCCAACATTTGAATCGACCAATCAGAACGCTCCAATTCAAACCGTCAAAAGTGCCCTGAAGTATCCCACACCATTACTAGGGGGAAAGCAAGCGGGCATGTTCTTTTGTCTTCATAGCGGTGCCTGGATACCATGACAACATTCTGCCAATCAACCTGTTGCTAAGAATGACAACATCATCACTTTATAATTTCACATGCTTGTGTTGAAGCCCAGAAAAGCCGAAGACAATAAAAAGTTCTTCTTTTAACGGCACTCTATATTGTTTAATTTGGGCTACTGTTCTCTTTTAACACAGATCTGGGTGGATGCATAATGAAGTACGAGGAGACTTAGGCTGCGAATGCAGACGCATTTCCGGGGGTCGATTCTCTCCCCCGAGAAACGAGAAAAACGACCAATAGAAATATGTCTTCGTTTGCAGGCTAGAGGTGACTCAGATTTGCAGGGAAAATGGCCGCCTTTACAGTCAAAGTTTCCCACAGTTTTCCATCTTGCGCAATAAGGAATGAACCTTAGCAATTGTTTCCGTGCCTCTGCCCTCGCTCAGTATTTGAGACACCCTTATGTAGTTCACTCTAGATAAGTACTGTACAATAGATTGGTTTTTAGTGACACTTCTGGTACCTTGTCTTTTTTATTTTCACTGGCAACGGAATTTTGGTCAAATCGATTACAGGAGTGTAACCAGAAGGACCCGATCCATTGTGTCCACTGGCATCGTCATCCTAGACAAAATAAGAAAATTTTTTTGGGCCATTCCTGTTTTAATATCTGATAACTAGAAAGACATTACATTTCTCATTGTGCACTCAATAAAAGTACTGGTTTCTGATTGGACAAGAGCAGTGCAATTAGTCCCAAATTGTAATTTCCGAAGCTAACACGAATTGTTTCGACGTTGACCCGAATTCCTCTTCTTCGCGTACGATTCGCGATTAAAAGGTTCTCGTGATGTTTGGAAGTTCTCAAATTGCGAACTTTCAAAACACCACTTTCAGCTATTACTCACGAATTGTCTTGAGGTCGTGCCATTTCATACACAAAATTGTGCTAGCTTATTTGGGACCATTACTAATAGGGCATTTTGCAGTTGTTTGCTCAGCTCGGACCTAGCCCTGATCCTATCAGTTAAAATCAACCTGCCATGGCAGCTGGATTGTAACTCTTGACCCCTTCTAGCCTCCCCCCCCTCCCCTCCACCCATACACACACAATTAATAAATTCACTACCACTGTTTTCCAGTGATCGCAAAAAATTACCATCTAAACAATAAGTTACATTTCATAACTTTACGATTCACTGTGTAGTCAATATTTATACACAAGCAATTAAATTATTTTTCTCGTAAAATTGAAAGGAAACTAGCAATTTTAAATTGCTAGCATTTGAAAAATGTTCTGGTACGTAAATTTTCCGTAGTAAACTGGATGTCTGTAATTATGAATACAATCATACGTACATCCAAATCCTCTGAATCCGAAATGATCAACTGAGCAGCTGGCTGTTTACTTTTTCTCAACTGCTTTCCTTTCTTGCCCTTACCAGCAATCTAAAAAAATGACAGAGCAGCAATCACACATAAAGCATGAACATGGCCGTGTAATATTCAAGTATCCTTGAATTTAAAGTTGGGTTATAATTATGGTTTGCATTCGTTGGTCTCATTTGGTTGTCTTTTTGCCTCTTTTCCCAAGTCACGGAAGTAACACAGATAAAGAAATCCATATAAAGGGAGTAGGGCTCTAAAATAAATCCGTGACATGGGGGTACAGGTGCATGGTTTTATCCCTGCTCCACCCCACCCGATACCCATTTACAGAGTCCACTCTCTGAGTGCAAGAGGGTTATTTTCTTTATAGCCGCTATCTGTGAGCAGATATGAAGTTCTGGTATAAAGCGAACATTAGAACTTTTGAAGTTATATCACTTTTCAACTTACTGTGGAAGTAGTGGAGGATGTAGTTTCTTTACTGCCAAATCCAGGAGTTTGGACAATGGACCAGTCTTCGTCGCTGCTATCACTTAATGACTCGTTCTGAAACAAGAATAACATAGCCGCAAGTGTTGAGTTAGAGATGCTAAGGGTACTAATTTCCAGAAATGTATTTATTTTGTGGCTGTCCGGCCAACCGAAGAGCCCTACCGAGAAATAATTCTTGGGTGAAACAGGTTCTTGACGGTGAAATTAAATAACCATGACTATACCTTGCTTAATTTGATGGCCTTTTTCAGGGCGCCTTCTTCGCTTTGCTGCTGGTAAGCTTGCATCCAGCTTTGGCCGTCATCTGGAGTATGCTCATCTCCCAAAACAACCTCGGCATAAGTTCTTTTGGCTCACATAATTAACCAAATAAAGCGAAAACTGAAGCAAATTTTAACAGCGACTGCTTGAGGAAATCCGAACTTCGAACCCAGGCACACAAAGTACTACCGTGAAGTAATGCAATAAATCTCGACGAACAATGAAACCTATGTTTCTTGAGTAGGTGTGATTTCGCAATTCTGCCAAGTCTGGCCTTTGTCAAATAACAAATGAATCATTTTAAAATTTGAGACTGTTAGAACCTCTTTATTCATTGATTTCAATAATGTTCCATGTATAACATATTTTCTGATAATTTTTAGAAAACGACATGGCTATTTAAACGGAGGAAGTGAAATTTTAAGATTGTAATCAGTTCTTCCTTTAATTTAATGTCACCAATGCCAGTCTTCGCGATCAATTTAAAATAGACCTGCGATTTCCGGCTGTTGTTTGTTTTATGTTCTCGTGCCGCGGTAAAACCTTGGAGCCAACATCTCCAGACTTGCAACTAACGTGGCGACGTTGTTATCTATATATCTCCATATCTTGCAACAGTTCGCTGTTTCACTTTATATATTGTTGTAGATGCAGGGTAGATGGTACAGGGACGGCGATGAAGCAGGGGCACCCAACTGGAATATAGTTCAAAACAACTTAAACATAGCATTGTCAGACGTATTTCAGTATTTAAGCAGTAGATGTAAGCATATTTTTATCCCCTAAAATTTTTTTATCTGTTCGGATTTCCTAGCTGAAAGTCTAGTGATCCGAAAATTATAGGGATTAAAACTTACCTTTCCGAAATTTTCAGCCAGAAAAAAGGCTCCCTAAGAGTCTAGGTGACCTTTTTAGGGTAAAATCCGTTTACAATGGGCAATTGTACCAAAATTTAGATGTTCGGAAATACTAGCGCAGGCAGGCAAGCAAGAAATTTTACCACAAATGTTCTCAAATCGTCTTCCAAAGATTGACGTTGGGTGCCCCTGATGAAGCAATCAACACTACCTTTATTTTCACTTACCAGCAGAGGGAAATACTGTTACTTTTACTTTTGATACTTTATTTATTTATTTTTAACCGGCACTGTGAGCACAAATTAATTTTAATTAAAAAACACGGCAAATAGCCGTGTTCTGATGCTGGTTTTATATGGAACCTTCTTTCGTGATCTGAAAAGGTTGCTAACACTTCGCTCTTTTTGCTGTAAAATTATATTTGTGAGTTGATCTACCGTTTAACCTGAACATAACTTCTCAATCTCCTTGGAGCGACCCGCATTTTAAGAGATTACATCGACCTGCAAATGATGACTTTGTCTTTGGTTTCACTTTTGTTTTTTGGCAAAATGAATGAATTCTGTTAAAGGAAATTTATTGCCCAGAGGAGATAAATTGATTTATGCTGAGTATGACATGCTTAGTAAGTTATTTCCCATGTTGCAGTTTGGGCATTTCTGTCATCCGGGATTTTCTGGAGATTATTCACCATTTGTGCAAGCTAGGCAGAGACTGATTCAACAGAGTCAAATCAATTTTCCCTCCCCACCCTCCCTATTTTTACTTTCTTGTGGATGGCATGTGTCATCTCACCTTTGGTGGAATCATGTCTTCTATATTTGGGTATTCCCTAGGTTACCATGCTGATTTTCAGTAAACAGCCTAGCCCATCAGGGCTTGGCCAAAGTATCCCAAACAAATGTAGTATTATTTGTGTCTCAGCAAACGGAGCACGCCCAGAACAATGCCTTGCCAACAATATCAGTCAGACTGTATGGAGCATGAAGGGTTGTATAATATTTATGTATTATTAATTGTAAATCAACTTAGACCATAATTAATAACAAATACTATTAAGATTATATTAACTATGTTATATTATTATTATTATTATTATTAGTTCTCTATTAAATATAACTCACGTTAATAATAGTCATATTAATATTATTAATTATTATTATTATTAATTATTAATATTACCCACACCCACGACCCATGACCCACGACCATTAGTCAAACTCGCTACGTGGTGTTATAAATGCAGAATATATTGTAAACTATTGCTAGCGCAAGATTCTTTCGAATGAGATTGGATCATTCTTGTATCCAAGTGTTTTATTTTGCTATTACTGCCATACCCCCTTTTGTCTAAAATTTTAAACCTTTCCTTATACTGTTCAGTTCTGAACTTACCCTTTTTCTATTTTTTTTGTCAGAGAAATCAAGCTGGATGTTTCCCTGCCGTGGAGTTTATGGGCTTCCAAAAATGCATGGACTTTCTGGTGGGATTTGGCATTGTAATTGCAGCCTTTATTTCCGACAGGCATACCCAAATAGCAAGTCACATGAAGAATGTTTTATCACATATCACACATTACTTTGATCTCTGGCATCTTAAGAAGAGTATGATCAATAATAATTATTATTCTGTAGAATATTGTCTGCATTGTTATCTTTGTATTTTATGATGTTGCTTTTAATACCATAACAAGAAAGAAAAGGGCGGAGACACTTCACAGCTCTTTGTACCATTGGCAAATTTTGTCTCTAGCTTTTACAATTAACTGTTAACCCCCCTCCACTCCCATTCCCTACATGTTAGACTAAGTTGCTTTGTTCTATGTCCATTGCGCAAATCCTCATTTCAATCCAATCCTAAAGGGCAAGCTGCAAGTAGATTATGCTTGCTTATGGTATGTATCGATGTTGCTCATATTTCTTTTAATTTTGACAGAGATCACCAAATTACTTAACAAACTAACAAAAGAAAACTGGAATGAAGAACTACAGCCATGGGTTAAGCCCTGTGAGAGGCACTTGTATTGGAGTGCAACATCCACACTAGATGGGAATGGAAAGGTCATCTGGGCTAAGTTTAAGTCATTCCTTAGCCATATCATTAATAGGCACACTAACTTGGATGACCCGCTTTTTAACAAGTGTGCACATGGAGACATCTCTGATCGCAAATGGATTGACCCAGGTATTGTTTGTTATTTCTCTTGCTATTTGATATGGCTTTTTTCTCAAAATTCCTTGCCTAAATTCCATTAATTTTGCAGAAATATTGTATATTTTATCAACTTGCAAACACATAAATGAACACTTCAATCAAGTATTAGCCAATATTAAATTTAACCTAACTGGTTAATGTTTATGACATGTATTTATGGTTATTACATAATAAGTACCAGTATTATTATTTCAGAGCATACAGTGTACGATAAAGTAAAGAAGGCACTCACTTGTGACAGTCTGAACAAGGGCATCATGCAAGCTTCCCCAAGTGCACAAACTGATTGTCTGGAAGGCTTCCACTCAGTGTTGAACCAGTTTGCGCCAAAGATAATTGCTTATTCCTATCTTGGAATGTACTGCAGGTGTGAGAAAAAAAATTATCTTTAATAATGGTTATGCTGTAGTGGTTTATCGACGGTAGTACATGATTTTTATCCCAACAAACCCCTAGTAGCAAAGGTACAGTGTACATGTTTGGTCATATTTTCATCAGTTGTATTGTTTATGTCTTGTAGGCACATATTGGCTGCCCTGCATTTCAACTACAACCTTCACAGAGAAGACAAAGTAAACCAAGATGACAGTGTCTCAGTCAAAGTAACCTACCCGAAGTTTAAGAATGGGGAAGGAACTGTCAGAAATAGGAAAATTGAACAGAACTTTGGTATTTATGAATTCTAACATGTTACGTCATAATGTCTTGTGATTGATCGATGCTGTAATTGTAAGAAAAAAAACAGAAGTCATTCACTGCTAATGCTCATCCCAAACCCCCAGCAAGCATCTGTAGACTGACTGAAATATCTACACTGTGTGCTAATTGTTGTTAACAATTTCCAGATTACGTTGGAGAAGTGTTCCAGTTTTTTCTGGCCCTAAGCAAGCAGCTGCTTTCGGAAACGTGCAATGAATTGCAAACTATGGTTCCATCGCCCATGAACACCATGCTCGATAAGCAACCCTGGGAGGAGGCCATAAGGAAACAGAAAGAACGCTCAAGCATGGTTTCAAAGGATGTCCCTCCCACTGCAGCAGGTACATTCTGCCATGGAAACTTTGTGTTTAGACTTTTACTTCACATCCATGATAATCTTGTTATCTACCAAATGCATCATTGAAAAGTTGTGATAAATGTATAATCTTATACACACAATGTTTTATTTTGTCATAAAACCTTTTTAATTTTGAGTTAAATACATGTAGCCCTGAACGTTTAAGAGTAGGAGTAAATTCTAATTACAACAGGCAAAACATTCACTTTCGGTGGAATTTGTTTACAATATTCAAAGAATTAAAAAACAAGTATTTGCTTTATTATTGCAGTGTCAGATCAAGTGACCAATGAAAGGACAGAGCAACCAACAAGAGCACGTCCACTGTGTTCTGCCTGCAGAAACCCAATGAGAGGTCACAATTCTGTGACTGACTGTCCAAGAAATAGAAGATAGAAATCCTAATACCTCATATGCTGAGTGTCTGTTTTCCAAATTACTCAATGCTTGGCAAATTTTTAAATTTTTGAATCAGTATATTGTGATTTACTTTCAGTTTTTTTGAACCCAATGATTCATCTTATCCCAGTGGGAGAATATGTGCACATGTTGGAAACACGGAATATACAAATGTTACTAAAGTTACAAGAGTAATGATAATAACTTCTAAAAAATAAGTGTTCAAAATAAAACTTGACTTTAGTCTACTCTACAAAACTATCAGTGAAACTCTCCTAGTTCGAAACCAGCTGACTCCTTGTCCTCATCACTTTTAAGTGTCTTTCTAATAGCAGAATATGCACAAGCTGGAAGGGGAATTATTTTCTTGCCCAAGTAGCCATACACAAGCCTGGTAAATTCCCTATCGGCTATTGCTCGGAGATACCTAGAAGAGGAGAGACCAAAAAATAATAATATAGCACCATTTTAGGATGATATTTATTACTTATTTACTATTTTCCAATACTACTAGCAAGTGGTCAGCGGTCTTAGTAATTAACAAATAAGGAGGCCTAAGCTAGTATTACACTGTGATATAAAATGCAACGGCAGTTGAGAACATGTGGGAAATGTAGAACACATGAGCTGTTGGGAAGTGTGGTGAGTATTTTCTACATTTTGAGTGTTCCCAAATGTATGGAGTGTTTTATCACAGTGTAATACATGGATTAGGCTTCTTTATTTGCTTTATGATGTAGAGGTGATGTTGCGAAAAATAATAAAACACACTTTTTCTTTGTTACTATACTCACTGATAAAACACGGGTTCTGGACCAATCAGAGTGTGTGCAGGGTCCCATCTTAATTTTTATTATAATAGTAAATAAATAAAAACAACCACAACAACCAAAAAACACTACAAGGAAATTATGGCTTGTGCCTCGACAACATTCAATTCCGGATTTGTTACAATTTGTTATGATATTGGTTACCACTTTGAATCAGACATCTGAAATGGTTCAAGACCTCTAACAAGCTAAGAAGTGAAAACTGTACAGAAAAAATCCACCCCACCTTTCCTCAGAACCAGTTTTTTTGTAGGCTTGCTTTCCCTTGGTTCGGTATTTGCCACTCGCTAATCGAAGGCTCCACTTTTCTAGGCAAACTGGCCTAAATCCCAGATGATCGGTTATACAGCGCAGCTCTTGTCCTTCTTCGAGGTTATTCAGAACAATTTCACTCTTAAGCGCCTCAAAGCAGCTTTCAATTTCTTTACAGCAGTAGCATTCGCTAATGTTTATCAAAAGTTCACGGCTACAATTACCACATGTACACCTAAAAGTGAAGTAATGTGCATGCGGGTAGTACTTCTCACACCAGTTGATATTCCGACAACAACAACCGATTCTAATAATAGAAGTTAGCTTACCAGTCTTCCACACAAACAGAATTTTCCAAGCGTCGTTTTAACTCATTTTCTAGCTGATCTTTCTCCTCAATCTCTTTCCTATAGTTAGCAAGCCATTCCTCGTCCGCTAAGGGTTCATCCGCATAAGGTTCAAGTGAATTACCAGTAGCTCTTGTGGGCAACTCTTCGATTTCCAAAACGCAATCATTCGCTTCAACTTCGATTTGATAGTCTTCGTTTATTCTGCTGTATTGGTCGCTTTCTGTTTCGGAAGCACTCTCCATAGAGGACATCACTTGGTTTGTATTTGATGAACACAACTTTGATAAGCTCTTTCGTATAGAGTAAACACGGGAGGCACGCCAACAAGCGTTCCTGAAACTACGTCACATGGTGAGCCCGTACTTTCTTGATCAGCGGAAGGGGTGTACCAAACAAAAGTAAGATTGAAAAAATCATAAGAAATTTGCGTTTTGTTCAAATCCAAAAATTTTTGTCAATGTGTCTGTGAGCTCCAATGTGTATCCTGAGCTGTTGCCAGTCTCTATTTTATTTTTCACTTGGATCTCGAGTGGAGGGGATGGTAAAGATATAGAGGATATTACATGGTTGCACTGAGATAAGAAATTTATATGCAAGTGGTGAAAAATATTTCACAAGTGAGCTCAGCGAATGAGTGAAATATTTTTCTACATGAGAAGATAAAATTTCGTATCTCCACGCGGCCATGTAATTTTCCAAAATTGCTGCGAAGGCCAGACGAATGTTTCCGAACATTTTCCGAACATTTCGGAAAATTTTCCTAAGATTGACGAAGACGATCCAAGGAGATCCGAAGATGTTTTGATCATACACTAATAAATTTTAGTGTAGTTAAAAGGGGCAAAAGATTATTTCATTTTAAAACTGATATCTTCACATGTGAGGATAACATTGTCTTGTTATCGATTTGTTGCCACTCGGTAAAGCACTGACTTTTATATAAT
>NC_090880.1:14775242-14830242 GCF_036669935.1 Montipora foliosa
ACTCGATTGACACAAATTGTAAATGCATAATACTCGGCTATAAGCCGAGACCCATTTTAGGTCTTGATGTGTATTATCGACTATGGAATTTTCGCAATTTAAAATACAAATTGACATTGACTGAAAAATTGTACTCAAAGCAATCAAATGAACACGAAAGATAAGAAACAAACAAGCGACGTGATCGTGAGGTGACGAATATTATTAAACAATTTCTGAACTCACAGAAAACGTGTCTTCGTACAAGCGAAGCGTTTTATAAAAAGTTATCCGACTGGAAACCTTACAACCTCGCCTTTAAACTTAAAATAGTCGCCGAAGCAGAAGCTGTAGAAAATAACTCTGAGATCGCCGGAGAATACGGCATCAGCGAGTCGATGGATCCGTCGCTGAAGGAAAGATAAGGCAAATCTGTTCAACGGGGAGCTCGGGGAGCGTATCCCGAGCTCGATCAACGACCTTTGCCGTGGTTTTCAGAGCAGAGAATTCAAGGTAAGATTTTCCCTTTAATGCATACGGTTTTTTTGCTTGGAAAATGTCGCTACAAGCTTGTTTACACGATCTGTGATGGTGCAATCTCGTTCCCAGGCTCCTCGTTCCTTTGATGGGTAAACCAGGCTTGGCACGATATAAGAATACAAGAATATTCCAGAACAAAACAAAAAGTGAAGACGAGGAAATGGACGACGAATTCGAGACAGACAGTGAGGAAGAAGATGAGCAATAAGATCGATCCCGATCACACAACAACACGAACGGCTCCTTTTAGCTTTACGAGCCACCAAGTAATAAAAGTCCATATTCCACCAACAACATCGAAACAACTTCTCTTCATTTTACAACTAATTTAGTTCGGCTTGTGAGTGAATACACGTTCATTTGTTACTGTTTTAATTTGCTGAGAAAATTCTTTTTATCAAAAATACTCGGCTATAAGCCGAGACCCCTTCTACCGCTTCAAATTTGCCCAAATTGAGTGAGGATTTGTGTAAAAATCGCTCGGCTTATAGCTGAATAAGTACGGTAGGTGAGAAAAAGAATATAAAATTTGTCAAAAAAAAAAAAAAAAAAAACTAATTGTTCTTTTTTAAAAGAATGGAGTATTGATTAGGGAGCGGCCTAGAATTGTTATCTGCATGATCTATCGAAGCGGTGTGCCAAGATTCCAGTGATTCCATGTTTGCATGTTTTTTAAATGGGTTGCACCCTCCGAATTCTCCAATTATGCAGTCCTCCCCTATATTAATGGCATTTCTCAGCCTCTAACTAGACTCCTTAGAAAACATGATATTCGAGTTGTCAGCAAGCAATTCAAGACTTTACAACAGGAGTTTCCCTCTCCTATGTCCCGCCCTCCGATCGATCTTCAACCTAACGTGGTTTACAAAATATCTTGTGCCGACTGCCCATGGAGTTATGTTGGCGAGACTGGCAGATTCTTTGAAACCAGAAAAAAAGAACATATGAGGAATGTGAAGTCTTACGCAAGAGGCTCCAACATCGCTAAACACACTTGGTCTTCAAATCACTCTATTGACTTTAAAAATTCCCAAGTGATTGACAAGGGTTCTTCTCGTACCCGCAAGACACTGGAATCTTGGCACACCGCTTCGATAGATCATGCAGATAACAATTCTAGGCCGCTCCCTAATCAATACTCCATTCTTTTAAAAAAGAACAATTAGTTTTTTTTTTTTTTTTTTGACAAATATTTTTTCCCGTTTTTATATTCTTTTTCTCACCTATTTTTGTATATATTGTAGTTGTCATCATTTTTTCCATTCATTTCCATTGAAGGCTGTAGCCTGACAGCCGAAAGCTCGAAAGTTTTTTAACTGTATATAGCCAGTGAACGTTTTTTATAATAATTTTTTAATACTTTTGTGACACCCATGGGCAGACACTTGGGTGGTGGTAGAGACAAACTCCCATCTTCTATTGCCTTGGACATGCCACATTTGTTCCAAACACCACCATCTGATGTGCGACCATTTGGTATATGTCTGCATATAAACACCCATAACTAGTACCTGCAATTGCCATAAGGATGATGGAATACGTGTGCGTATAATAATTATAGTAGTGGGAACCTGCATTTCCGGGTGGCTGCATAACAAGGTGTTTGCCTTCTATGGCTCCCAGACAATTGGGGTTTTTGCCAGGTTTCTTCAAACGAATCAGCAATTGCGGTTCATTCTTCCATTGATGAAGGAACTTTGAGAAAAGTTTTCTCAATGTTTTTTACAATAGGATCGCATAACTCTTGCACGATATACGATATTGCAGCTACTGATATTCAAAATTGATAACTAAGAGATCGGTATGTCTCCGATGTAGCCAAGAATCTAATAGTAAGAGTTAATCGCTCTGTGCCAGATATAACCTTGTGCCCATCCAACACTTGTTTTGGTGTTATGTCTGCCCCAATGTTGCTCAATAAAGTCTCGATGATTCATTTGCATCATTTCGTGGTGCTCGGACGTGTCTTCCAAGCTGAGCTCTTTAACGATATTCTGAAAATAACCTCTCGTGTCTTGTCGTTTTATCCATTGTCTTGTTTTCCCTTTTCTGTTTTGTTTCTCTTCCTCCATCAATTCTACTGTAATTAGCCTTGCCAAACATTTACCAGCTATCACTCGGCACTCCATGATCATCAACAAATCAATACGGCGGCAGGTAGTTTATCTGTAGGAGAGAGCGTGGTTTCTAGTTCTTAGTTCCTCGCAATCAAATTTTGCAAAAGTGTTGGTTGTTTTGTTGATGCAATGTTGGAATCGTTTCAACGGCCTCCGAACTTTGTTTTTGCGTCCAACATCCTTTTAACTTTTGTTGAACGAATGGTGGTCAAATGTTGAAACCCTTGAAACAGGCCTTTATATGATGATTGCTAAAGATATTACCAAGATCTTGTGAAGATCCTCAAGGATTCCCCGCCCCCCTTTCCCCAAAGATCTTGCAAAAATCCTCCCAGGATTTTGTTTAAGATCCTCAAGGATCCTTCAATTTCTTGCCAAGTTCGTCAAGGATCTTCAAGGATACTTTTAGGATCCTCAAGAATCCTCCGAAAGATCTTCAATGCTATTCTTAAAAGATCTTGCAAAGCCCATCAAGGATCTTGCAAAGTCATGTTCAAAGATCTTTACAAGTCTTAATACCATCCACAGTGGCTTTTAAAAGTAACACACCTCACATCAACAGTTAATTTCATTCAAAATACCACTATATTTATTAAAGTCTGTTTTAAATATTAAATATGCAATAAAAATTTCATTTAAAGAAAGCCATTGTAACTTATTCATAATTTAAAAAATGCACGCATAACAAGTGCAAGCTCAGATTTTTAACAGAGCACTTGATTAAATTTTTCTATAAAAAAAATCATTATATTCCTATACAGGCCATTTGTCATTCAGTGAGAAATTTCAATTGTTTTCAAATGGTTACAGTGCCACACTGACCATACCATTGCTGTCTAGGATTTTCCATGGGTTTTGCTTTTGGCATCAGGGTTTTTTTCTGCTTTTTCACTGCTTTCGGTTAAGAGATTGCAAACCAGGGGAAGGGAAGATGGCAAAGCTTGCTATAATTGTGTTCTTGGTTGAATTGGATGCTGCCAAAATTGGAGTGGAAAACCTAACCCTACAGACATACCGGTAACAAGCTATAGAAATGATCAGTATATTGTAAGATAAACAAAAGTCGTGTTAAAAAGATTTAAGCTGCCCCATCAAATCATAAGGTGAAGGGATTTAACCATCTGGAAATTGATAAAATCTGCTAGGACTTGCAATGGTATGTGGTATGCTGTTCTATAACGCTAGTAAATATAAGGATAGGATCTAATACAAAACTATTGTTACACTGTTTAATAACAAACAGGAGAGGAACTGGAACTGGAACTGGAACTGAAAATTCTTTTCATTATAATAATGATGACAATGATAAGTATACAGGGTCCGGCTACTGGGTTTTGTTTTCAGGCAACTATCAGAACATACTTTTTTAGCATAAAGCATGCGCTGGGCACCCTAGATTTCACAGTTGAGTCTCAATGACAACAACAACAGTAGACTCATAATAATTATCATCTTCATCAAAAAGTAAATCTAAAGAAAAAATATCTTGGAAGAAACATTCCACAATGCTTGTTGGTAATTTGATTTTCATTTTCGTGAATGACTAACAACAATAAATCGGTGAAGAAGTATGTTTATCTCCTTCTCTGTTTATCATGCAATTAACTTCATTTACCATTATTATCATACAATATATAAATAACTTGGTTTGTTCTAGAATGCTAACAGAAACATCTCTACAAACAAAAAAACTCAAGAGAAAAGGTGTGTAGATTAGTGTGCTTTTCAATAACATGCAGACTCTACAATTCAAAGCTCAACCAACAGATGCGTTTTTCACTACCATCAATCAAGTGCTCAGCGGCTCTTTCCAGCTACAAAGTAACGGTGGAAATGATTTATGCTTCTTAGAGTGTTCAACTTAACCAGTGAAATGATTTTTATTACACAAGTGGTAATATAGCCTATAGTCAGTACACACAAAAGAACACACAGGAAATAGGGCACAATAGGTAGTGGTAGTTAGTCTGTTACAAATAACTCCTAATTCATGGGTGAAGTAAAATCCCTCGAATTATTTATAGATGTGAATCAATGCTATGAAAAGGCATACTACACAACATAGGTTTTGCTTTATAATATTGAGCCGTCCTCCCTTTTCCCCACAGGACATTCACAGTCTGGCCATACGCATAGTGCTCTTCTTTTATTTGATCTTCGGCCACTCCAGAAAACTTCCCCTCATCCTCGAACTGCACAAGGGCATACCGATCATCACTCCCTACAAAAAAAATAGTGTTACTACTGGTTTTTAAGGATTATCCTTAGTTCATCCACATTCAGTGCAGTTTGCTTTACATGGAGATGCATTAATGGTTTCCAGCTAAAATTACAGTAAATGTATGGGACTTTGGCCAACTTTGAACCGCTGTAACACCGCTATGTCTTGTAAAAGACATTTGAACTGAGATTATTTTCATGAAGTATTGAGAACAGATTTAGGCTACAACGAAACAAACAAACCCCCCTACTTGTAACCAAAATTATGTAAAGGACGTGAAATGACCGGGATGAGAATAGTTATGATTCAAATTTGCGGACGTTGTTCCTTATTTAATGGCCTTATTTTCAGTTGAATTAATGATATCAAAACTATTTAAAGTAGTGGCAAATGTTGGAAATCAGCCTCTTTTTAGCTGCCTTACAGTGCATCAGAATACCCCACCTTGGTCGGTGTTCGTTGAAGAAGGAAGCATTATTTTCTTGTTCAACGGTTCATTGTGAACTTCCTGGTATTTGTTACCTAGATCAACAAAAGATCGCACAACAATACTGCAGTCATTGTACTCTTGAAAGAATTCGTTCCACTTTATCCCCCTCGACTTTGTAATTGACCAAGAATATCTGACTACTTAATAAACAATAGGCATTTTCGAATCAATGTTAATCGCTTGCAAAATTGTAAACGTAAGCTTTACAATGACCGTAAATTTAAATAATTTTGAACATTTACCTTGACCCTCCCTTAGCTTCTGAATCTGCAACCTTTTGCTCTTTGCCATTTTCTTCAAAATGAAGTCGAGGAGCTTTTGAACTTAAAGGACTTGTAATCTTGGGCTTCACAAATCCCGTAGGGACAAAAAGTAACTGAGACATGCCTTTTTATGATTACCGAGCCTGTTAGCAGGCTGGGTGAAGCAGGAATTGAACGGGTTTGTCCTGCTTTGGGATAGCAGGGTTCTACCCCACTTTAAATTACAAAAAGAAAACCTGAACATACTTAGAGTTTTAAGTGTAATTTATTACAAGAGTTATTTAAATATTAATTTATATTGCGTTGAGGCAAGAGTATACTAACTGTTACTTTATCATTAGTAGTGGTGTACGCTAGTTCGGGGCACTGTTGATGGTTGGAATTGGAGCATTCTGATTGGTCGATTCAAATGTTGGCGGGACATGCCAACGTACGTGAGGCAGGAGAGTCAAACAATAGCGTCACAGACACGTGACACTCTGCGGACCCTCAGGAAACATGTTGGGGTGCTTTGCGTCACCATTTTGAAAATTCGAATTTGGGTGGGACATGACACCCAACGTGAGGTGGGACATCAACATTCAAATAACAACTTCCCATGGGTCGAGAGAGGGATGACGTCCAAAGCTCCTCATGGTCAGAGAAAAACAAGACAGGATATTTTCCTTCTGAATCAAACGGTTTAATGACTAGAATCACAAAGGAGTATGTACAAGAAGAAGAAAAAAAAGCATAAAATAATGTCACACTATGTACAAGAAGAAGATGGTGCTCCGCACAAGCACCCTAGTTTATGAGCCATCCACCACCGGTCGCATCAATGACATGCGATGGACAGGCATCGGTCGCCAAGCCATCGAGGAAACATGAACCCAGCTCAGGTCTCTGACGTGTATCGCGATATCGTCTGTTGTATTCACGAATTTGTTCGTGGTGGTTCGCCTTGTACTCTCTTTGAATTTCGAGGCAATTTCTTTGACGTGTATAGTAATATAATGATGATGTGACTGAAGTTTGTGAGCACATTTTTTTGCCGTACGATATCGGCAACGGTACTGATTGATTTGGGGTCGATGTCCAGCTGCATAAAGTTTCTTTGACTCGTGGATCTCTGCTCGATGTCGTTCGCAATATCGTTTCTTTTGAGCAAGAACTTTATCGCGGTTGGCCTGCTTCCATGCACGAATACGTTCTCGCTTCCTTTGTTGTTTTGTGCTAGTGCCCATGTTGGTGAAAAAAAAAGCAACTCTGAAAAGAAATGTTTCTGAAGAACGGTTCAAACGAAAGAGAGCTTTCTTTCTTCTCCAACAGAAAAAACACAGGTTGCCTAAAGCAACGTCATTTCGCACCAAGAAAAAAATGGTCCAAACACTCCCATCCCTGAGGTTGTCCTAGTTTTTAACGTCATCATGTACATGTGTAAAAGCAGATGAATGAATTGTACATAGCAGAAAGGAGACAGGAGACAGTCAAGCTCAGGGTTGTTGGTTCGAGGTTGAATGATTGGATTTTCTTTTTTTTTTTCTAGTCATGGACGAAACCATTTTGTTTCTCCTGTTTTTTTGTTTTTTTGCGACCAATTTCATTGGTTCATCTACAAAGAATTTAAATCTTGAGTAGAGGTCTCTCTCAAGGTCAAGTTCAAAGTCAAACTCAAGGGTTTAATGTGGTTCGTTTGTTCAAACAAAAAAAATGATGTTTTACGGACTGTTGGAAATGATATTTTTTACAGCAAAAAGGATGGGAAACATTTCAGACCATTTTAGAACAACTGCTGGAACATAAAATGAAAGTTCATGAGGAACAGTATGCGAGTTGTTTTTTTGTGAGCATGTGCTCGGTTAAATATTACTTCATTTGTTTTCACGTTGAACATCGCGCTAGATCATAAAATGAAAGCTCTTATTAATGAAAAGTTTGGAAAGATGGATTTCAAATGGTCACGTAGGATTTTTTTTCTTTTGAGCCAAATGCAAAAAAAATAGTGAAGGTGACTCGCATTCTCCCAGGGAAGAAAAAAAAACAACGGAAAAAAAGAGCATGCAAGCTAAACACAAGTTGTGATCTTTTTACAAACGTTCTGAAACTATTTACAGGTTAAAAAAAACGTCTATGTTGAACTACTTACAGCGAAAAAAATGTTTTTTTTTTATTTCCTAAAAATTCTCAGAGGAGTCTTTTTTTATTCCAATGTGGTGATCATCCGAGCCATCTTCAACCTCCTGGGGAAGGAAAAAAGAACGGAAAAAGATCTTGCAAACTAAACGGTATCAAAAGTTGTAATATTTACAAGATTACCTCAATCGAGGTAGGAAAAAAAAATTCGCCGCAACTAGGCCAGCGACGCTCACCCGGCCAGTAATGATGCCTCCGGTTTTCTACTTTATGGAAAAGGTGACATCGGGAACACCTGAACTGTCCCTGAAAAGACAAGGATGGCGGGTGGCTGATCATTGAATTTCGGGCAACCCAAAGGTTCCAGATCGATGTGAGGAATCCCCCAGCTAGTCAACCATCGGCATTGGATCAAACTCTCTTTGTAAGCGACTAGAGACCGCTCTGAGGTCTTGTGTTGTTCGTAGAGGTGTTGGGCATCCGTTTTTAACTCATGAGCCAGATGGTACAACTATGTGGATAGTACGGGAGCCGTGGATGTGGGTCGTACAGTAATAAGCCGTTGGTTGATCTTTAGGCGAGAGATCAGGCCAAGGCACAGAAGGTCCTCCAATTGCACCAACCAAGTTCCCTAGGAAGAAATTGGTCTCCCAGACAAAATCCTTCTACGTCGATCACTAGACATACTTTATTGAGAAGGTGGGTCCTCTTTGTCGATGGAGTCGGTGTTGTGCCGGGGTTGGAGAGGGACCTTGAGATCGTCGGCCCATCGGAAGAGGTAGCGACACTCATTACAATTCCGATCGGGTTCCCAAGTCGCCAAAGCTTCGAGAGACAACTGATCCTTTTCGTATGTGCAACAAAACCCCAACAAGTGATTTAGCAGGATGTCCAATCGTCAATGGCACACTTCCAGTGTCGTATCACTCTTTTGTAGTTCGATTGTCTTTATCGGAGTGGGACATCGAGATTGCCTGCTTTCTGGGGGAGGCAGCGAACAAACCGGTGCTGACAAAAATTTTGATGTAGTGCCCAAGTCGTCAGGTCAATGAGGTCTGTTTCTTCGTCTTTGTCTTCTTTGCAGCACTCACACAAGGGAGCGTCCAGCATCAAGTCTATACATCTACAGCACCTCTCCAAGCTCATGACAAACTGACTGTTCTCGCTGGCACGACTCTTTATATACCCAAGGGTGTTGATGTGGACAGATGCTGACACCACTTTCTAAACACCAATGACAGAGTGGCCGGAATGGGACTGACCTTGAATGTCCTTGATGCCACTCTTAGGAGCCAATGACAGGGCCGCTGGAATGTGGCACCATCCTCAAGAACCAATCACAGACCCTGGAATTTGACATCATGTGCTGCCGTCAAACCATAAATACGCGAGACACACTTCATTCATTGTCAGTTGTCTTGAGAAGAAGAAGAAGATGAGTATCTCTTGGAAGTGCAGAGACCTGTCACCTGCTCGCTATCCATTATAAGAAGAGAAGGAGGAGAAGAAAAAACCAGCGAAACATTCTCGTGCTACAACAAGTTGCAAAAATAGTGGAGACACTTCACCTTCTTGGGGCGTTATTAAATTCCCTATTATCTCTCACACTGCAGCCCTCCTCCCCCCCTTATCAGTGTTGCTAGCGAGACAAAAAAATGTTGGGAACTTAAGCAGTCAACATTGAAAGGGGGAGAGGGGAGAGGAAGTGGGAAAGGTTTAAATTCTAGATACGCCGAGTATTGGAAGTTAGAAAAGGTGTTTTTTAATGAAAGTGTCTCAACAATTTTGCAACTTGTTGTCTGAGTTGGTTGTCACTGTATTGGCGTACGGTCACTTTGTTTATTGGAACGGGAAGGCGTCTGTCGTTTGCGTTTAATATGGTGTTTCCAAAAAAAAGGGTTTAATTCTCTGATCTGCTGTGAATGGAAAATGGCCAGCGATAAACTGGATTTTGGCGGGGTTTCGGCATGACATAATTTGAAGGCATTTCAGTGCTTTCTGTCAGTCAAGTCGAACGTACACATAATTTGGTACACGAAAAGGTGTGATTTCCATCCTTTCGCTTTTTAAAGTACGCTAGATATATCCTGGAACACCCGATTGTGTTAAATCCTTTGCGAGATTTGTTTTACAATGAGATACAAAAGTGAACAAATTTGTACCGGCTACACATTATGACATTTGTATGAAACGGTGTACACAGTCTACCACAACTTTTCACTGAGAAAATAATATCATATCATATTTCTTGCTGTTGCGATGGTAGACCGTGCTTGGATGGTAGACCGTTGGTAAATGGAATAGACGATATGTACAGGATTTCTAACTGTGTGAGCTTTATTACGAATCACCTGGTAATGTATTGGATTGATTAGAAAAGAAAGTACTAGTTGAATTGTGCTGTTTCCTCGAAGATACGATTTTCAACTGTAACGCCACCATCCCGGTTTACGTCACCAAGAAACACAATAAATGGTATTGTGTTACATAATACGAGCCATGTGTAACTTTCGGAGCATCAGATCTGCAGTGCAAAATACTTTGCTCGCTTTAGTATTTGGTACGGAGTCTTCTGTTAGCGATGATAAATCCAAACACTCGAAAATCGATGCTACCATATGTCAATAATTAATATCCTTTTGTGTTTGGTACAATGTGCTTTGCACTTCGCGTGCAAATTTCTGAAATGTTTCAGAGCTTATATGATATTTAATGATTGTTTCTTTAGTTCCTGCTTTTCTACGTTGAAACGTTTCCCTATAGGATTCAAATCCCGACTGGCAAAATTATTGCAATCAATCAGACAACAAGTTGCAAAAATAGTGGAGACACTTCACCTTCTTGGGGCGTTATTAAATTCCCTATTATCTCTTACACTGCAGCCCCCCTCCCCCCCTTATCAGTGTTGCTAGCGAGACAAAAAATGTTGGGAACTTAAGCAGTCAAACATTGAAAGGGGGAGAGGGGAGAGGAAGTGGGAAAGGTTTACATTCTAGATACGCTGAATATTGGAAGTTAGAAAAGGTGTTTTTTAATGAAAGTGTCTCAACAATTTTGCAACTTGTTGTAGCAAGAAACATGATGTTCTCCACGAAGCGGCTGAACTGCCCGCCAAGATCATGAAGGATGCCAAGGAAATGCGCTGTCAAAAAGATGAGCAGCATAAAAAAAAGCAGGAAGAGATAACGAAACAAGACGAAGCTGGGTTGAACAAAGCCGCTGAAACCTTGGACACTCTCGTCACCTCAGACCCGCCACCTACAGAGATGGTGGTGTGGACGCCTCTCAGTGCGGAATTGAAAGAACTCTTAGAGTCAGTCCCTGATTTAGATCATTTGCCCAGCTACGAAGAGATGATGGGACCCTTACTTCCTACACAAGGATCTGTGGTGGTGACCCATGTGGAGGTGAAACCAGAACCTCAAGAACCGGCCGTCTTGACTCCTGTGGAGTCACTACGTCACTTAGAATCTGGTGCAGTCTTGAAACCCCTACTGGAACCATCCCTAGAGCCCAAGGTACCTTTGTGTCCATTCCACGAGACTCCTTTAGGCGAGAACCAGACCCAAGGGGATCCGTCCTTCCAATGCGTCTTTTGTAAGGAGTAGGATGAGGTATGTCCATTTTGGGTGGTGGGTGTGGATCGAGCCTAGGAATTGCAGGCTGAAGTACCACCACAACTCCATCACGATATCAAGAAAGGACCATGGCACTGTTTTTGTGGGGAGAAAAGTAAAGTTGTATGAGCGATGAACACTGATTCCCCCAATGTGGGTCCCTTTTTTTGAAGTGTTGCCAGAACATGCCCTTCCGGTTCTTCCAATGGTTGGACCGTGAATGGTCAGACCAGATCTTTCAGCACAGATGGCAAGAGCCCAGAAAGGATGGCTGGAAAGGAGAACGGGAGGAAAAAGCCAGTGAGTTGGTCGAAGTGAACGCTCCATTGGACCCTCATCAAGCCAGAAAAAAGTGAGAGTTGGAGGAAGCAGAGAACGAAACGGTGGTGATCCAGGTGCCCAGCCTGCCTGACGACAAGTTGGAGGAGGAACTAGAGAAGTACGTGAGAAAGTGACGATGGATGGTTCAGCAGAAAAAGTGGATGGAACACAACGAGTTGCAGCAGAGGTGGTGCCGGCAATTAGAATGCACCCGCCCCATTACGCCCAGACTGTTGCATGCTTGTTTTGAACAATTGAAAATGCATGAGATGGAAATCAATCAGGTATAAATAAAAGCTTGAACCCTTACATTTGTGTGTTGTGCTCGGATGACGTCTGTTGAGAGCGGTCGTCGCTCATGTGACCCAACTCCCTTATCGTGAATTCAAACAACGGATTCGTTGCCGTTTTGCTGACTTGGCTCTGTCGGGAAATGACGAGGCTGCTCGGAGGCACACACAAATGGGATGGATTTCCTGCCGACTAACCCATTGATACCCTAGTGGTGTTAGAAGTCATGAAAGAAGGGATCGACTATAAGTGAAGTCATTTTGTCGTCTATATGGACTTGTTGATGACAACACTCGGACTCGAACATGCTTATCATACATGGCAAACCCTTAAAAAGCATCATCCGCAGGACATCCCGACCAGTCTGGAGTTGACGATGCATTGGCTCATCACCAAAACATGTAGAAACGGAAACGCCGCTGCCACGTCGTTGCCATACTCATCGTGAGTGCCTACACGGATCCTCAGAACCCGGGTTTGTTGGGTGGTGTGTATCCGTACGCTCAAGCTCAAGGATTGACGCAGAAGGAAGCCTTGTGAGAATTACAATGGCAATTAACCTACACACTGCATCGCCCCGTTCGGCGATGGTTCGAGACGCTCCTGGTCTTGGTGTTTCACAAGGAGGAACAATGGCAAGCCGATTTGGTGGAGATGCAACCTCTCAAACAATGGAATGGTGGGCATCGCTATCTCTTGACAGTCTGCAATGTGTTGTCCAAATAGGCTTGGGTGGTCCCCATGAAGAACAAGACAGGCACCGCGGTGACTCAAGCTTTTGAAAAAGTGTTACGACAAGGACGAAAACCTCAACGTTTACAGACGGATCTGGGCAAAGAGTTTTACAATGCTCCATTTCGTCGGATGTTGGAACGAGAAGGGATCCAACACTTTTCGACATACGGGGATGCCAAAGCATCCATAGTGGAACGCTTCAATCGCACGGTGAAAGAACGCATGTATGGGTATTTTACTGCACCAAATACTCGAACGTACCTGAACGTGTTATCTCAATTGTTAAACAGGTACAATCACACCCGTCATGGAAGTATTGGCATGGCCCCATGAGTTGTCACCGATAACAACGAACACGTTGTATGGAAAACGCTTGAAACGATGCCCTCGACCTAAGCTCAAGGTGGGCGATCGTGTCCATTTGAGTAAGAAACATTGTCCATTCAAGAAAGCCAATCTCCCTGGTTGGACGGAAGAAGTCTTCATTGTGAGACGTGTGGTGCGAGGACCTTTGGTTACTTAAAGCTTTTAATCCAATCCAAGGCCAGGCCACGAATACCATAACGTTCCAACTTTGATGGTCAATGGTATCAAATGCTTTAGAGAGATCTAGGAAAACCCTTGAAACTTTGCAAAATGAAGAAATAAAGCTATTTTACTGTGCAAAGGACTTGAGATCCTGTGGTTCAGACAGAATTTTATCTCAAATTATTTCCAATAGTTATGTTAATCCATTGTCAAGAAGAGTGAAAAGTAAAAACCAGATTGGCGTACAAGATATGAACATTTAACTGATTGTGCTTGGAAATGAGAGGTTGTAAAACTTGATGAGATACATAAAGTTTACTAGTTGCGTTTTGTAGCCAAAGCGTGAGCTTTCAAACGAGGTCTCAGGATTTCATCAGTGTCCACCACTTTACCTTGATTTTTCAATTCTTTTTCTATTCTGGCATTCATGAATTCATTGATACGAGTGTTTGCAAGTTTTGACACTAAGGCTTGAAAAAGACCATCAACAATTTCCATGTCAGAGTCACTTTCAAATTTTACAAGTGATGTTGCAAGCAGCCAAAAGTCCACTTCCAGATTTTCATTGTTCAACACTGCTTTCTGACACATAGTTGGAGTCTGTGTCGCAAGTTCTCGAACTTCGTTGTCAACAGACCTCAAAAATGGAATCAGTTCAGCTTGTGGAAAGATCAGATTGCCTTTGTCGAGGTTTTTTAAACTAGATGAAATGTCTGATTTGTCCTTTATTGATAGTTCCTTTAGAATTGTTAATTCTTTTTCCATGATTGGCTTCCTTTCACTTGACAATTCACTGTGTCCTTTCTTCCCTGCCAAAGTCTCCTTCCTCAGTTTTATCATCCGGTCAAGAGCTGCTCCACAATATCAGTACAAAGTATCATCTGATTCTTCTCTCGACTTGTGTCTCGGGCCCACAGTTTCGGTAGAGGATTCTGCTTTTTTAACGCACACTTGCTCGTGAATGACATGATTTGCACAATCTTGAAAAGGTCTTGAATTTTAGTACCCGTCTTGAAAAGACCTTGAATTCATTTGAGGTCCTTGGAAATTACTTGATTTCTTTATTAGGTCTTGAAAAGTCCTTGAAATTCACAAATTTGTTTATGCCACATCATTTTCTGAGAAATTAAATTATTTTGCCAACGAAAATTTGGCCATTTATGACTAATAAGCCATAAGCGATTACGGTAAGACAATTGTAGGAAAAAAACGCAAAGGCGTACATGAAGCGAAACTACATCTTCACCTCAATTTCATGCACATTGCACGAAGCTGTGGGTTTTCCGCCACATGTTTTGCACCATGTAAATAGTTTGGTTTCTCTCTTCGTTTTCAATTTAACTGGTGAAGGGATCCAAACTGTAGCTGGGTAAAAGAATTTAAAGGCGACAAACGCAAGGCTATGTGTTGTGTTTTCAAAAAGGTGATCAACATTGATCGCATGGGAGAAAGCACTCAAAAGTCTCACATCATTGACGATAAACATAGAATGAACACTTGTAGAACTTCAAGTTTAACTCAGTCTGCGCTGGGCGGTACATTTTTACCCAAAGAAGTTACTTCAAGTTGTGATCTAAGGTCAGAATCGTGTTTTAGTTGTACCGAAGCGGATAACACTCAGAAAGGCAGCCAAAGATAAGGCAATTTAGAAGGCTGCTAAAACATCATCATCATCTTAGTAACATTTTTATGAACAATATGATTTTTCTATCTTCAAATACTATTTCTATACCCAGATGCAACCTCAAGTCATGGCCAGTGACTGTTGTCCTTTTAAAAAGTGTTATTACAAAATATTACAGTATAAAATAATGTGACCAACCGTGGCTGGTCTATTTAAAATTCGCAAATGACTCCATTGAGTGGGACCAAGAATGTCAGTTTATTGAATAAATGTTAGTCCTTGAAAACTGTAATTTGTCCTTAAAAAGTCCTTGAATTTCGTTTGCCTTAAGTTGTACGAACCATGGAATGATGGTGTAAACAGATTCATGATGTATGATCACAACACAAGGAACTGACTCTTGACTAAAGGTTTCGTTTGACTTCTTTATTAACCCGTCCAGAATCATATGCTCCTGCGTGGTCTTGCCAGGCTGGAAATTAGACAAAAAATTTCATCCATGCTACAGAAAATGCCGCTTTTTTGTAGCTTTTCAGGGAACTCTCAAACGATTCCTTTGCTAATTTCCAAACTTTTCGGCAAAACCCAGACACCAAAAGTTGAAATTGTTGTTTCTGAGGAATAGTTAAAAGATGTTCAGCAAAAGATTTCCAATTGCTCTGATAGTTTATCCTTGAATCTTTCATCAATGTCAGTCATATTTGTTCTTCACCGTTGTTTCTTGTTCTGCACTAAAAATCCAAGCAGAAAGTTCTTCCATTTCTTTTCTATCCAACATAGCCGATTCTTCTTTTTTGCATTTCCTTACCCACGAACAGGTGACTTGTGTCGTTGCTGAACTACTTCCTTTCTTTTTTGTCTTTCCTTATTCCCGGCTAGAACTTGTTGCAGAATTATCACGAGTCACTTCTTCGCTACTGCTTTCGGAAGATGTGCTGTATTCTGGGGAGGTTGCCTCATAGATATCAGAACTTTCATCTGATAAACTTTCCGTGCTTTCCACCATTATTGAAATACTTCCATGCAGCCTGCAAGTGATGTAAGACAGTAGAGACGAGAGCTCTCTTATGATTGGCTATTATAAAAACACCCGCGAAAAACCGCCATGGGAGGTGCTTCTAAAAATAAAAAGATACGGGACACGGTTGACTCAGAGGGTCAGTATGGAAGATGGAAGCTCGGGGTAACGGGCTCCTGGCGAAACATGTTTCAGCAGGTGTTACCCATGGGTACTCTTAGTAATAAAACCACAAACGCGTTGCACTACAAGCGTTGTATTTTGTCGCTCCACAAAACTCATACAATCATTTTTTTTTAACATCATCCTCGTGTATATTGTCCTGGATGTAAAAACGCTACCTCATATGTCACACATCACGAATGTCACGTTTACACCCTAACAAACTTCCCCTCCAAAGAAATTGCACTTGTGAAATACTACACGTTGAGGGGTTGCACACCCATAAGGGAAATGTTACAGAAAAGTACACATCTTCTTTGACAACTAAACTATACTATAGGCAGGATCCTGACTTATAACTCTCCGATAAAAGGCTGCAGCAACAGAGTTTTACAGTAACATATCCTATTTATAAGATACACTGTAATCTCATTTCAGTTGGGAAAACAGTGTGAAGTAAAAATCTCAGGATTTTTCCAGAAAATTCGAGAAAAACGGTGTCTTTCAATGATTTGTGACGAGTATTGTATTTAGTCTGAAGAGAGGAAAGAATAACAGTTTGTGTTCAAGACGAATTTTTTGATCATTGATGGAATATACCTGCTTGGTTCGTGCACAGATGAGAAAGAGAAATTTAGGATGTCCGATTATTGTTCAGTTATATTTGAAAATAAAAGGAAAAGAAACAAATAAGGGAATTTAAAGCAATGTGTGACACATACACGCAGTAATTAAGACATGCAGGAAAGTGAGGTCGCTGGTGAAACCTCACTTCCTGAAGACGTATATTCCAACTTTTGAAAAGGGGTAATTATGTTTACCTAAGCAAATGAGATGTTTTCAGCGCGATAAATGAGGGCATGTCTCTTGCTAAATGTTGTTGATGACAGGGAGTATCAGATGATGAAGGTTTGGTGACGGGTCTTCAATCTCTTCCATCAAGTACCCGAGGAACAGCAGAAGTCAGTCCCACGTGTGGGAAATGTTTTAGTCGACTTATTTTCCCACAAGACGACTAATTCAATTACGACTGATCTTATGTAAATACCGCGGAGTTTGTTGACCTTTTTAATCTTTGCTATGGCTCAAGTGTTACACGATTCATCATGGTATTTGGAATATTCTTTGCCTTTATTTGGAACCAAAAACAAAAGCTACTGCATCTAAAAGTGTTTTAAGTGATAGAACAGATCACGGAACATGCACCTTAGGGATAATTTTCTTGATTAAGCTATTCAATAAGGCTATTTGTAGGGCTTCACCGTGGTGAACCGATAGTTCTTAAAGTCGATGGTAGTATAATTACTTTACTTAAGAACTCAGTGGTAAATCGTTGACTTTCAGCACTAAGAAGGTCGACAGGTCGTTACAACAAATGATCTATTTTAATAATGTAATTTTCTACAAAGCTTATTTTTGTACACAGAACTGTTCAGATTACAGCAAAAGAATGAAAAGGTTCCGTGTTCCTTTGACACCATTGTGTAGTTATTTGAGACTAAGAGGCAATGTACTTCACTCTTCTTTCTCAGGAGCTCCAAGAGAAATCATGTCACAGTGAATAGCGAATCAATTTCATACAATGACTGGAAAAAATCATTCTGCTATGTAAAAATCGTTAATTGTCGCCTTGATGGCCATTGGAGCAATTTTCACCCCCTTCTGTTTTGAAATATGCAACACCACCCCTCCCCCCTTATTTTTGGCGAATAGTGCTATAGTTAATATTGTCTCTGAAAGTTTACATTTTGCGAGAAGAAATCTCACGCAGTTATCCACAGAATGGAAATAGTGGTATTTCTTTAATATTTTATACGCTTCCCCTTATTTCTAATCACCATATCAATTTGTTTCGGCATAGAGCGTATTAAATTGTTCACAGTCTAACCAGATATAGAGTAAAATGTATTGATAACACGATTCGTAAACTGTTCAAATGTTTCTCGGCGTAGTTGTTGCTGCACTGCTTGTCTTTTTAACATCCTACTCACCATGGGAAACACATTTTCAATGACCGCCATATCCGGAGATCTAGGACACAGTTTGATTAAGGTAGTGTTTGTGCGTTGCATTGCTGCCCGTGCTAATGCCGACCTTTGAGAAGGATCCTCATCTTATAAAAACGGCGGCTACATCCTTAGTCAGCAGCTGCAAATAGGCGATCAAAATGGTTATCTATAAACGCAGCGAAATAACGACCAGTCATTTTCTCGTATGGTTAACAGGAGATAACTCCTTTGTTGTAAGAAATTGCGACCATCAGCCTTACTACTTTGCCCCCAGTTCCCTCTTTGTGGCTCTTTGCTATGCATCCTGGAGCCAAACCCTCTGATTTCTTTCTCCAGACACGAGCTTTTGGTGCACGAGCCTGATCAAGTGGATTTCTTTTGTACGGAAATCCTGTTCCATCCAGATAAAAGGAAATTCCTTTTGTCCAAATCTCCTGGCCGTAGTTGGCTTTCATGTACTTTGCAAACTTAACTCTTTTGCTGTGGCCTGCCACTGTCATGAGCCCCTTTCTGCCAGTCTGCAAATAGTAGTAATGTTGTGAATTGAGAAAACGAGAAACTGTTCTTACAGATACGTCCTTTTGTTGAATTCTGGCTTCCTCCATCAGTCCTTTACAGGTAAAGTTTCCCTCTCTTTTCCTCAAAACTGTAATGCATCGTATCAGTCGTCTTTTGGCGCAGTCACTTAACCTGATCTTGCGACCTCTTTTACACATCTCCTCAAAAGTACGCCTCTTATAAGTTTTCTTATGTGCAATTCTATAAACACTCGCCGCAGAAATTTTGCACATGCACGAGTCAAGCTATCGATTATACCTTTATTAAACACCATCGCAATACGCTAATAGGCCGAGCTGTTCCACTAAACTGTTTTACCACAAAAGTACCTTAAAATCGCTATATGCAGAAGTCTGCACAGGTTCTTTGTATAACTCCTACTTCATGTCTAGAACAGTCAGGACAAGAACACTCCTCACATAAACACAGCAGGCAACAATAATTACTCTTCCAACGTTTACGTTACCCGTCCACGCCCTTCAGACGCAAAGACAATACACATCAAAAATCTTGAAACACTTGTGGCTGTTTCCCCTTCCCCAAATTTGATTTGGGTATCACAGTGGTCTCAGGGCTTCAAAAGACGTGTGGCTCAACATTGGGGAGGGAGAAGGCACATATCAGTTGGGAAAACAGTGTGAAGTGGAAATCTCAGGATTTTTCCAGAAAATTCGAGAGAAACGGTGTCTGTTTCAACGATTTGTTACGAGTATTGCTGGTACTGGTACATGCCCATAGTCCAGGTTTACAGGTATTTGCATCGGACCATCCTTTGGTGGATACATAACAGGTTGGTATCCCGAGTACTGGTTACCCGGGTGGACAACAGGATGAGGCATTAATGGGTACTGCAGATAGGTGCCGGGGTGGCCAAAGATCATTGGACGCTTATACAGAGGCAGGTGTGTAGGTAGCTGGAACTGGTGCACAAATGGTAAACCTGCACTGCAAGCAAGATGAGAATAGCACTGTGGTAACTGACTTCCCAAAACACTGTTGGTGGATATGGCGTGTGTAGCAACTTGGGTCTCTTAGGTGGGATTGCCAAGTGTGTTGTACCTCAGAAGGGTGGGTGGGTGGCTATGTCGTTTAGGCCTGGGTTCCAGTTCAGGAGAGTCTAGTTGACTGTCGTCCTTCTGGGTTGGAAGGTCTTGCTCATCTTCACTCTCAGATCTACCTACTTCCATTCCTTCCAGAACAGTGTGGTCACTACTCGTCTCCCCTTTTAGAATGGTTGTCTGGTATTACATGCTCTGGCTTTGTAGGCGTGGGTGTTTTCTCCTCAACTAACAGTTTCGGGTGCTCCTCAGTAACCACCTCTTTAAGGGTCTGCCCAGTTTGGGGATTCGTCAGGATGATGACAGACTTCTCTTCACTACTACTTCCATCTGATAGTTCTTTAACCTGTGGTGTAGGTATCTGTTGAACATTGCTACACTTATCCCTTTGGACTCTTCCTGCTCTCTTTCGGCGACTCTTGCTTGGGATGTCAATAGGGAGAGAATTGCATGGCAATAGCAAGTTCCTATGAAGAATTCTGTTTCCACCAATGCCAACCTTTGGCTTGACTTCATACACGGGGCTATCGTCACCCTTACGGCTAACTACTACACGAACTCGATCCTCCCAATGAGATCGCAGCTTGCCTGGTCCACCTTGCTCGCTTAGATTATACAAGTTGTAGTCGGCCAAGTGGGGTTGGCCCGAAGTACTATCTCATGGTTGGTGTTATTGGTAATGTCAATGTCCACTCGACTTGACTTTCCTTTCTTTACATTCAGCAATGTTTCTGAGATCTCCAAACCATTAGGCCATGGGTTGGTCTCATCCGGTTCGAAGAGTACTGGTGTCGGCCTTCCCACTGGTCCTGTATTAGCACTGCAGGTGACCCGTAAGCTGTGTTTGGGCGGTATCGTGGTGTTATGCTTGGTAGTTTTTATACAGCAAATTTCCCCTTGACTGAGGCTCTCAATAAAATTCACAAATACTGAAGCGGTTTGGTTGTCCAGATCAGTGAAGCTGGATGTGATCACTTTGGACAATGCAGCATCCCCATTGCTACCTTTGATAATCTCCTCTATAACATTAAAGCCAATCAACGGTGAGTCCAAACATTGTTCTGTAACAATAAATGGAACTTTCAAATCATGGTTACAGGACGACAGTCTGAAACTCAGCTCCACCCAACCTATGTATGGCATCTCGCTGCCGTTGGCAGCCGTCAAGGTCAGTTTAGTATCTAGTAATTCCGATATATCTTTGACAGCAACACCAGGAAAATTCTTCAAGAATTGATTGGATATGATCGGGACTTGGGCCCCTGTGTCCCACAACACTTCTAACAAAGGTACTATCACTAGGGTTCAAGGGCTTATTTTCCTTGTTTCACAGGTGCAAAATTGCAGTGCATAACACTTTGTGGTCTGGCCAGTGCCTCTTTTGACAAGCCCGACTACAGTATTTCACAGCCTTACAGTTTGAACATTGCAGGAACTTTATTCTCTCCAACTGAACTTGACCACAGCCATTACATTGATGGGACTTGTAGCTATTGTTGTCGACTATTCTGTGTCCCGCCTGAATAGTCACCGGCGGTTTCCCTGACTACCCCGATTCCAGCTTCTAGGACATTCACGAGCTACATGGCCAGAGCTAACACAAGCAAAACAGTGGTCACATTCCTCTCCCCTTCCATGCTCTTCCTGCTGATCTCTGTTTGACAGGTCTTCAAATTTCAACCAATCAGCGCATGACTCACAAACAGCTTTAGGGGTCCATTCATTCAAGAGCGTTTCACGAATCGAAATATACAGAAGCATGGCATTTGAGTGTTGTGGGTTTTATCGGGCTTAGCTCGACATTTTTTTTCGCTTGTTGAGAATTTTGTGATACTCCAGGCCGGTTTTAAGACATCGGATTTCTTAATTAAGTTAAAGTGTTATTTATGCTGATATAGGGGCGGATAGCTGTTCAAAGCTCCGGGACAAGGTTCAACTCTTACCGTGTGTCATGGTCATTCTTCCTTCTCGACGCAACTAATAGGCACATGACAACTACTCTGGCTTAAAGATTGCTTGAAAAGATGTTGAATTCCACCAAACACTTTGATAAGCCAAGACACATTACTTCCATCTGGCTGTTTAAGTAGTTCTAAGACGGTGAGCTGTGCTGCGCGGACTGTTTGGGGGTTTTTGGCTACGGGGAAGAGGGCCTCCGGATCGATGATCTCATGCCTCTGCTGATGGTAGTTTTCTCGTATTCCCCCATTGGCTGCCATCTCAAGGTATCTGTCGGACTGAATTAAAGCATTTACGCTTCTGTTTGGCTGGTGGAAGTTAATTTCGAGTCGAGTCTTGTTAACCGACCCAGAAGTATCGGAACCTTCGGGATATTCTGACCAGCTGTCGAACTCTGACGGCCAGACTCATCCTTTTTTTTGTAAAATGTCTGGGTCTTTGGTACGTGTCCAGAATAATTTTTCTGTCATCTATTTGCAATCCTAGCACGTCTTCATATGGAATAACGATTTTTCTTCGAAGGATGGCTGATTTTTCTTTTGATGTTCAATGACAAATGTGCCCAGCTGTTGTGGTTTGCTTGAGATTAACTTCATAGTAAATAACTTGTGTGTTACTCTTGGATCGGCTCTTGTTACGTTAAGACGTTGAACTGTTGAGTTAGTCACCGTACACGTGTTGGATGTTGAAGCAAACTCTCTGGCTGTTTTGGTCATAATTTCTATGACGTTAGACGACTGGAAGTATGTTTTCGCTGCCTGAAGATAGTTTTGTGTCATGTGTTGGGTTAATGTGGAGTCGATATTTGGCCAAGGACTAACAGAAATACCACCTTTGACATCTGTATTTGATTCTTTTATCTGGAACAATTAATGGAGCCGGATAAGTTAATATCATCCAATTTTAGACTGTCCTAACTCCTAGTTCTATCACAGAACTCAGTTCACTGAAATCGATCATTTGTTTCTAGAAATAAATGATTAGTTTCTACCAGACATTATTTTACTCTGTGACTTTTAAGTAGGTAGGGTTTTTTAATTTCATTTCTTACTTTCACATCTTAATGTATCCTTCGGATTTATTATTTTTTGTGTATTTATATTAGTTCATAGGTGATCTGAGTTTCTATGGGGTTTAGAACTCCTATACAGATTATCTTTGGCCTTACAGATATGTTGACCAGAATTAGTCAAACAAAATTTGCCACATGAACTTGTTATGTTAGTGCTTTAATGTAAGGCCTTCATGTACCTCAATTTCAGGAACAGAGAGTGATCTATTGGTAGCAGAAGATGGTTCCTCTTGAATTGACGTTCTTGAGGTGTCTTGAAAAGGAATGTGCTGTTTTAAACAAGCACGTAGGTATTATGAACATTGTGAGTGTGTCAATGATATTCAACTAAACAGCAACATACACAACAAGCAGGGCTGTCTACTAGAAGTGCCTGGGTGCCACAAGTGACTAACTTTGGCCTTTGGGGTGACTGGAAAAAATACTTTTTTCATATACAGTGTAAGCACAAGTGTTGGGCACCCAGGATTCCAGGGCTAGGATATAGAAGTTTTGGGCTCCTCATAATTTTTCCTCAACCACTTAAGAAACAACTTTTTATATATCTATATACAGTGTATATAGTAGTCTAGGAGTTATTTTAAATGAATGGAGATAAAGAAGCTACATGTATGTTTTTTATTACATTTATACAGATATATTTTATATTTCATACTATTTTCTTTTTGTTTAGATGTTTTGGCAAATCCTCATTTTCGTTTTTGTGGACTTTAAAGTCTGACGAGTAGCTGCACCCTTTCTCTCGGTTCTCAACAGATGCCCATTCGTGACAGAATTGTTGGGTGAGTACTCGTTTTTGATAGTCTATCTTTCCCGTTTCACCTGCTCGCCCACCACTGTAAATGTAGTTGCCTTGTTTGGCTTCTTTGTGTTTGGTTTCCATGATACTGTCATTGAAATTACGCAAGGTCAAAGGGAGTCCACTCAAGGCGGCATCTTTATTAGCCTTCTCCACATAAAACCCAGTGTAAGCTACCAGTTCTTTCACAGTGGCAGTAACAGTTTGAGAGCCAAAATTAAAATAAATTGAAATCCTAACAAAACTCTTGCTTGGCATTCGTACTCCTGTCTGGTTAATTCTTTCAGAGTGCTTAAAATCCAATGGAAAATCATTTTGAGGCCAGTGCAAAACATACCAATATTTTGCTGACCAAAGGGATAAAACCAGAGTTGTTCAAAAGTTCCTCTGCTTTTTCATAGAAGGCCAAAAACACCAGTTTCATCAAATGTGACTGTAACTGCCCGGAACTAACGGAGGTTGCCAATATTCCAAAGCTCTCAAACAGTCACAGGATCTCTTGGTACAAGATAGAATTTCGAACTCAACGGATTGATTCAAAGTAATTTAATATATGGACAATCAGAAAATAATCAACCAAGGCTGTGTACAGTGTTATTGCTATAAATACTGATGGTGGAGTTGACAAATCGAAGTCGAACGGTAACAAATAAATCCGTAGTTTGTACAGGATAATGTTCGTAGTCTGGATGATAAAGGTTTACAGATGTAGAAGCCAACTGTAGTTATTCATAAGTTGTAGTTCTCAGATAGATCGTAGGTTCGAACTGAAATAGGATATTTAAGATACTAACAATTATTATAGATTCTAACTTATCTTAGCATAAAATAAGCTTGATACGTGGTACGATACGACAAAAAATAGAAACAACAAAGGCTACACATGCCTTGCATGAGGCTTAATATGGACGTGTAGCGCATAGTTACATATCCACTTGCATACGGCATATATATTTGGACGGTTACAACAATATCCTAGAGATTTTAAATTGAAAAGTGTTGCGTCGAAAGCTAAAGAATATACCTAGATATACGACTTAAATTACTATAGCTTTGATAATAATACAGTAAGAAAACGACGAAAACGATCATCATTTTGACAAGCATTTGACAAATGCAACACTTGAAAGGTTAGGACAAATAAAAGGATAAAAAACTTACGTACTTCGGTTTACGCTTGTACCAATGGAGACAGGGAAAAGGGTAGCAGTAGCAGGTTCCATAACCTTACTGATAGCACGAGTAGCAAATTTCTTCTTTTACTATGAGAGATTCGCCTAGTATTTATTTCATATAGGACGTGATCCGAGTTTAGGTGTAGAAGAAGTTGGGTATTTGCGCATTTCCTCACGGTAATTCCTACGCCCTGGTGGGCGATCTACGCGACTCATTTTTGTGAGATTCTAACACGTTCCGTAGCTCTAATCAAACTCTAGATGATTTGAATAAATGAGAAACGTTTTCTTAAAACTAACAGTGACATCGTAACTGCTTAAACAAACTTTTCAAGCAACTTTTAGTACTTGTAAAAACCACTGTTTTTATTTTGTTTGAGAGCATCAGCTACGTGGCCAATTCTTCGCACAATAGTTTCTGTAGCTCTTGTAGCTTGGTGCATCATTGCAGGGTAGAAATTTGCTAGGTCAAGTTGAGAAGCATTGGGATGTCCAGTTTGACCAAGGTGCCTCTTTGCATATTCTTGTCTGCCATAAATGATATTAAACATTTTTGGTCAATTTTAATGAAAAGAAGGGTGTTTTCCAAATGTAACACATGTACATGTAGTGTAAAACTTAATAAAGTTTTCCACGTTGAAATAACATTAGTTTTTATCTATGATTTGGTGTGGTATTTATGAAACTGTTGAATAATATATGAACATATTTGAAATCATTTATGCCTTTGTTTTGTATTTGGAAGATTTAAGTTTTAAAAAAAATAATGCTCATGTTTGCTCATGCTGGAAAGGCCTACTGTTAATCTTACTAAAAAGGAAATTCAATTAATTTACACAAGTTAAGTGCCATTAATCAAATAATAACCTGTTTTCAGTATTATCCACTTGCTTTCCTAACCATGTCTTGTACTGTTCTTCTCCTTTCTCAGTCATTTCTACTTTCCACACAGGCTCATTACAGATGACTCTCATATCCCCAAGTTGCTTTTGGTGTTCTGGTGACTCAGGAATCGGATAACAGGAGCTGGCAGAAGAACTTCCAGTAACTGATCTTTGCTGACAGCCGTCTGCAACACCACGCACAGTGACTTCTATGTTCTTCTTCAGAATTGGGTGATATACTGAGTTCAAACTGGACAGCTATTGGAGGGTTTCCCGTCCAAGATTACTTACATGGTTGTAGTTATCTGGGCCTAACCAAGAACACACTGTGACAATGGAGCTTAACAGGTTCCGAAAATGTTTCGCCATTTTATGTTACACAGTGCAACGTTTGCTGAAACTTGTTCACGGTTCTGTTGCACACAAGTTTCAGGTAAAAGTTTCAATGTGTAACAGCAGCTTGACTGTTGCAATATCATTCATGACAGGACAGATAGTCATTGATATTAATTAGTAATGGTATTTTAAGTAAGACCGAGTAGAGTCCAATTCAGTCAGTAACTGCCCTTCTTTGTCCTTTGTATCTTGCCAGTTCCTTACTTCTTTGTTCTAATAGTTGTTCATGATTTTTGCTTACGCTCCATTCCTTAACTTATCAAACATTGACTACTAATTGGCACTGATTCATGTTTCATTAATTTACCTGGTTGAAGGTCCGTACAACAAGGTGCTGAAGTCTGATACGTCATCCCACCAGAATGGGAGAGCCCTTGAACATGTTAATAATATTCCAGCTACTGTACATTCTTTACACAAAAAAGAAAGAAATAGATGTTAAAAAATCAATACCTGCTTGGTGGTTATTAAAAGTTAACTATATGGAGTGCTCGCATTTGATGTTAAATCGGTGGATCACTGATCTCCATTTCCCCTGCTGCTTGAATACAGTTCACAGGCAGGTATCTAGGAAGTACGGTATTACTTAATTTACAAGAGAAAAAATACCAGCAGTTATAAACTCCAAGGAAATTGGTTTAAAGCAAGTGTAATGTAAATGCTCAAAGAATATTGCTTAACACAAGAAAATTGAATGTCAGACAAACAGTCACCAACAACTGCGAGCAGTTTCATATTGCCATGATTTTTTGTGTGCAAACTTTCTGCTTGTTGAAAAAAAGAATGCATTATAGAACTTTCTGAAAATTGCCGTGGGGCCATAATTATTACTCATGCACTAATCATTACATGAAATTACTCGGTAGTGCAACATAGTGTGTACGACATGGGGGACAGGGCTCAAGTGTGAGTGACACAGTGAGATTACATTGTACGGCCACCTAGGTAATATGGTCACCTCGTTATTATACGGCCAATTTTTTGGGCTTCTTGCCAAAAGAGCCATTAGTTTTCTTGCAAAAACACCCTCGTTAATATGGTCGTCCATTGGTGACTGTATTAACGGAATTCCACTATACCACATATACACAATGTACATATAGCAATCCACCCTAATTAATTATCACACTATACCTTTTTTAATATTAAAGATGGAAACATTTATAATAATCTCCAATGCTTTGCGCCTGTCCAACTAATGACATCGCAATCTTTGCACAGAGAGGGATTTTCTGGAGACAGGAAGTCCATGAGCCATTACTAATGGTACTCCATCGTACACATCATGGAGCTCCTGGTAATGGGGAACCATCCCCAAACCACCAATGGTTAATAAACCTGGGACAAAGTTCTCCCCCATGAATTCACTTTCAATCTCAACTATCTTCAAAGCTTGCCCGCCATCAAGGTTTTCGTCTTGCTAAGATGACGAAACATTCGATAGCTTGGATTTACTGAAAGATAAGATTGTAGCATCGACTAGCTCGTTCGGATACTTCAGCTTGGAAAAAATTGATCTAAGTTCTTTACATTCAAGCTCAAAAAGTTCTTTCGTTGATGACAGACGGTATGCATGGTCTACCATTGTTCTCAAAAGCGAGGTTTTGTACCTACGATCAACGTGACTGTGAAAATGAATGTAAAGAACTTCGATCAATATTTTCCAAGCTGAAGTATCCGAACGAACTAGTCGATTCTACAATCTTATCTTTCAGTAAATCCAAGCTATCGAATGTTTCGAGTCCACCCCCTGTTGTGCCAGTTGAACAACTTGTGCGGATACTGCTGCCGTTCAAAGACCAAAAGTCTGCTGACGTCTTAAGAAAACAACTAAACAACCTTAGCAACAGAATCGGAACACCTCTACAGCCCATCTATACTAGTCGTAAACTGGGTGATGCACTTGGCGTAAAAGAACAAAAGCCCTCTCTGATCAATCAACACAGTGTGGTCTACAAATTTTCATGTCCTCTGTGCGATGCAGAATACATAGGCCTCACAACTCGACATCTTTTTCAGAGAATCGAAGAACACTGTCGCAGTTCTTCATCCATTTGCAGACATCTTCAACAAGATCATGATACCAGCCCTAGATCTCTTGACTTAGCCAAGAATTTTGCAGTTCTGAGGAAATGCCAAGGAAAGATGGACTGTCTGGTATACGAGATGCTCCTGATTGAAAAGTACAGACCAAGCCTTAACATCCAATCAGACTCAATACGTGCTAAAGTTTTTACTTGACTTTGGGTTTTCCTTTGTGTGAGGTCACTGGATGATTCACTGACTTAGAACAATAGACTATTGTTTTTGGTTTAGTTTTTTGACTACTTACTTATGTAAATTTTCTTCAAAAAATTATTTCTTCCTTTTCTTGATAATGATGACAGGATGTCATCGAAGCGTCGAAATCTCTCCGCGTTAGTTTTTCTCATAAATTTAATAACAAAAGTCAATCTTATACGGATTACTTAATTACACTCAAAAGGCCTCTTTTGGGCTATATCCAAACCATGGATGTTAATAAAAGGCAGTGGGGCCAGTTCACTACCCAATAGAGCATATGGAGCCTTTTGCACATTCCATTGTCAAGTTGCACATAAAAGTTGGTGCCAATGACCCAAGTTGGAGGGGAATTGTTTTGCTGCAGGTGGACACATGGTAAGAAAAAGGTATCAATGAGTACCTAAGTTAAACGAAATTATTGTATTGTCAAAATCTATGCCATGTGGAAAATTACCAGTGAAGCATGGAGAAAGAATAGAAAAATGTAACCCTACTTCAAACTAACTAAAAATTAACACCCAATTTCCCCTGGGGGTAATCTTATAATTGTTCGCTCATTTACTGTTGGCTAACTCAACTCAGTTTAATCAAACTGAATGCTATCTCAAACTGATTTTGGATGGCCTTTTTATAAAATTATGTACCCTGTTTACTAAAAATATGATTAAAAATGTTTATAGTGATTAAACCTAAAAATAAAATGTCCAAACATAGCTGGTGATCAACACGTCAGATATGTTGATTTGTTATTTTACACCGACCCCAATAAGATGAACTACTGCTAACTGCTAACTTCAACTTTTTTTGAATAATTCAAAGGAAGTTAGCAGTAAGAATAATTATTATTCACATTCACATTCACATTCACAAAACCAAGTGTCCTACCTCCACAGGATACACTCTTTTTGGGTTGATTTGTGCAAGGTAATGGTCACAGAGGCGTTAAGTATGCTGGCAAATACTGATCTTTAGACGGCACCGTCCATAATTTCTTGGAATCAAATTTTGGCAGGATTCCTGTTTGAGTGGACATGTCCTGCCATGTCAAATAGTGATGTGTACTGAAATAAAAAGTAGCAAATTAAACAAGTTTAAAACATGTTTAATACATTAAGCCAACCAATAGGCTTAATGCAGAGGGCGTGGTAGGGCGTGATAGTTCCCTAAGAAGTCAAATACTATGCTGACTTGTATAACCTTGTGTTGTGGATACATTTGTTTTATTCCACTTTGTAAGTCTCTGTACTTCGTTTGTGTCTTGCTGGTTCTGTCTGCTATCTTTCATATGCCGCAAACTGTGCCATCAAGTAGCAGCCATTCTTTCTTCTGTATGTCATGGATGGTCGTGTTGATCTTATTTTCACCGTCTTCTGGAGGTTCTGGGAGATAGAATGCATTGTTCCACATGATCTTAGCTTTATCATTTGCTATCACTGCTGATGGCGGTTGTTGTTCGTACCATGGTTTGGAGTGATCGTTCTCAAAGTCATACAGATGGAGTAGATAATGGTAGAATGATCTTAGCATCTTGTCATGCCATGATGTGTATAAACTCTGTGCAATAGTCGAACAAAGACACATAATGTGAAAGACTGTTTCTTGTTTTTGGCCACACATTCTACATTTCATCTCTTCGACTTGTTGATGTAGCTTGTATTTCTTATAAGTAGCAGTTGGTAATAATTGCTGTCTTATGCTTGTATTAATACTAAGCACTATATCTGGAATGTTCTGCCATGTTTGCCGAAGTGCAAGACTGTTCGCTGCGATGTCAACATCATTGTACTGTAGAGTAGTTTGTGCTCGTAGCCACTTTTGGTTTTGTATTCTGTTTTGTAGTGGTTCATGATGGCCTGTTGCTTAGGGGGAAATCTCCCAGATGTGATCTTGGGGTCACGTGACGAGGGGGACTAAAATAATGGCGTCATCAGAGGCTTGGAAGAAGCCATCACTTTAAAATTTATTTTTGGCGATTACAACTCGTTTTGGAACCCTATGTTTGGTCGTGTGATTGGTCAATCTGTGAACAATGAAGCTAGCACGTGAGAGAGGGGACTCGTTGCTGTTTAGTATGGAAATTAGCGTAGGGTACAATCCCATCTTTTAGGCATATTGTGGGTTTAGACAGAGACACGGTGTATGCAAACAAACAGTTTTCGTGGTTTGATGATAGTGATGGTGTCAATAAACAAACTGAATTTAAAAAGGTGCCTGTTTAAAAGGTAGTTCGATCAAAAATGGCAAAAAAGGGCGCTGGGACCCCTCTCTGAGTGAAAAAAGCCTCATTTACATGAGAAAATCCCATGGTACTATAGTACTTTCAAATTCAAAACAAAGTTTAGGATAATGGCGTCCACTAGCGGCGAGAAAGGCGAAGAAGAATCGTATGTACAGCGAGTCCAAACCCATGTTTTGAATTGAATTTTGCCTTGTCGCCATATTGATTTTCTTAAATGCTTGGCTTTCTTCTTACCATATGTGTCGCTGAATTTGTGGTTTTTAGGGAGTTGAAATTGTGCTCGAAAAGTTGAAACTGTGGTAAAAGGACAAGCATTCTGGAAGATGTGACACAAACAGAAAAAATCATGCCTTTTGGGAAGCTCCTCGCTTCCAATTGCAAAATACATTGAAAAGGGAGTTTAGGGAAAGTGAAGAGCAACTAAGAGCCGATTACGAAACGAACACTGCAAAGTTTGCCGATTTAGAAGACGTGAGAAAAAGGTTCATGAAGAAGAAAGCCAAGGTGGTTTGTATTTCGAGTTTATTTCAAAGCTGTAAATTTTTGTGTGGGCCTTCTGCATATGATTTTGTCCTTTGTAATTTGAAACTGTCTTAGGTTGTGGTATTTCAAAGAATCATAGCTCAACAGGGTAAATGTAAGTCTTAATTTATCATTGTAAGGCTGAAGTCTGGGCTAGTGTGCACAATACCCAGCCCGTTCATATAAGATTACAAACATTGATCAACAATGGTGTCCATTGTAACAATAAACTACTTGTACTTTGTTAGTATATATTTACTGGCTTTGTTAGTTTCATTGCAATATCAGTTGCTATTTCTGTTCATAATTTTCTGCTAAAGTTAGGTATTTATTTCCAGAGAAAGTACTGCAAGATACTAGACAAGAGGTAAAAGAACAACAAGACAGTCTTGATTCCCCGAAAATGGAGCACAACAGATTTAAAGTAATGCTTGGCCAAACACAGCAAGCCCAATCCAAATGCGTCCAGAATGCAACAACATTTGACATGTATCTGGTGTCAAAAGTAGTACCCGGTGCAGGCAACGACAGGAGAGTAAGGACATGTTAGAGTGCATTCATGGTGGGGAGGACGGAGCTATTTTTGGTGCATGAGACTTGATTGCGGCTCTTGCCTTAAATGAAACAATGGACAAGCTCATAGCCAGCTACAAAAGAGGAAAGTATTTACAAGGGGTGTTTGGAAAGGCTGTAAAGGATTTTCATAATTCTGAAGAAGCCCTCAAACAAGCTGTAACTATTAAATATCAAAGTTATCTTTCCAGACGCAAGTTCAAATTAGTGTACAGGACCCAGAGTTCAGTTTATGACGCTGAACAGGAAGTGTGGCTGCCAAGAAACCTAAAGTGCATGGACACAAACATTGCCTTGTCTAAAATTGTCAATGATTTAAAGTGCTACTGCAACGAAAATTTAGTACTTTCTTTTCCGGTTTTTCTCACGTTAATTTCACCTTTAGACTCTAAATTTCTTGAATCGGTGAAATTTTTTACAAGCTAGCCACGCAATTCCCAGAAACAAGCATCCGAAAACCGTAAAATCGCGTCCGCCATTGCTCTAATAACAAACCTGAAGAGCCCACGAAATCACTACAGCGGGTTTCTCTGTGACGTCATAGTCACAACACATGATAGAGTAAAATAAATGCAAAGAAGGAAAATAGAGGAAAAGAGGCATGTCTCCTCACTTGAGTTCTCCTTCTCTTTCTTCCAATAATGACCCGGAATTGAGTTCTTCTCTGAACGAAGACGTTCCTGAAATAAGTGACGGGGAATTTATTCCATACGACGAGAATTTAGAGCCGGTAGCGACCCAAGAAGAGGCTGCAGCTTACGAACAAAATTTCGCACACAAAGAAGAAGAACATGACATGTATCAGTGTCGCTTTGCTGGCGAGGTCGAGACCAATACATTGTATGTATTGTCTAAACAAGTATTATTGAGCTTTTAATCCAAACTTTGTTATACTTACTGCTTTATATTGATCCAAAACATATATAACTTGCAAAATATATACTTGTTTTGAAAGTGAAACGTGACATTTCAGTCAATAATTTTTGGTATCACAGGTGTAAATGTTCTCACTGTTCATCAGAAGCCATAACTAAGGCCAAAGAATGCATTTGCTGCAAAGAAATCGATCGTGTTGTGGAGGTAATGAGCCAAGTTGAACTAGAGGATTAGTGCATAACCCTCCATCCTGGCTTTCATGATGTTTGTCTGAATCAATGGGTTCTAGAAATAGCATTATTGGCCCTGAAAACAAAAGCTGGCAAAAACTACAGGACCCTTTTCAGCCAAGGTCTCAAGAGTGAATCGGAGTGAGTTGTTTGTTGCAGCAATATTACTTAATGCATGATATCTCTTCTTTATTGCTGAATATATATGTTTTATAGTATTAAACTGTATGATAGTTTGGTGCGGGTAAAGATTCCACCATTCTCAATAATTTTATACCTTTGGTTGCTTCCAGTTTTTTTGATCAGTTGACATTTTTCCCCTAGTTCCTTGAGCCATCGTTCTTGTCACCAAAGGCTTTTCTTATTAAGTTACAGATATATTTTAATAAAATTTAGGTTTTGTTTTACATACACTGTATTTTAGACAACAAAGCTGAATGCAAAAATTATCAGGTTCTGTCATTATTATCTGTTGTGGTACTGAATAACAATCTCTCTTGTTAAGAATATTTGTTTTTCTCCCTCATTTAAGGTTTCTGCGGTCAGTCTCGTACAGACAGTTTACTCGACTCCTGTGGGACTTTGTTGGAAGTTCAAAGCGGTATCCTCTTCCTTGCTGTGCCTACAATGCTAATAGGAAAGCCTTTCCTAGTGAGAATGGGCAATACCATGGCTTTGAAGAGGACTAATGCAGAACATAATGAGATCAATGTTAATTTATTCTTTTTGCACATGCACATATCAATGCAAAACTGTATAAAGTGTAATGTATACCACTCAGAACTGTTTTTCATATACTCGTAATAATAGCTACATGTAGTACACGTATCAGTATAATTTTCTCAGTGGTTGAAACACATTACTGATCTTCTGTGATTGTTGTCATTTTCTATGACTGAATTAACATAACTTTTTTCGAGAACAAACCAATGTAAAATAATTCTTGGTATATAACAAAGTGATAATATATTGACTCCCTCTTTGGTCATGATTAAGTTTCATCATTGTCATTGTCATTTGGACACACGTGTCCTCGTTTTGGTTGGCCACACTGCGACACTTATAAGACCTTGTCCCAGTACTCCTCGTAAATGTGGTGGATTGAAGTCTTTGATTCTGCATTATAGTCTGCAATTCTGCTTCTGAAATTTGGAAGTAGATTAATCATGCATGTAAATACATCTAAATAATTTCAATCAATGGCATTGTCAAATTTTGTGTGTATGTAGTTGTGTATGTAGGCCTGTGCAATAAGTGCTAGGCCATTTACCTGTACATGTTGGGGGGACAATAACAGTTTCTTTCAGCTTCTGCGATTTATGCTTTTGAATGGCATCCTCCCTTGACTCCTTTCAAGCATAGAGTGTATTGGCTCTGGTACCTGCTGTTTCAATTCCTCTTCTAATTGATTCAGTTCCTGTGTTGGTGTTTTGATCATGGTCTGGTAGATTTCAGTGACATATTTTAAAACAGGTAAACAATTTTTTTTAACATAATTATGCCATTCAATGCCTTAGGATGAAATCTCTATTATACAGAAATAAAAGAAATTACGTGTAAGTCTGCTTTATAATCAAATGCCTGCTAAAGCAGCAAAGATTTTACATTCAAACAGAATGTAAAATCAAGGATTGTATAATAGAAGTTCCACTAGACTTGGTACTCTAATAGTCTGCAATGTTCTTATCTGGAGTTGTGCATGTACCAATTGTTACATAGTTACCATAACTTGGAGGTACCCTTGCTTCTCTTACTGTTGCACCTCCTTCTTTATACTTTGGATAAGTAGCAGTCAGCTTTGGTTGTCCTTGACTGTCTTGCTTTGTTTCCCGTCTCAGGTTGTAATTGAAATGTAGGGCACCTAATATTGACCTTAAAATATAATATAGAGTTCATTGACATGCTAATGCTATTATATCTCTAGCTCAGCGAGCGGGCAAGATGAATCAAATCCTGTGCTGTGATTGGCTATGCGAGCAGGCAAGATAGAGCTATCTAGCGTCCTCGGGACTACCGGCTATGTCCCAAAAGAAAATTTTACCTGAAAGCCATAATATAAATTCTTTATTGCTCAAGCTTGTTCGGTCAAGATGACTTAATATTGGCCTCATTCTTTTTTGGGGAGTTTATGGTCCAAGACACAACTGCATGCATGCAGAAAAAGAACGGCCAATATCTAGCCAGCAATCTTGACCTCATACTTGGTCAATAACCCATAGTTATTGGCCCTATTACACCATCTGCTGACCTCCAAGTTTTAAGCAAATGAAAAAAAGCTGTTTACCTGCAAAGCATACCCAAGTAGGAAAAGGCCAGCATTTTTGGTGCAAACTGGTTAACCACTGAATGGTAACCCACGAGACAACTTGTTTGTTCCACTGAGGATGCTTTCTCTGTTGCCTTTGTGAGAGTGCTCTTGTTTAGGGCTAAACATAACTTTTCGTAGGCCTGTGAAACTGCAATCAATAAAATAGATTGAAACTTGATTAGAAAGTTACAAGACAGTTAAAAGAAAGTTGTTGTTGCAGTATCATTATATCCAATTTACTCTAACGATTATGTACAGTGCACCTTTGGACATCCACAATTTTGGAGTGATAATATTTCCATGGGTGCAAGCATTGAACAGCCTATTTTAAGGTCCTTGTGCTTGTTAGTAACATGACTTAGGAAGGCTCGAAATTTGGCAAGCTGAACTTCCCGAAGGCATTTTTAGGTTGATGTTACTGCCCAGTAAAAGTGTCACACACATGCTTTTCTCCAGCGGCCAATGATTTCGCACTTCTTCTCCTTGCTAAGTTTGGTTAGGACTTTTTGGATTTCTACAGAAAGATAAAAACCATTGATAGCAATCAGATTATTCAAAATGCAAGCTACATGTTTAAACCAAACTGATTCCATTCAATGTGAGAAGCCACTGACTCTTGTAATCAAAAGCATTTTGCTGATTTATCCCAGTAATTATACTTTTTGATATATGTTACTATTTACATACTTTGCCCAATGTGCCAGAGATCAAAGAAGTGATTAACAACTGGCTTTCCAAGTTCATTGCATTTCTTGCCACACTCCTCTCTCATCCATTTAGCAATAGAGACATGTCTGTCAGATATGAAGGACTTAACAATCATGCCAGTGTCTAACAGATAGGTGAATGCTTCCTTGAAGGCCTTGAACTCGATTCCTGAACTGCTTCCAGCCTGGGTAGCCTAGAAAGTAATTTAAGGTACAGGTTTTATTGTGGAACCTCAAGTATGTGTCTGTTTGTGTCTTGTATTTTTCTCTCAGCAGGTTTAGTAATTGGACCACTTGATTACTTGGGAATCATACAATGTACTCCCCTTACTATAATTACTATTGCTTATCAAAAGTAGTCACTAATAATATTATAAGGTGGAGTATTCGAATTGGAGGATGTACAAGTAACATTCTAATGGGGATTTTCCAAACTTGCATCACTTGCCTGCACAAGAACAATGTGAATGATAAGGCCCACTGTACAGCAGAAGATTGTATAAGTTCCATACTTAGCAGAATGGCACATGCTACCATGGCGCCCATCTCCAGCCAAAACAACCTCTTTTCCATTCAGAGTGTCCAAACTTTTTTTCTGGTATTTACGCCAGAATGATATCACCGTTGGGATGAGGAGGTGTCTCTGGTGGTAATAATAAGTGGGCTCATTATATACCAGAATTCCCATGTGGCGAAGCACGAAAAGTACCTTCTTGATAGAGGCACCTGAACAAAGAACTGAGGAAAAAAGTATGGGTACAGAATGACTGAGGTGATAAAAGAAAAAGTATAGAGACGTAATATTTTACCTGCATTAATTCAGGGTTGGTCTCTACACAGGTACTGGATGCAAATGTTTCCAGTTGCACCGGGGGCAAAGCAGTGCTGTGGTCACTAAGTCTACCGTGTTCTTCACGTATTTCTTTCAATATCTGCACAATAAAATGTATCGCATTGGTTGAAAAAAAACACGGAAATCACATGTAAGCGAGAAGAATCCATGGAACACGAGGTGGAAATAACTCTCTGAACTTTAAATGCACAATTCTCTAGCCCTGTGCCAAAGCAAGCGAAGGTATAGTAAGAATTGTAAGATTTCCTAGCTAAAACAAGTTGCAATTAGTGCACAGGGAATATAAGCTGAACATAACTAAAGTATAAAATAATAGCAGCACTCCATGCATACCTTATGAGGGCTCCTATGTGAGAGCGGCTGATCGACGGATTTTTCAGATTTTCGCCAAACAGTAGGAATGGATCCTGGTTCCAACCTTCTTACATGTCCTTCCATGTGGAACAACCTCTTGAAGAAATCCTCGGTAAAATGTTCCGAACAAACCACGAACTGGCCTTTTGGGTCGAAATTTTTTCGGTGTAAGCAAACGAAAGCTTTCCATTTCGCGTAGAGACCCTTGTTTGCTGGCGACCAATGCAGGGAAATCCCAGCTGCAGGATTCGATGAATTACTACAGCCTTGGACAACACGGCAGCTCATAATGTCGCCACAACACGCTGAAAACAACAACTACTCAATAGTTTTTTGCAGATCAAAATATACCTATTTTTCCCAACGAAAACTCCCACTCTGCATACTGAATTAGCCACGTTTTTCAGAGTTTTGTTGTAACTATGACGTCAGTTCCGTTCTCGACCCAATCCTCCTTTCAAACTCAGACTTTTCTAATTCGAGTAATGGCGGACGCTTTGAGCATGAAGTTACAGTCATATTTATCGGACTTCTCTTTAGAATTTTGACTTAAGATTTGGCACAGTTACTATTTGGGTGATGTACTTTTCATATCCGGTAAGATTAAAGAAAGTGCATTTTCATCGCAGTAGCCCTTTAAAAGTTGTTTAGTTTGTGAAGAGCTTAGATAGTGGTCATGTTTGCCAAATTTCTAATTATCCTGGAGTTTCTCGCACAGTTACTGGCTTAGTATTTATGATTTTGGACTACCTCCCTTACAAAATGAGTTGTTTAATGGAAACAAGTGCCACTTTATTTTCCAGTTTTCTGATGATGGTGCTCCAGAAACGAGCGAATTGGGCATGTCAATTGGTTCATTGACATGCTGGAACTTTGGTTCCAGGGTAAGAAGCCGAGAGTTCCGCTACTTCCTCTACTGTCTTAGTGTGTCAGAGAAGGATGCAGTGATGGAAGACCTTTGGAAGCGACATACTGAGGAAATGAAGGTTTTGGAAGGTAATGTCTTGACCGTTTGTGGCCAGCAATGCACCACTGAATTTCAGCCAAGTGCTGATCAGTCTTGGCAAAGCTATGCAAATAATGAGCTCAACCAAGCAGCTACATACCCTTCACCCTATGCCAATGTCCACAAAGGGGAGCTGTGTAAAATGGGGGGAACCATAGAGAATTCCAATGAATGCACATTGCAAGTACCAAATAAGGAGAAACGACAGGAAGACCTTAAAATACTTGGTGCATTTGAAAAAACTTTGCCAGCTCATGTAAACCCGTCCACAACACCACTCTAAAGTGCTAGAATTCATGGCAGGCAATGGTCTGCAACAACTTGGAGAACCAAGGATTGGAGAATTTGCGAATCGTCAAAGGCCTGAGACAGTGCACAACGAAATAAATGCTTGGAGATTGAAGGTGAATCCGAAGCCCAGAAGCTCAAGAGACAAGCGCTAGGGAAAGCATCTGAACACTTAAGAAATACAGGTACTCTCTTCAACAAGGTTGACACTAATTTAATAGAAATTGAACAAATCAAGGAAAACTTGACAACATACTTTAATTTACTATCTTTGTTTTTTAAAGAATCAGTCAACATTACTGTTTGGACAGTGGCATATGCCATACCTTATCATGGTTCACTATTATTTGACAACTATAACATCGGTTTTGGTATTTTGTCACTTCTGTACATGTTCTTATTTGGCAGCACACTCCAAAAATGTGGTACATTCCTCACAAAATGTACATAGTTGTTCTTCAGGATCAGACTTTTCTCTTCCACACTGGCAAACGTTAGGCTTGCTAACCTGAGGGGGCATCCTTGATTCATAGTGACATATGTACATAGATGGCATTGGATGATGCTCAGGTAAGTAAAATGCTCTAACATAATTGGCTCTCATGACTTGCCACCATTTCCCGAGAGAGCCAGTTGACAATGAACGATTGGTTAGTAACAAGTCATGCTTTATACATGTACCAGAATGCTTAGACTCTTTGAATAAAGGCCTATGTCTTGAAACTTGTCCTTCTACGTTCTTGCCATGATTGCCGCTTTCTTATGAGACTTATGGTACGTCTTTAGGTCGTCTACGTACAGCAGATGCGTGATATTTTCTTTCACCGATTGGGAGAGGGTGTACTCTTCTGTGCTTTGTACAGTATTGTGCAAAAGTAATGCAAATGAAGTTCGTCGAAATTCGTCCTTTGTTCTCGCGAATTTTCTACGAAAAGTCATCGAATTTTTGAACGATGTTTCGTAGGGTTTGAAGCGAAAAATTCGAGATAACGAAATTCGAAGCAGCGAATTTTTGTGACATGAATCGGCGGCCGCCATCAACAACATTGCTGAACAAGAATATGTACGCGTAAACAAACTAAAGTTGTATCGAAAATAGATTCAGTGATCCGACAGTTTAACCGGCTATTTCCAACGGAAAAAAAAAAAATGATTGCCTCACACAACAAAAACTGCGATTGCCTCACAAGTATTTTGTTTTAGCAACTTTGATTTTGTAGTCGGCTTATCGATCGGTGAAACTGGGCACAAATTCTGTTTAGGTGACAATGTTTACAGAAGCCCGCTTTTCCAAAACAAACAATGCAGAATTGAGGCCGCGTTTGTAGATAAAAATTTTATTAGGATAGAGAGGATAGTGGAAATGCGTAGATTTCTCTGGTGGACACTGTAGAATGATAAACTTAACCTGCAATGGTGTCGAAAGTCCTGTAACATGAATGGCATTTTAGTGGATCTGTCAACAAAATATACCCTTATGGAGGTCAATAATGGAAATTCAGTTGGATAAACTAGGCAGGCGGTGAAAACAAATACCTGGAATCGTAAAAGCGACGAGTAATGGACTGCGACAACAATCTTTCCCCCGTCCAGCCGAAATCAAAGGGAGCTGTATTTCCAATATTTTCTCATGAGTGTAGTTTTAAGTACAACACTGAAACCAAATGGAAAATTCTCTGGTAACTTATGGGTTCAACAAAGTCAGGTAAAAAAAGTAATGTGACAGTCAAGAATTATTTGAAAGAAAGCTTACCGACTATTTTGTGCATCATTATTTAAGGAAAAGGTTCTTCAGGAAAGGGTTTGAACCTGAAGTACATGGTAATTTGACATGATTGACTTTCTTGTTGTATCACCGCTAAAAGTAATAACAACGCTAAATGTAATACCAACCGTAAATGTAATAAAAATTAACTCTAAATGTAATACTAACCACAAATGTAATAAAAATCAACCCTAAATGTAATAAATTACCCCACCGTAAATGTAATACAATTTAACGCTAAATGTAATGAGGTGACCGACCGTAAATGTAATACAATTTAACCTCAAATGTAATAACAGTGTTGAAAGCTCCTTTACGATTACCGGTTATTATTTGAGTGTCGGTGATTTTTTGTGAACATTCCCGAGGTTCTGCGTAGTTCCGGTCAAAGCTTACTGGGAACGTCTGAACTTCTAAAGATTTCCCAAAAAATAGCCCTTCTGATGGTGGAGCATTTGCAAATATCATTTCCGAAATTCTTTACAGCGGATAGCGCAAGTACATAGTGGAAATAGTGGGGAAGCCTGGGCGAGAGAAGGCGTGCACTCAGTTGTGGGATCGTTTGGGGCCCCTGGTTTATACTCTTTTTGAAAGGGGCCCGCTATTTTTTAGAGTCCTTCTGGATGTGTTTGAAAGATTTGGTGAGACGGTGGTATGATAAAGCATAAAAATATACAGATGGTACAGATGATATAAAGACAACTTTAATAGCAACGATACTCATGCAAATATAGTCACAACTTACTTGTAAATGAAATAAACGTATTCTCACTATTTGGTGCGATTACTCAACGCTTGTTCGTAGAACACAGTAAGAAATAGTAAAAAATCTACATTTTTCAAAGCTTTAACCAACAGTCTATTAAGAGTTTTCAGATTTATTCTATCAATATATCGATATATATATTCTATATCGATTTGAGTCAACAGACAAACGGTAACAGAAACTTTCCGGCATGACAGTTCGGATACTCTTTATTTTTTCCTTCCATTTTTCCAGATGATGTTCTGAATGTAGAACCATCCTACGATCCCAGTATACAGAAGTCTCACCCACGCATTTATCCACTGAGGGTGGTTAATTATGTTCTTAAGTGCTAAAACAAGGCCACTCCCTTTCCCACGTGTTTTAGAAATCTGTCGCATGCTGTGGTAACCTACGCATGTATCCCAATCAAAAAACACTCTTGGCAGCCTTTGAATGAATGAGCCTGTGAGACTTCTAAATCGTTTGTTTATCATGCTTAAAATGTTAAAGGTGTCCACAATGTTTCTCGGGCTTCCTGTTAACGAAAAAGTAATAATGATTTCAAGGACTTCATTTGGAAGGTCCTCTATGGAACGAGGTTCTTCATTGTTTTCTCCGCTACCTATCTCATGTGCAGCCCATTGAGATTCTTCATTCGTAGGCTTGTCACAAATATCTTCATCTCCTACTGAACTGTTACCGTAATTATGATTCAGTGCCGTTAAACAAACGTAATGGATTCCTTGATCTTCCGCAAAGTGTCCTAGTGTCAGTGAGGCAAAAGGAATGGAAAATTGAGGAGATATAACAGTTTTTGCGTTTGGACCCAATGTCGATATTATTACAATCTCCACGTTGAAAAGATTAGCGACAGCTTGAAGAGTGATCTGATCTCCGTAAGTTCCATTTTGGGCGATGCTAGTGAGGTATTGAGACCAAGGCATGCCTACGAAAAGTTCAAAAGGAAATCCATCCTGATTGTTTGGATTTTCAGTCAGATATCTTACTATTTCTCTCCGCAAAGATTCCTCGGAATGAAAAATGCCAATAGTTTGGAGTAGATGGGCCAATGCTGAAAACTGGCAGTTGCCGTCTCCTGGTGGATTGTATGTGACATCAAAGCCTTGTTCGCTGAACGGTTGATGAAGGTCCTCAGGCGTCATTGCGATGTAGTATTTTTCCCGGTGAGCTGCTTTCTTTGCTTTATGTTCCTTCTGTGTTTTTGAAAGACTCATCTGTCTCCTCGCGGCTGCCCGTTTGCGTTTTTCTTCAACAGCTGTAGCACTAGTCATATCTTCGACTGAAACCCAGTCACAGCAAGACTTTTCTGTTGTGGGGGATTCGTATGTTATTTTGTATTTTCCAAACTGTACATTTCGTTTTATAATCGTTCCGTCAACAACAAATCGCTTTTTTGGAATACCGCGGGTTCTTCCTGAAAATGGAAATCGAATTAGAACCCGTTCTCCCACTTTGTAAACGGAGGGTGGGTTGCCTTTTACTCTCCTCTTAATGTATCGCTTGTCCCATACGTTGTTGGACGCCCTAGCTTTGGATCGAATTTTGCGGATACGTTCACCATTGTTTCTGAAATCGGAGGCCCTAGGAGAAATTCTAGCTGCAGATGAAACACTCTCTTGGTAGGATAATCCGCCATCCGATATCTCGGATAAAGCATTAGACGCTCGACCGTAAAACACCTCAAAAGGCGATTGTTTACCTAAAACGTCCATCAATTCCTCGTTTAGGACCTTTTGGTATTCCATTAATTTTGAGACCCAGTTCACTCCAACCTTGGAAAAATTAATAAGATCAAAATTTATCTTTTTTCGTAAAGATCTATGAGACCGTTCCACTTTTCCCTGAGACTGGGGATGGTACGGGGACCCTCTGATTATCTTCACTCCTAGCGATTTGCATAGCAGATCCACGGCTTGTTTGAATTCTCCTCCGTTATCTGATTGGATCACTCGTGGAGGGCCGACCTCTGTGTACAGCTTATTAAGCTCTCTTGCTACTAGCTTGCTTGACTTCCCTGTCAAAGGACGCAGCCACAAATATCGACTAAAAACATCTTGAACTGTTAGGATGTACTTGTACGTTTTTCCGTTCTTCGATACAGCTGATTTTTTCATATCAACCAGGTCAATTTGATGTCTTACCTACAAACAACGTAGAAATGAAATCTTTAATCGTATAACATGCTTTGCAGCGATGTCACTCTACATGCAATCAAAGTGCTCAGACTCACTCATTCTCATCAAGGAAGAGCCCAGGTGCTATTTTTGATTTTGTTAATTTTGGAAATTTGTTTGTGTATTCGTCTTAGGGTTACTATATTATACACGATCACATCAGCTACGCTGCAATACTAATCCTGTCCATGTAAAAGACATTATTATGATTATTATCATAGTAATAGACGAGCTGAGATGCCCCTGTCATATAAACCATTTCTCACATTTCTTTCCAAAGTTCTTCACTTGAATAACCCCTTAGAATGCTTAAATGAGTCGATTGACCCCAAAGAGAATGGTTTTAATTTAAGGAAAAGTTTTGGTCATAAATGGGGGTATGGTTTTTGCACTCTAGCCTTGATATGGGTATCGTTTTAAGAAGAAGCCACTTTTTTCATCTTTCTCGAAAAGAAAATCAACAAAGCACTTCACAAATTATGTTTACGGTAATGTAACATTGGTCTGGAACTTATTATATAACGCTGGTCAGAAACAGGGTTTTGATTTAAGAGTCAAGTGATAAATAGGGTTTCAAATTTTTGGTCAGGTTATAAATACCATAGGTAATATCGCAGATTTTGGTCATAAATAATGTAAGGTTTTGGGAAGCGTGCCGTACATCCCCACCCAAATTTTCTTGGAACCCCCCCCCCCCCCCCCCACCGGCACAATGGTTGATTAGGGAAGATTGGTTTGGTCTAATTAATAACATAATTTATCAATTCTTACTTGGACTGTTTTTGCTCTTATGGGCCGCTGTATCGCTTTATTTTGAAACCGTGCGTTCATCTTCTGGCTGAGTCGACTTTTGGACAGCACATTCTGGACGTTTCTTTCACTGACACCTTGAAAGCGCTTGATCAGTCTTCGGTTCAGCTTTCTTGAGCCGGCGCCTTTGCAATGCCGAAATTCCTTTTCAACCAAAGCACTCAGTTCCGACTTCTTTGTAACTTCTTTGCCTTTAAAAAATAGCCTTTTCCTGCCGTTAACTTCAGAGATAGAAAACTGTGACTTGGCTCTCCAGAAACGAACACAGGCTGCCTTTTGGCTTCGGGAGCGATCTTTCACAGGCACCACAAATTCTCCACTCGTTAAGGCGAAAAGAGTTGCGTAAGTCTCGTCGTCCACGGCTGACATTTGACGAAAACATTTCTTATCTTCTGCCCACGTTCCAATGATGAAAATAAAAAACGCTAACAAGGGACATTTTACAATCATTTTGCTTACTTTCGAAGACCACGACAAGAACCACGTGAAAATCCATACAATTCCAGACAAGCGTCTTGAGAACCCAGTTGACTGAGTTTGTGGGCGGAGTTTGTTTGCGAAGCAGGAAAAATTTTTCAGAGTTTTTTCTCGAAACAATTTTTTCACCAGAAGGGCACACTTAAAGAGCTACAAGTCAAAGGGAATTTGTTCGATTGCTCTCAAATTTTGACAGTACCTAGTTTTACATATAAACAACAAAACCACTTCTCCGAATTTTTTATTTTGAAATAACTTTTTTCAAGAGCGATTTTTGTACGATCACTCCACATTTTTTTAATCCTATTTCAAAAATGTTCTGTAACTTTTCACTGAAATTACACATTAAACAAGCGAAAAACAAATTTGCTTTGACATGTAACTTTCAAAAGGTGGTTCGGGCGCTCGCATTTAGAAGTCGTGAAAATTTCGGCAATTCATTTGTTTTCAAAAGTTTTGGTATAGTCTAATAGCCAGTCCTATAAGCTTTAATTTGATGTAAGGGTTTAGATATCTATAGTTTAAACCCGACGCGCTACATCGCTTGTACACGAGACACCCCTGAAGGTGCACGGTAATCTCCCGGGGGGAGGGAGGGGGGGGGAGCACTGAACTATTTTTTGGGTGGGTATATGCCGCCCGGGACTTCAGAATTTGGACCCGTTTTGGAAAGAATTTGCCCCACATTTGATATGGTTAGCCAAAAACACACACAATCATGCTCGTAAGCTAACTATGGGCAACACAGGGTGTAACAGTTTTGAATCGTATTTTTTTGAACCAATCTCTCCTTGCTTACAAAAGTGGAGATTTCGTGCATTCAAAATATTATACCCTGTTTAGGAAACGTCTCTAACTCAGGAGCTCCAGAATCATGACCCCGTTAGGCGGCGCATACCCCTATAGGTATTGTATTGGAGTAACCCCCCAGGGGTAATCTGCGCCTAACGGTGTAGTTAGTAAAGGGGAATAACCGTGATTGGGTATTCCGATAATCTATTGAAGTGATATCATATCACTGATGATATTGATGCCATTTACGCCTTTGCCGCTCTTAATAACGTGTTATTACATTTAAGGTTAAATTGTATTACATTTACGGTCGGTCACCTGATTACATTTAGCGTTAAATTGTATTACATTTACGGTGGGGTAAGTTATTACATTTAGGGTTGATTTTTATTACATTTCTGGTTAGTATTACATTTGGAGTTAATTTTTATTACATTTACGGTTGGTATTACATTTAGCGTTGTTATTACATTTAGCGGTGATACACTTGTCTTCATACACGCAATGAAATAGGAAGAGGTTTTTGCCTCTAAGAGCAAATATGTTGTTTGTTTCAACAAATTTTTCGCTGGAAAAGGATTCTGTGGTATTTTCTGCCTTTGTGAATTATACACTGTAATATGATGTTGTGTATTGAATTTTCAAGCTTAAGATTGAAATGAGATATGGGAGAATTTCTTTAGTATTGCTCTGTAAGCAGGAAGGGTTCACGAAAGTAAATATGTCTGTTGGAAACGTGCCTGAGTTTCAACAAAATGAGCCCCAAAATCAGTGAAAAATTGTGGATAAAGATTATTGACAGGCCTGCACGGACTCCCTGTGTGATTTAATTGTAGATGAATGTAGCCTTCAGTGGCTGAATTAGTGACAGGCCTATACGGACTCCCTACATGATTTAGTTGTAATTGAATGTAGCCTTCATAACTTAGCTTTAACTAGCCTGTCTGAAAGAGATTTACCTCTTCTGTACGATAGGATGGGCGGATTCTCGAAGATAGTGTTCAGCAAAGGCTGATTTTGTATTAAGTCCCAGTTTAGCATGAGTATATTTTTAAGGTTACCCACCGATGGGTGGTATGTTGTGACAAATGGCAAGATTTGCTTCCGTTTGCTTTTTGTTGGAGTGCCGACTGTCTTCCGGCGAAGTTGACTTCTGATAACGTTGTTTGTATCATCTTGTGAGGATAGCCGCGCGCAATGAGGCGCGATTTAAAATTGGTGATACTGTCATTAAAGGCTGTCTCAGAAGGGTTTGTTTTAAGGAGTCTAAGGGCTTCACCTTTAATAAAACCTTTTTTCACGCCTGGTGGGTGGCTCGAGGTAAAATGTGTGTACTGAAAGGTTTCAGTCAGCTTGTAATGTGTTCGTATGTCAAAGATCGATTCGTTTCTGAATCTTTCTCCTTTAGATATGATTGTGTCGAGAAATTTCTATCTCTGAGATTTCAGCCGTGAATTTGATTGTAGGGTGGAAGTTGTTAGCTTGTTTTATGAACAGGTTTATTTCCTTTATGTTGGAATCCCATAATGAGAAAATGTCGTCAATGTAACATTTCCACTTTATTGGGTTTGTGTTGCTTTGGTTTATCAATTTTGTTTCTATTTCCGCCATGAAGATGTTGGCAAATGCAACTGCCATTTTCGTACCCATTGCAGTTCCATGGGTCTGGAGGTAATTTTTTCCAATAAATTGGAATGAATTCTCTTTAAGGATAAGGCAAAGCATTTCTTTGCGATTGTGGGATGGGATGGGAGGGTTGTAGTTGTGAAATTTTTCGTATGCTTTGCATAGTGTTGTAATACCCTCCTCTTGCGGTATGTTTGTATACAAGCTTGTTACATCCATAGACACCAAAATAGTATTTTGAGGGACCTTTGTCTTCTCTATAAAGGTTATGAAGTGTGTTGTATCCTTAAGATACGATTTCTGTGACTGCGCAATCGGCTGTAGTAATTGGTCCACAAACGATGATGGTCTTTCTGTAGGGCCTTCGCAGCCCGAAATAATTGGTCTACCGACCGGATTTTGTTTGTGGATTTTAGTGAGCGTATAGAATATTGGGATTCTAGGGGGATTGCGTGTTTGAGAAAACCATTTTTTAGTCATGTCATCAATATAGTTGTTTTGGTGAAGACGTGTGACAAGCTCATTAACTCTTTGTAATGTTTCTTCCGCCATGGCGTTTTTGAGAGGTTTATAATGTTCTCTATTGTTGAGATGAGTTTGAGCTTCTTGTATTTTATCACACTTGTTCATTATGACAGTTGTTGTTCCTTTATCTGCCTTTTTGAGAATGATCTCAGTGTTGTTAACAAGCTCTGTAAGGGCTTTGTATTCGTTGTGTGACAGATTGTTTTTAGCTGTTTGATGGTTTGATCTCTGCAAGTTGGATCTTGTCTCCAAGATGTTGCATAACAAATCAGCATCCATGATGCCATCAAAGATGTTGTGGCACCATGTCTGCTAATTCCCGCCCAGACATGAACCTTCAGCGGATGTTTTGGTTTTGGTTTTCGCTTTACTGGCTTGTTTACCTTCCTGTAACAGGTGCGCCAATACTGCACCAGGGAAATGGAACACTTGTCGCTGAAAATGACGTTGTCAAAAGTATCGCCACTCTCTTTGATGTGCTGAGCATACTCCAGTCTCTTCACTTTGTTGGCGTTGCGTATCAGCTGACAGTAAGCAGTCCGCTGTGGAGTCCAGCCTTGTTGGTTCTGAGATCTTCACACTGTGGACGAACTCAATACAACGCCCCGCTTCGCCAACTTCTTTTCGATTTGAGCATTCGTCATCTCATCATTGCTTTGCATTTGCTGATCTATAAAAGCATTTGCCTCTACACATAGCTTGGGGGGTCTTCCAGAACGTGGTAGATTTTCTACCGAACCGGTGAGTCAAAGCTTTTTGATAATTCGCGTTACACTGGCAAAGCTGACGAGTAAGCCTTCTCCTTTCAACAATTTAAATATCTCAGCTGGGTGGAGATCTTGCTGGTAAAGAGCCTCGATTTGTGTTCGCATGTAATTGGCAACTTTTGGCATGATTACCACCAGAGAGTTTCAACAGGAATGATTGTAAGTGCACGCTAGCACCATTGAACTCAAGCGGTTGCTATGGTGATACAAAAAGAAGTATGCGCGGAGTCTGGGTTACGAAAACATGGCGTATGTTGTCGAGTGGCCTTTTAGAGCCAAGAAACGACCGAAGAATAATTGTGTAAAGAGCTGGGTTGCTTTTAACGTGAACTAAACAGTAAAAGGAACCTTTGGAGTATATCTAGGTGAGTCTTGTAGAACTGTTATGTAAATGAACAAGAGTTTGTTGTAGAGCTTACACATTGTGAAATGATGGCACAAAAGAATCATCGCGTCAGATTTGAACTTGGCAAATTTTTGTCCAGAAAATACGTGGGACTGTCCGAGAAGAGCAAATAAAGAGCGAAATTTCGAAAGTTACGAAAATTTGAAGTCAATTTTTGTTCCAAGGGAATTTTGGTTCGAAAATTCACGTAGTTGGAAACAATATGACTTGCGAATTATCATGACTTTTCGTTGAAAATTCGCTTTTATCGAAAATTGGATATTTTTTTGTCAAAAAGCCAGGAAAAGCTGTCAATTTCGCGAAATACGCTTGCATTACTTTTGCAGGATACTGTATATGCCATGCGATACGATTTAGGTAGATGGTAAATAGCCTAACGCAGAACTAGTCACCTTGTAATATTCCTTAACAAAACAAACTATACTTTAAGTATACACAGTATGTACCTGAAGTATACTACACTGGGTATACTACATGTATACTACATGTATACTTTTAGTATACACTTGATGTATACTTTTTGCACTAGTAATTTGGAACAACTTGAAGTATGCAAAAGGTATACCTCACAAAAAAAAACAATAAATACACTAGCAGATTTTGTAACCAGAAAACACCACAAAAAGTATACATTTTGTATACATATACACAAAGTATACTTATTGTAGGACTGAGGCCTTCGTCAGTGTTGTTGCCATCAGGGTATACATTTTGTATACCTTTGTATAACATGGAGGAATACCATAGCAATAGCAAACACAAATGTCATTATAACTGACTACTGACAGAAATTTATTTTCATTCTAAACTGAAACCATACTCTTAGTTTTAAAATTGTGTCAAATAAAAATAATGTAGCATTCAGGAATATCACAAAAATTTTACTAATTATAACAATTCTATAAGTATTGCAGGACCCAAGGAAAAAAATGCAATAGTGATCTTGTCAAAACATTTTACAATAAATTAATCATTGTGAAAACACTTGAATCAGGGTCACGTTGCTGGCCAATCTCTTTTCAGTATCAAGTACATTGTATGACATTATTTTAAAAATGTAAAAAGGTCATTGGAAAGGAAGTGTCATGAGTTTCCAAACATCATAAAATAGAAACTTTGGTACATGTATGAATCAACTTAAGTGAGAGAACCCTACGACAAAACAGCAAAGAACATGAAAACCACAGTTCAGTGTAAACTTGTCACAAATGCTAATGCAGTGCTATCTAAAATAAAATTGTTTAAGCATACATGTATCTCATGACACTTGAATTGGACCTCTTACAAGAAAATTGACCAAGAAATCCTGGAGGCTATACACGCTAACAATGATTAATTTTGTACATTTTTCTTTCTTTTTTTAAAGATTGTAACAAAAAGTTTTGTCATATGGATTGCTCCCTTCTGGCTTTGCGTGATTCCATCGCACTCAGCTTGTTCCGCAAAGCAATCTTTATTGCTGATGCTGATGGGCAACTCTTGGCCTTTTCTTTCATTACAAAGCCTGCAAAAAAGTCACAGACCAAATTAAATTGTGCATTAGAATAGTACTCATTGTAGTTCAAGACCAATCTCACTACACTACTGCAGTTAAAACCACACATTGAAGTTAAATGTTCTTCTTCAATAATTAAACTGGTTGCACTTTGTACTTTTTGTTGACAATTTCTAACCACTGGTACTTTCCACCTGAGGCAATGAAATGAAGAACGTGGGAGAACAGACAGACTGCTCTGTGTTTTGACAAAATGCAATTGAAAGAGAAAAGGGGAAGACACAGTTTAACTGTTCCAATGACTTGTCTGGATGTTATATTTTACATACCTATAATACTTTCAATAACGTCCTTGTTAGGATGTGGCTTCCCATTAGCTCCAGACAAGTTCATTCCCAATAACTCATCATTAGAATAAAAACAGTTCAGCAAGAAGGATGCTGCTGATTTAAATGACGGCTTGGCAACTGCTTGCTGAATTAGATTCTGAAAGATGTACACTTGTGAACCATGGGTCAACTCCACCATCTGTGGACAAAGGAATGAATGAGTGCTAGAAAGTGGGGACTTTTGGCTATAAAATCTTGGCAGTATAAATTCTCTGCAGTATAACACATATAACCGCACACACTCAAAGCTGTTTTCCCAAAATAATGCTTATCGAGGATACGATGGTTTTTTCTATTTGGTTCTCTCATAAAACAGCATTTACATTCTGCACATGCGCTGTAGAGACCAGAGGCAGATTTGTGACTGAACAACGACAGAGCCCAAATAAAAAGGGATTTAAAGGTATCCACATAAAAAGATTATAAAACGGAAAATAGTTATAAAAGTTATTGACAGGAGGATTGTAAGACATGCACATTTCCTTTGGATCAAATGAACAGAATTACCTTAAATCTTTCTGCCACAACAGGGTTGATTTTCCCTGGTCTTGGAGGATCAGAACCTGTTATGTAAAAATGAATTAATTAAATTACAGAGTACCTTTGCATGAAAAAAAAGAGTCTGCAAAACAATGTACATGTCTTTGAGAGGCAACTCAATATACTTAGAATGTGGAAACTAATCAACTACATGTATACACTGAATTCACAATTGGACGCCAACCTGGGTCGTGTTAGCAGCCAAGCATGACATTCAGGCATTGTATGAGAAAACTTTCATTATTTTTGAGGAGGGAAGGAGAAAATGAATGATTGACATGCAGAAAACTACATTCCTGGTTCTTCAAGTGCTAGAAGGTCATCGGTTCTACAAAATGATGAGCTACGGTTTTGGCTGAAATGTTGGAATGATTCTGCATAAGGTTTACGTACTAAAGGTCAACCTGTAAAGAGGCAAATTTAAAACTTTAGTAAGCTTACATCGTTCGATCCGGCTTATGAAGTCATCTGTTTGAAGAAATACAAAAATGCCCTTGTTTTTCTTTTTGTTGCTCTTGCTTTTTTAAGAGTCGAAGAATACATCATTCAAGGGAAAGACAGTTTTCTTATCGATTCAGACCCGAAATTGTTGCACACAAAGCAAAAATTGGCCAGGCAGGGTGTGAGTTGCGAGCGTATCTTATCGCAAAATTGCAACTGGAGCTTTTCGTTCATTTTATTTCAAGCCCTGATCTGGTAACATAGTTGAAGGTCATGCAACGTTCAGTCCCATGGCAGAAAAATGAGATACAATAACTGTAATTACCTTGACCTTGGAATTGTTTAATTTGATTCTCCAAGTCCCTAACTCTTCTTTTCAGTCTTGTACAAGACTCACAGGTTTCTTCTTCTACTTCTTCTTCTTCTTCATCATCACTATCTGGTGGTTCAAGTACTAAATTTCTTCTGGGGCACTTTCCACCCACTGTAGGTCTGGATCCTGGTTGTCTTGGTAGTGCAGTGCTTGATGGTGTATATATATCTGCATATAAATTTGTCTGCAATGATTCACCAACTGTTGATCCAGAAGGTGCTTCCAGTGATGGCTGTATTGGCATTGTAGGTAGTGGTTGTACTCCTCCTGGGCTGCTGCCCTGCAGTGATGCCAAGGTGTTTTGGAGCTGCTGAATTGTCAATTGTGGGCGTGGTGTAGCACTCTGTAATTCTTTTATTGTATTTTGTAGTTGCAGGGTAGGATTATGAGGTCTTGCTGGCATTCTTGGCATAGAAAGGCTATTGGCATCCTCACTGCTAGTAAGGTTAACACACTCCCTTACAACATCAGAAGTGAAGTTATCTCCACTTCCTCTACCACTTACAAGAGCAGTCATTTGCTCAAGTAATGTGTTATTCCGCTCTGTTAGGGCTCTTCTTTCTTTCTCTCTAAGTGCATTTGCTTTTTCTCTTTCAATACGCCTTCGTTCTTTCTCTGCTGCATCCTTGTCCCCTTCAGAGGTGCTTGCCTTCTTTTTAAGCGTTCTGTTTTCTTTACCATTCTTTTTAGTTGCTTCACCCCTTGTTTTTTCCCCAGTAGTCTTTTGTTTTTTGCTTGTGTGCTCATCCTCTTTTGCGGAAAAAAAACAAGGAATAACTTTTAGTCCATGTTTAAATCAAGTACAGTGGAATCCCATTAATCTGGCCACATTAAAAGGGATCTTTAATAACAAAATGACTGATTGAGCTTTTCTTCTGGCCAAAAGAAAATGGCTGCACTAAGATAGATGCTGCAAGGTGGGGTTCCATTGTAATAATACCCTAACAAATGATGTTTCTATCAACACAGAAGGATTAGCAGTTGCCACTTTTGCTAAAATAAATAAATAAGAAATGACATGCCATGACGTTTCTCACTGTATATTTTCTTTCAATCTGAAGATGGGAAGATGGCGTAATTATAGTGTAATTTAGCTGTGATGTTACATGCACAACTCCATTCCTTTGATATCATTCGCCATTTTTAGCAGTTTCTTTACACACAAGTATTGTGGGCTCATATTTTGCTTTGCTAAACCGCTGATAACACAATGCAGCGTGATGTTTTTGTGTAAACCCTAGGCATTCTAACTAGCTGACAACCAATAGAACATCTGCTTTCAGTTTACATGTAATTTCAAATTATTAATACAGTTCAAGCTGTCTAAAGCAGCCACTATGGTGCTAAACAAACTGGCCATTGTAGACAGGTGTCATATGGATCCACACAAGATCCGGATGAGGTGGCTGGGGGGTCAACTGTACAGTGTAGTACAGTTAACAGAATGTGTTATATTGCAAATTCCAGTCATATACATGTACATGAACATAACAGCTTAGCTCTCACCATGATTTGTTTCATATCCTTCCAGTCTTTTGTTCTTTGTTCTTTTCCTTGATCCATCGCTCTCTTCATCCACCTGAACAGTTTGGCTTACTTCTTTTTCAACAGCAGCCTTTGCAGACTTCATGTTTTCTGTAAAAAATGTTATTTGATTATGTTAACACTTCCAAATTTGATCTTTGGAAACTCTACATGTAGTATGCTATTGCTGCCTGCAGTACGTGCTTTCAATGGGACACCTGATCCGCTGGAGCTCCAGCGAGTATTCTGTTGTGAATCACTGGCTACATTGCCAGCTGTTTTCAAAAAGTAGGTAATTGTTATGGCCTATATATAGCTGTCATAGTGCTCTCTGAGAGGTGCTGTACCAGCTTCAGTTTTATTTAAAGCACCATCAAACTTGTTGGTCTTGTGATGACCAAAGACACATCCTTAGGTCAAAAATACTTTGAGCCAGAACTTTCATTTAACAAATGTTTAACCCAGTGATCCATGAATGAAACATATGATAAATGTTATTATCATTATATCGAAATATGTGACTTCCAGTTGAAAAGTGGCCCACAAGTGCTTCACTGGTTAGTGCTAAACAGTGATGTGGGTAAAATGCCCCAAATTATGTAACTATAACCAAGAACTGTGTGCGGTGTGAGTGCTAGTACAAACACACTATTGACGTGAACATGTTTTGTGACTTATACATGTAACACACGTGATCAGAGTTGTTTTTGAAATAAACTAGTGGTAATTTTTATATTTTGTTTCTTTATTATGTGAAACAAGTAGAGTCCATGTTGCCATGCAATGCGACTGGTCAGTAATTGATTACTGATGACACCCAAATGTGGTACGAACATCAGTGACACACTTGGCTATCACCTTGTGTGCCACTTTTTTGTTCTTACCGCATTTGGCTGTCACAGGGTTCGCACACTTTTTCAGACCAAAAATTCAAGGACTTTTCAAGGACCTTTTTTTAATTTACATGTACATGAGAGAATTTACCCATGGACATAGTCTGACAGTACAATTCTTGCTCACTTTCCATAACATACATGCATGAAAATAATGCAAAAGCACTGGTGACCATTCTCGACTTGACAGCTCATCGCGTTTGAATGACATCACTTGAGTGGCTGGTAAACCGAGTGGCTGATTATGTTTACTGAACTTTTCAAAGATTAAAAATGAGGGTCAGAAAAAAATTCAAGGACTTTGAAGGACCAGGAATGAGGAACAGAGATTTTGAAGGACTTTCAAGGCCTTGAAAATGTACTCTCAAAATTCAAGGGTTTTCAAGACACGAACGAACCCTGAATTGTCATCAATGATCTTTTACTGACCAGATGCGTGGCAACAGGGAATCTTTGTTAACTAGATCATTGTACAGATAAGAATTTACCATGAAGAGAGAGAATCTGGCCTTGCCAAATTTCTCCTTTGTACTGCATCTTGACATCTGCTCCAACATCTGCCTGTCCTCTATCGATCAGTGCCAATTTTTTTACCGAAATGGCTTCAAGCTGTTGGCCGTCCGGTGTGTCCCATTCAACCACCACAAAGTCGTTTCGTTTAATTTTTCCCTGCATGAGAGTGAAAAACAATGGATAATTTAAGCTTTCAAAGAATGCAAAGCGCCGAGTGGAGGAACTCATTCCAAATCAAAAATATCCGTTCAAATGGAAATTTAAATGGATAGATCGAACTAAATGGATCGAAAATGGAACGTTTTGATCTAACAGAGTAATAGATTTTGAGAGCTGGCAATTGAGGGTTGACGATAGATGATGGCCGCTCCACGCATTTGTTTGCCTGCAAGTTGCTTCAGCATTTCATGTCTTGGAAGGCAAAAAAAAGGGTTAACTACCATGAAGACAATTGTCCTACTGCCTGCGACGCACATTACATGTAAGATGACCAGTTTAGCTGAGCAATTTACTTGTAAATCACGCACAAGGTCTCATTTCGAGATGAGCTT